>NC_090319.1:111274465-111606075 GCF_040869045.1 Eurosta solidaginis
TGCGGTAAATCGTTGTCTCCATTTAGGAGAGAGGAGAAGTGTTCCCTCCATAATTTAAGTTATCTCTGGACATCAGTTCCAAGGTCGCCGTTTTCGTTCTTACAGGAGTTTGCCCCGGTCTTAAAACCTTCCGTCTGTCGCCGAATTTTTTGGTAAAATTTTCGGGTGTTATTCCTGGTGGCTAGCAGCTCAAGCTCCTCGCACTCACGTCTTTCTGCCTCTGCTGTTTTCTTCCTGAAAAGGCATATCGCTTCCCTTTTTAACTCGCGGTAGCCTTCACACACTCCTCTTGTTGCGCTCGCTTTTAACGTTGCCCTGTAGACAGCGTCATTTCTTTCGGTTGCAACGCGGCACCAGTACCAGTTGGTTTTCCGTGGCCGCCGGTAACTAATTTTTTCCTCGGTGGCGGAGATATGCTCCCACTGCTCCTGTATTCCTTCAGGCTGAGTTGTGCAGGTGTGAGAGTCGAGTTGCGAAATCATTGGCAGACTGTCGCGATTGCAGCCTTTCGACGTCTAGCTTTCCTTGTCTTTTTTGTTCCTTGGTTTTAGCCGCACTGAGGCGGGTACGTATTTTGGCTGCGATGAGATAATGGTTCGAGTTGATGTTAGGTCCTCGGATCGTGCGCACATCTAAAACACTAGAGGCATGCCGTCCGTCTATCACAACGTGATCGATCTGATTACGAGTATTTCGATCAGGGGAAAGCCATGTAGCTTGATGTATCTTTTTATGCATGAACCTCGTGCTGGATATGACCATGTTTCGAGCACCGGTAAAGTCAATCAGCCTCAGTCCGTTAGGAGAAGTTTCATTGTGTAGGCTGAACTTTCCGACTGTAGGGCCAGAAACACCTTCTTTGTCCACCAAGTCGGCAAGCACGACTTTTATATCCTGACGGGGGCAGCGCTCGTATGTGCGTTCCAATTGTTCATAAAAAGTGTCTTTCACCTCATCGTCTTTCTCCTCTGTCGACGCATAGGCGCAGATGAATGATATATTAAACAATTTAGCTTTTATACGGATAGCGGTGAGACGCTCGTTCACAGGCGTGAACGCCAATACTTGGCGACAAAGTCTCTCTCCCACCAAGAATCCGACGCCGAAACTGCGCTTATTTGTAAGACCACTCCAATAGATGCCACGGATTACCGTTATGCGAATAAAATTAATATGATCTGTGAGATCTGCTCAGCTGAGTATAACTATTATACTCAGCGTGATTTGCACACCGATTATATTACATTTGGTAACATAACGGTTGGTTGTACAGGTATAAAGGAATCGAGATAGATATAGACTTCCATATATCATAATCATCAGTATTGAAAAAAAAAAATTCATTAAGCCATGTCCATCCCACTGTCCGTCTGTTAACACGATAACTTGATCAAACATTGAGATACCTTCGCAAAATTCGGTACACGGGCTTATTTGGACCCAGAATAGATTGGTATTGAAAATGAGTGTAATCGGATGATAACCACGTCCACTTTTTACATATTATTTGGAAAACACAAAAAACCTGATAATTTAGTAAATTATACATCTAGAATGTTGAAATTTGATCTGTGGACTTATATTGAGACACTTGACAAAAATTTGAAACATTTTTGAAAATGGGCGTGGCGCCGCCCACTTGTCATAAAATCAATTTTACAAATAGTATTAATCACAAATCAAAAACCGTTAATCCTATCATAACAAAATTCAGCAGAGAGGTTGCCTTTACTATATGGAATGCTTCGAAAATTAACGAAATCGTGTAAGGACTTTTATATAAAAGATGTTTAAAGGGGTCGTGGACGAATAAAATAAGCTTTGCGAAAAGAGAGTTTTATATCAATAATATTTCTTTTCCCAAGTGGAATTATAACAAGAAATAGGAAAAAATTCAAATTGTTGAAAATGGACGTAGCACCGCCTTTTTTATGACTAACAAATTTCCCATGTTTTAGGAGCCATAAGTCGAAGAAAAATTACCGGATCGTGATAAAATTGGGTTTCCTTATAGCAGGAAATATTTCTAGAAAAAATGAACGAGATTGGTTAAAGACCATCCACATTTATACAAAAGGGTCGTAGACGAATACAATAAGAGCTTAAGACTAGTGGTATTTTTCTTTCTAAATGGAATTATAACAAAAAGATAGAAAATATTAAAAAAAAACTGTAAATGAGCGTGGCACTGCCCCTTTTTTGTTTAAGCAGTTTTCTTTGTGTCGAGAGCCATGACTCGAAGAGAAATTAACATATCGTAATGAAATTTGTAGTACAAATGGACGGGATCGGTTTAAGACCACTCCTACTTTTGTAAAAAAGAAGTTTAAAAGAGTCATAGACTAGAATAATAAGCTATATCTTAGCGAAAAATAGTATTGTTTGAATGATATTTCACTTACTAAGTTTTATTGTAAGAGCACATTGGGAGAATTTTTTTTTAAATGGACGGTGCCACGTGTTATGTAGAAAGGTAATTTATCTGAAATGAACTGTACAATTTAAGCTCACGCTGAGTATATAATGTTCGGTTAAACCCGAGTTTAGACACCCTTACTTGTATGTAACTGTTTTTGTTTTCTGTTTGGGACTTGAAAATTTTGTCCACCTAGAATATGCAATAGTCACACTGTGGGCCGCCAGATAATTACAATACTACTATAAAATATCTATTTATCTATCCAACTTTAAAATTGCTTTATTTCTCAAATTTCAGAAAAGGTAATAAAAGATGTGGCTGAGTTTTGAGCTACGTAATATTCTAAAGCTTATTAGTCACCGCGAAAAGGAAATATCTCAAGCAAAAGTTTGCATATTTTCTTATATTTCCTAAAGGAATATATATATAGCACACCTAGATCAAAAGGTTTCTAACTCAAACATCTTAATTTCAATAAAAACAGATATCTGTACTCTACTAAATATTAATTCCACTTCTCACTATTATAGAAGTCTAGCAGTTGTTTGCTTTCCTGAACATTGTGATTTTTTGAGTTGATGGTTGTTTTGATCTGGGTGTGCGATATATGTATGTATCTACGTATATTTGACCAAAACTAAATTCTTTGATACTTCTTCTTTTGCTTTTTTATACGAATTTTTGTATTTGTTGAGTAGTTTAATTAAGATTTAGCATAGTATGTAATAACTAGAAGTCGGATTCGTATGCAAAGCCATATTTTTGTTTGTGGTCCTAGAGACCTTAGACCAAGTTACAAACTCGTTATGTGTCAGAAGGATTAATATATCCCTGATAGGTTTTGTGTATTTCATGATATTGTGACGAATATTAGTGACACTAAGTGATACTCACATCCCTATTCTGATGCTAAGTAAATGAAGTCACAACAACAATAAAGCAGACAGTCACTTGTATCTACATAAACGAATAAATCATTATGTCACACACATATGTACGTACACGCAGCGGAGAAGCAACGCACAACCATATGCATATATCTGAGATACTCCCGAAAGTATGCAATGAGAGAAGCTATAAATAAAATCGTGCATCTGTAGTTACAGCTGAGAAATTTGATAGCTGATGGCCAACTAGTAGATTCTGGAAATGGAAGCGCTTAGAAGATGCGAATGAGGAAATCAGGAGTATAAAAGGCGGCAACAGTAGATCCGCGATAATCAGTTGGATTTAAGAGGCTATCTAGCGAGCAATAGCAGTATTATTTTGAAAATCAGGTGTACTGTTATTGTAAAGAACTTTAATAAAGGCCATTTTGCATTATTGAATAGTGGAGTTATTTATTCAATAGTTTAGTGATTCGAACTTAGCAGAAGATTGCAACTAAGAGGATTTGCAGTAAATTTGTTGCAATTGGTGTCAGAAGAGGAGTTGTTGTTGGATAAATTCCGAAGATTGCGAATACAACTTGGACATGGCAAAGTGGAGTGAATTGAAGATCCAGCAGCTGAAGAAGGAGTTGGAGAGCCGTGGATTGAATACAAGCGGCATTAAAATCGAACTTCAAGCACGACTACGAGAGGCAATGGAAGCAGAGGAAATTAACGTGGAAGAGTATGTCTTTCTTCTTGATGGCGAGGAGACAACAAAAATTTAAGAGAAAAATGAAACATCGCAGACAGTTACGAGCACAGACTTGAACACGATTTTGGCTGCAATATCTGCTCAAACATCGACAGTAACATCCAAGATGGAAGCACAGGAGGCACGCATTTCAGAAATGTCGTCACAAATATCAACCGATATGTCAAAACTGCTCGAAGTAAAAAAGACAGATATAACATCTCAACTGGAAGAAAAGGAGACACGCATAACATCAAAGATTGAAGCACAAGAAACGCGTATTTCAGAAATGTCGACACAGATTACATCAAAGGTGGAAACACAACTGAAAGAGCAAGAGGCACGCATAACAGTACAACTCGAAGCGCGAGAGGCGCGTATATCATCAAAACTCGAAGAGCGTATGGACGAGAAAATAACGCAGTTTGAGGAAAAAATCGAAGCCGAGGTGGATGCTCTCAAAGCAGGAGTTGCAATTAAATCGCCCAGCTGCTTCAGCGGGTAATACGAAGCTTAAAACTCCATCTTTTGACGGTTCTGTTCCTTTCCAGGTCTTCAAGCTACAGTTTGAGAACACCGCAGCAGTGAACAACTGGAATGCGGAAGATAAAGTTGCTGCACTGTTCGTGGCATTGAAAGGGCCTGCAGCGGAAATCTAACAGACGATTCCAGAGTACCAACGGAACAGTTAGGAAACATTGATGGCGGCTGTCGAGAGACGTTATGGAAGCGAGCATAGAAAACAGATATTCCAAATTGAGTTGCAAAACCGGACCCAAAAAGCTAACGAGACTTTGCAGGAGTTTGCCTCAGATGTTGAAAGATTGGCTCATTTAGCAAATGCGGTCGCACCCGTGGAATACACCGAAAGGGTAAAAATCCAGAGTTTTATAAACGGCATACGGGACGTGGAAACGAAGCGAGCTATATACGCAAACCCAAAGCTGACATTTGCTGAAACGGTATCACATGCATTGACTCAGGAAACTGCCTCCCTATTGAGTAAACCAACATATAAGGCTCATCGTGTGAAAGTAGAAAGACCAGAGTGGGTAGACACAATTTTGGAAGCATTGAAGGGTACGCAGCAGAAGAATAATGATGCAGTCAAATGCTTTAAGTGTGGAAAGCCAGGGCACATTGCGCGTTATTGCAACACCAACCCTAACAGTTCCAACAATGAGGGTGGTCGTAAACGCAGAGCTGAAGGATATGATCAGATCTCCAAGACCAATCAATCGTTAAACTAAAGCGAGTCAGCCGCAAGGGCGAAACCAGGCCGCACCAATGTTGTGAAACATCAAATTGACACTGGAGACGCGAGACGCGAGGCCGATACGTCAAGCGCCTCGAAGTGTTCCTCTGGCAAAACGGGAAGTTGTGAGTCAAATCGTACAAGAAATGAGCGACAGCGGCGTCATCGAACCATCAGCTAGTCCATGGAGCTCACCTGTGGTACTTATGGGAAAATAAGGTTTTACGTGGACTACCGCAAGTTGAACGAGGTCACGTATAAATAATAGTTTAAAAAAACTAAAAAACCCGCTTTTATAGCAAACCGAACTAAAAAATAGAAAATAATTTTCAACTGAAAAGAGTTTATATTACAGTAGTAGAAGGTCAAACAATCGTTTATAGTTAATCACCTCAAAATAAAATTATAATAAAATTTAAGTTATTAACAGAATAATTTAATTCACAGTAAAACGCGTGGGGTTCTTGATATTGAATGTTACAATCATTCTATTGGAAGGAAGATATGAAATGTAGTCAAATGCACCCCACGCTTTTTACTGTGAATTAAATTATTCTGTTAATAACTTTAAACTTTAAATTTTATTATAATTTTATTTTGAGGTGATTAACTATAAATGATTGTCCGACCTTCTACTACTGTTATATAAACTCTTTTTAATGGAAAATTATTTTCTATTTTTTAGTTCGGTTTGCTATAAAAGCGGGTTTTTTTAGTTTTTTTAAACTATTATTTATTTTTAATTTTTTAGTTCAAGTAATTTTAAAAGGTGATAAAACCTCGAAACGTCAGGGGTCCATGTATGAATCCAAACCCACGGCACCGAAAAGGGCCAAGACGCAGGGAGGCTGGACGCGGTCTTTCGCCGAAATTGCCAAGGGTCGGCAGATCATTGGCATTATAGACGAGAGCAGCGAAGATGGCAGGATCCCGAAACAACAGTGGAAGTGGATCGAGGCCGCGCTCGCTACGGTGACCGTTAAGGTTAAGAAAGACAACCCTGGTCCGCCATCTTACACCGATGCAGGGTGGTTCCAGGGCAATGTCAAGCTAATTGCCTGTGACAACGCCAGATCGGTCAACCTCTATTGGGCCGCCGTCACGCTGATAGGGGTGGTATATCCGGGCGCGCTCTTCAAGTTAGTAGCGGCGCGTGATATCCCCTCACGACCAAGGGCTAGACCCTGGGTTCCAGTGACGCCAATGGACGCAGCTGACATCCTGGAGCTGCTCCAGGAGTACACCCCGCCACAGGTTTGGAAGTCAACCCGGATAAAACCGAGCTTGTTCTCCTCACGAGGTGGTACAAAGTACCAAATCTTACACCGCCAAGAATTGGGGGTACGTTCTTAGCGTTTAGCGCTCAAGTCAAGTACATATTTGGGAGTCATTCTGGATAGGAAGCTATTATGGAGTGACCATATAGTGGAGCGATCCAAGAAGGCAGCAGCAGAGCTGTTCACCTGCAAGAGGGCAATTGGCACCTACTGGGGATTCTCCCCTAAGGTGACCTACTGTATTTACACAGACATTTTGCGCCCGATTCTTCTTTATGGTGCCTTGGTCTGGTGGCCTGCACTAGCTAAAAGTACCTATCTTAAAATGCTTCAAAAGGTGCAACGGAGTTCGGAGCTCTGCATTACCGGGGCTCTTGGCTCCACTCCAGATTTCGTAACATACATGCATGGATACATAGATACATCCATTACATTATGTGCAAGGTTTCAAATCTATGGCCATTTGGGGTGGTCACAAGTTGAATTGAACTTATGTCCGTTAACCTTATGTGACCCCACCATCACATTATTGTATTGTCATCGAACCTTGATACGTGTGCAAAGTTTCAATCAAACTTAAGGCCATTCAAAGTGGTAATAAGGCCAATTGGCCTTATGGTCGTTGACCTTATGTCACCACACCATCACATTAATGCATTGCCATCGAGCCTTGATACGTGTGCAAAGTTTTAATCAAACTTACGGCCATTCAAAGTGGTAATAAGGCCAATTGACCTTATGGCCGTTGACGTTATGTCACCACACCATCACATTAATGCATTGTCATCGAGCTTGATACGTGTGCAAAGTTTCAGTCAAACTTATGGCCATTCAAAGTGGTAATAAGGCCAATTGACCTTATGGCCGATGACCTTATGTCACCACACCATCACATTAATGCATTGTCATCGAGCCGTGATACGTGTGCAAAGTTTCAATCAAACTTATGGCCATTAAAAGTGGTAATAAGGCCAATTGACCTTATGGTCGTTGACCTTATGTCACCACACCATCACATTAATGCATTGTCATCGAGCTTGATACGTGTGCAAAGTTTCAGTCAAACTTATGGCCATTCAAAGTGGTAATAAGGCCAATTGACCTTATGGCCGTTGACCTTATGTCACCACACCATCACAATAATGCATTGTCATCGAGCCGTTATACGTGTGCAAAGTTTCAATTAAACTTATGGCCATTCAAAGTGGTAATAAGGCCAATTGACCTTATGGCCGTTGACCTTATATCACCATACCATCACATTAATGCATTGTCATCGGTCCTTGATACGTATGCAAAGTTTCAAATTAATCAGACTTCTAGAAACCGGTGAAAATTAAGCTTAAAAATTCCGTTACACAGATACAGGCCAAGCTAATAAAAGCGTGTTAAAAAAGGGCTCCAGTATGCTCTTTCGTAGACGTGCCACGCATCCACTTCTATCATTAATAAAGGAATGCGTTTTTCGCATTATGTGCAAGGTTTCAAATCTATGGCCATTTGGGGTGGTCATAAGTTCAATTGACCTTATGTCCATTAACCTTATGTCACCCCACCATAACATTATTGCATTGTCATCGAGCTTTGATACATGTGCAAAGTTTCAATCAAACTTATGGCCATTCAAAGTGGTAATAAGGTCAATTGACCTTATGGCCGTTGACCTTATGTCACCACACCATCACATTAATGCATTGTGATCGAGCCTTGATATGTGTGCAAAGTTTCAATCAAACTTATGGCCATTCAAAGCGGTAATAAGGCCAATTGACCTTATGTTACCACACCATCACATTAATGCATTGTCATCGGTCCTTGATACGTATGCAAAGTTTCAAATTAATCAGACTTCTAGAAACCGGTGAAAATTAAGCGCAAAGATTCCGTTACATACAGGCCAAGCTAATAAAAGCGTGTTAAAAAGGATAGCTACCCATTGCCAAGAATTGACGACACTCTGGACTCGCTCTCTGGTACGAAATGGTTTTCCACACTGGACTTGAAAAGTGGCTATTGGCAGGTGGAAGTGAAAGAGGAAGACAAAGAAAAAACAGCCTTCAGCGTCGGAGATGGTCTTTGGTAATTTACAGTAATGTCTTTTGGACTTTGTAATGCACCAGCTACTTTCGAGAGACTCATGGATCAGGTATTGAAAGGACTGCATTGGAAAACATGCTTGGTTTACCTGGACCACATCATCGTATTGGGCAAGAACTTCGATGAGCATCTTAAAAACTTGGAGGAAGTTTTCCAGAGAATAGCTGGCGCTGGTCTGAAATTAAGTCCGAAAAAGTGTGCGCTGTTTAGAAAGGAAGTAAATTATTTGGGTTACAAGGTAACGACAGAAGGTATCCGTACAGCGAATGAAAAGATAGAGGCAGTAAAGGAATGGCCAAGACCACAGAATTTGCATGAATTGAGAAGTTTCCTTGGGCTGTGGACATATTACCAGCGATTTATACCAAACTTTTCCAGCGTAGCCCATGAGCTTACAAGAAAAAATAAAGCTTTTGAATGGAAGAGGAAGCAAGAAGTGGCTTTCCAAACATTGAATGAGCGTTTGTGCACTGCCCCAATGTTGGCATATCCGATTCCAGGAGCGTTTTATCACAACTGGTCGATGGACAGGAGAAGGTAGTTGCATACTACAGCCGTTCGATTGGAACACCAGAGAGGAACTATTGCGTTACACGGAGAGAGCTGTTGGCATTGGTAGAGTGCATTAACCATTTTCACAAATACCTCTACTGCCAGCGATTCCGCGTCAGGACAGATCACGCAGCGTTGAAATGGCTTCTGCAGCTCCGTAATCCAGAAGGACAATTGGCACGGTGGATCGAGCGACTACAAAGCTATGACTTTTCCATTGAGCATCGGAAAGGTAGGACCCATGGGAATGCCGATGCAATGTCACGAAGACCATGTCTTTTGGAATGCAAGCACTGTTCAAAGGCCGAGGCTAAAGAAGACATTATAGATGTCCGGCTAATGGCTATAACGTGTACGGATGAATGGGACAAGGAACAACTAAGAAAGTGTCAGCTAGAAGATACAGATCTGTCACATGTTATGCAAGGGCTCGAACGAAACGAAAGACCAAACAGAGAAGAGATGTTAGCAGAGAGTCCCATTGCGAAGTCATATTGGGCACAGTGGAACATTTTAGAATTGATATCCGGTTGCTTGCATCGAGTATGGGAGAGTGAGGATGGTCAATGCAAGAAGAAACTGATAGTTGTTCCCAGAAAGAGGATTCCTAACGTGCTCAGCGAGCTGCATAATGGTCCAAGCGGAGGTCATCTTGGAATCACAAAGACGCTCGAGAAGATTAAACAGAGATCCTATTGGGTTGGTTGCTGTCAGTCGGTCACTGAGTGGATTGCGAACTGCGAGGTTTGCAGCAGAGCGAAAGGGCCCAAAACCCGAAGTCATGGCCAGATGAAGCAATATAACTCAGGTGCGCCATTTGAAAGGATCGCTATGGATGTCGCAGGTCCATTTCCTACTAGCAACTGCGGAAAAAAATATGTACTGGTGTTTATGGATTATTTCATCAAATGGCCAGAGGTATACCCAATCCCAAATCAAGAAGCGGAAACAGTAGCAGAAGTGTTTATAAACAATTTGGTTGTAAGGTATGGGGTACCAATGGCGTTACATTCTGACCAAGGCAGGAATTTCGAATCAGCTGTGTTCCAGGAAATGGGTAAATCATTGGGCATTCGAAAAACACGGACAACTGCATTGCATCCTCAGTCCTATGGTATGGTGGAACGTTTCAATAGAACCTTGGAGGAGCATTTAAGGAAAATAGTAGACAAGTACCATAAGGAATGGGATGCCCGCATACCATTATTATTGATGGCTTACCGATCAGCAGTGCAAGAGACAACGGGCCAAACTCCTGCAAAAGTAATTTTTGGCAATGACCTTCGGCTGCCAGCTGATTTGAAGTTTGGGATAGATGCCGATGCGGAGGGAAATGTCAAGAAATCCACTGGTGTCTTGGAAGAAGAGCTGAGAGAGATACACGATATTGTAAGGCAACGAGCAAAGATTATGAGTGACAAGATGAAAGCCAGATACCATAAAGCACTTAATTCGGAAGGTTTTCAGGAAGGGGATTTGGTGCTGTTATACAACCCACAACGAAAAAGGTTTGTCCCCGAAATTGCAGTGTAATTGAGAAGGCCCATACAAAGTTGTAAAACGAATCAACGATGTAGTGTACCGCATACAAACTATTGGCAAACCACGAACCAAAATGAAAGTGGTTCATTTGGAAAGGCTGGCAGCGTTTAGATCGAGATATTTGTCTGATCGGGACGATCAAACTTAGGTGGAGGGCAGTGTGAAGAATATCAGTGACACTAAGTGATACTCACATCCCTAGTCTGATGCTAAGTAAATGAAGTCACAACAACAATAAAGCAGACAGTCACTTGTATCTATATAAACGAATCAATCATTATGTCTACACATATGTACGTACATGCAGCGGAGAAGCAACGCACAACCACATGCATATATCTGAGATACTCCCGAAAGTATGCAATGAGAGAAGCTATAAAATCGTGCATCTGTAGTTACAGCTGAGAAATTTGATAGCTGATGGCCAACTAGTGGATTCTGGAAATGGAAGGCTCTAGAAGATGCGAACGAGGAAATCAGAGAGTATAAAAGGCAGCAACAGTAGAGGCGCGATAATCAGTTGGATTTAAGACGCTATCTAGCGAGCAATAGCAGTATTATTTTGAAAATCAGTTGTAGTGTTATTATAAAGAACTTTAATAAAGGCCATTTTGCGTTATTGAATAGTGGAGTTATTTATTCAACAGTTTAGTGATTCGAACTTAGCAGAAGGTTGCAACTAAGTGGATTTGCAGTAAATTCGTTACAATATGATATGAGTGGTGTTGTCCCAATGACATTTGTTATCGACGAGTTATCGGTTTTTAATTAGTTATCGAATTTTTACAATCCAATAACATACCGATAACTCAATGATGTTGCTATAGATAACAAACGGAAAACTCGTTGAAATCGGTTGTTACTGATAACCAGCTGATTAAGCTCTTTTCAAAAAGTGCCGGAATTATACCGAAATAGTCCTAAACTATTGCCGACTTGGTTCAATGGTCACAAAGCATTTACGAAATAAACGCGAAATAATTGCGAAATGACCCCGCAGATATGCGTACTAGTAGTTCCTACATATATATTACGAAAAGGTTTCGAATTTGATACAGAATGATACCATTCATAGATGCACATTTCATTCTTTTTCACACATACTTGGCACTCACGAATTTTTTTCACGGACATAAGTTTTACTCATTTCTGGCTATTTTTTTCATATATTTTACATATTCAATTGCATAGAAATCCGAGCTCTGGTAATAACCCTAGGATCATTCAGCTTTGATATAGATATATTTATTAAATTCTTACCGCAGCAATCATTGTGAAACATTCAATTTCGACATCTGTGGATGTGAATTGTCCCTGGTGCATAGCTTTTAAAGCCAAATTTATAAGCGTCTGATTGCTTTCTTCATATTCTTCTAGTTTATCCGATTCAGCTAGTTTATTCATATTTTCTTTTATTAGCTGCAACAAAAAATAAGTTAATTATATTTTAATAAGTAAGCAAATTGTTGATTTAAATTTTAATTATCTATACGTTACTGCAATACTTACTGAACGCACCACCCCTCGTACATATTTTTTTGTTTTGCGATACAAAGGCGTTTCGGTTAGGAAGCTTAAGCCCACTGCCGAATAGACAGAGTTCTTTGCCATGCTGTTAACTAAGCTATAAGTGGAATAATGCACATATGGATTCTTATATCAATACGATGGTTATACATGGGTAAAAATTTACTTACATGTTAAAAGAATCCATCATCTTATTGTACTCCTCAGAGCCTTCGTCCATCTTCAAACCCATTATTGTTACTGCAAGTTAACAAAACATATATATATATATCTGATTACTATTTTTACATGTTCCTTGCCCTTAGACCAAAGGGACATTTATTTATTATGAGCCGTTGCTCGATATTTGGCAAATTACTCAACGTTTTCTCAGGGTAGCTGCTGGTTTTTTTTTTGTCAGATACATTTATAAAAACTAGATTCGCCCAGTGTTTTAAATTCAATTACTGCAGTGGTCATTAAGGATAAAACATAAACCTATTAGCATCATAGTCTTATCCTTTCTTACCTTTTCCTTTCTTTCCTTTTCTTTTCTTTTCTTTTCTTTTCTTTCTTTTTCTTTTTTTTCTATCATTCCCTTCCTATCCTTTTAATTCCTTTCATTTCTTTCCCTTTCCTTTCAATCATTTCTTTTCCTTTCCTTCCTTTACTTTTTTCTTTCCTTTTCATTCCATTCCTTTCCTTTTTTCCTTCAATTCCTCTCTTTTATTATTTTATTTTATAACATTTTATTTTAATTAATTTTTATTCTTTATTTAACTTTGTTCTACTTTATGTTATCTTCTTTCTTTATTTTAACTCTGTTTTGGGCTATTTATTTATTTATTAAACTAAATAAACATTTTTATTTTTTTTCATTATTATAAATTTTTTTATTTTATCTTATTTAGTTTTATTCTTTTTAAATATATTTTCATATTAAAATGTTTTTAATGGCCTGAGAAGGAACGATCGAAACACCTATAATTTTTCATAACAGAATTTTATTTTGACCGTAAAAGGCGCGCACAGTTTTTAACTTGCTTATTTGTACATATATTTACTTAATTTAATATTTTTATATATTTTTTTATTATTTTATTTTATTTTTTTAAATTGTATTTTTTACTATTTTATTTTGTTATATTATATTTTATTTTATTTATTTTTTATTTATTTTATTTTACTTTATTTATTATTTTAATGTATTATATTTTATTTTATTTCATATTATTTTAAATAAATAAATAAATGTAAGTCGCGATAACCTTCGAAGAGATCTAAGGCCGAGCTTCTCTTCCAATTTGCGTCATGCTCCTCTTGATTTTCCCTACAAATTGGCCGAACGGGACCTACACGTTTTATGCCGACTCCGAACGGCATCTGCAAGGCAGATGCGTTTTCACTGAGAGCTTTTCATGGCAGAAATACACTCAGAGCGCATGCCAAACACTGCCCAGGGGCGACCCCGCTTAGAAAAATTTTCTTCTAATTGAAAAACCTTATTTCTAAAATTTTGATGTTGCTTTGCCCAGGGCATACTGTGTGGTAGGCGGAGCACGCTACCATCACACTACGGTGGCCGCCATATTATTTTATTCTACTTTATTTTAGTTTGTCTTATTTTATTTCAGTTTTTATTATAACTTATTTTATTATTCTATTTCTTCATGTTTTATTTTTTTTTTTTTTGTTATTTTATTTTATTCGACTATATTTTATTTTATATCATTTTACTTTATTTTATTTCATTTTACATTCTTTTTTTTTTTAATTAAATAAAATAAATTGTTTTAAATTCATTTTCATTTAACTTTTTTAAATTTTCTTTTTTTTTACTTATTGTACTCTTCTTTATTTTAATTTATTTAATAATTTGGGAAAAATTTAAACAACGTGACATCAGGACGGACAAGGCGACAGCTGTTTCGATTATACCTTGTATCTCTTCAAAGCTAATCTATATTTTAAAGTACATAATAAGCAAACATTTTTTTCTACTAAAACGAATTCGAAGAAAGAAAAGCTGGCTGAATGAAAGTTGTTGGAAATGTTCTGAATTTATTTTAGCTATGTATAAAGGAAAAACATTTTTTTCCATAAGAAATTTGTTAAAAATGATAATATAGGTGTTAAAAGTTCATTTTAGGCTAATTTCTCATAATTTAAGGCTGATATCTCTACTAAAATTCAAAAACACTAGAGATAATAATACAGATTCTGAAATGTTCGTAAAATACCTTTAAAGTAAGCCCAATATGATATTTTTTATAATTCTATCAGAATCTATGAAGATTTTTTGGTCAAACCCTACATTCAAATGCAAAATATCTATTTTGCAAAAGTGGGGACTTCGAAATCGGACAATGTTTCTTAGACGGCCCATACATGACACAAAAGCCATGCGCAAATATGAAACGACGGAATTTGTGCAAATAAAAATTTTGACATAACGGCTCAAAAACATTGCGCAATATTCATTTTTAATGTAGCGCGACAAATGAAACATGTGTTTTAATTGTATAAAAAAGGCACTAATTGTATAAAAAAACATTATTTATTTTCCACAGTGCTTGTAATTCACAGTATAAGTCGAAAAACTCGCACCAGAAGCGTTTATTTTCCATTGTATTTATAATATATATATTTTAGTTGCAAGACCAGCTCAACTCATTGCAGCACTGCGCAATATTCATTTTGCAACTAGCGCAACAAATGTAACATTGTTATAATTGTATAAAAAATTATTATGTATTATTGAATTTGTGTGAATTCCTGTTACAAGCTGGAGATGGTCTTAAGCCTTCGATATTAACATTTTTAAGCAACAATTACTGATGTTATATTATCAGAAACCACAGGTAAACTCTGTCACATTCACCACACACGAAGAAAAAAGCATGTGCAATATTTGCAGACATGCGTAAATATCAAAATCGTTTTGATTTTAGCACAGTTCTCTGCGCAAATAGCGCAACCTGTGCACACACCGGGCAAATCGTTGCGCAAATTGGTGATTGGCACAAGGATACTTGAGCCGTGTAATTGGCGTATTATAATCATCTGTAAATTACGTTTTTGCTATACTCCTGAGAGCAAAACATTTGAAACGTCTCGCTTAAACTTATAAGTTAAAAAGTAACCAATCACAGCATTGATGACGGAGTGGGGTGTGATCAAAGTCCGACGATAAAAGTGACGCAACTTTTTGATGAACATTTCAACCGTCATATCGCGAAGATTACCCTGCAAAAATCGCGAGTACTCCATGCATGCATGTATGGAGTACTCGCTATGGACCAAGCGAGCGCTCCAAAATTAACCACAATTAATACAAAAAATATGGTCCAATTAACATTGCGATGTCCTAGGGCTGGACCATATACTCCAGCTCCGCATTACATCAGAGTAATCCATGGAGTACCCACAGTCCAATAAACATCGTGTCGTGATTACAATCGTTAAAAACGAGCAATGATCGGTTTACAATATGTTCGTGTAGAAATATGACTTGGTCCATTGCTGCATTACAGTGGAGTATAATGGTAAGTACTCCAGTGGACCACATGATCCAACGATTTTTGCAGGGTAGCAGTAGGTTTGTTTATAAATCACCGGCTACTATACAAATCATACTTTAACTCAAGCATACATACGTCCGGCGCACAGTAGGTCGTCACGGTCAGGAATGAATAAAAAATTAAGATATAATTATATATATTTACATCTCTTCTGTACTTCTGTGATGGAAATCCACTGATTTTGATGGCATTGTGTGTGTGTTTTGAGGGTATTCGACGTTATTCAAGAATTTGGTCCGTTTACTTTCTTATCTTTCCTGGATATAAACCGGGACCGACCTAAGTGAAGTATTTTTCTAATAGACGTAAATATTGGTTATAGATTTGCTGATTAAGTGAGGTTATGTAAGTGACTTCACCTTTATTCTTTCACTAGGAACTATACCACTTACAAAAATAACTATAAAGACGCTTATGATGAGAAACCCTTTGACAAAGTTGGTTGGTTTTTCGTCTAATTTGTCTGGAGTAGTATGAAGGGTGACCGCGCGTCCCGAAAATCCGGGACATATCCCGGACACATGTTGATGAAATGTCCCGCCGTCCCGGATATTTCCGAAATGCCCCAGATTTTACTAATTCGAAGTAAGACGAGAAATGTGTTGCTTGTTTTACTGAGATTTTGAAAATCGTTCAATTCTTTTTTCCATTCCAGCTCATAACGCTAACTGGGAGCGAGTGTTTTCATTACTAAATTCCAGAGATTGGAAATAATTGTTAACAAATATTATTTTTTTGTTTGTTTTTCAATGAAAAAAACCATAAAATGTAAAACAAAAAACCCCAATCAACAAAAAAAGGTGATTTTTAAACTTTTTTTTGCCTTTCAGCAACACAAAAATTTTATTTTTGAACATAATAAAGTGAACAAGAGCTTATGAGTTAAGCTTTACAAGTAATAGTTTTTCGAGCATTTCATCGCTTAAGTTTTACCTCCTTTCATCCAAAATTAAATTCAAAGAAGAAAATGATCTTTCTACTGATACTTGACTAGCAGGAACACCAAGAATGACTAAGGCTAATTCAAACAGCTCAGGAGATGTAAGGCGAATATTTTGATAATAAGTAAAAATGTCTTCATATACCGGCAAGCGTGAATGAAGGCCTTAAAAATTGTCAATTTCAGAAAATATATTAGTAAGTTCGGAAAATGTATGATGACGAACTACAGCTACTATATTTTGAGCCATCTCACTCAAAAAGGTACTGAGTTTCGAGCTTTGGTGAGCGATATTGAGCTCCTGGTCATCAGAGCGGTTCTGGTGTAATTGTTCTCTATTGTTTTATGAGACGTTGATTGCTCTAGAGAAGAAACAGGATTTATTTTAAATAAAGAAATCGCAGATAGTGAAACTGAACATAATACAATCAGCTGTGCGTCTCGGCAAAACCGGGAGAAAGTACAACTGAGTATAATATTCTTTATTAAAATTTTGCATCCTGTAAGTATTACCTGCTTGAGAATGGAAATTTGTTTGACAGTAGCTTTTAAATTTGCCTGAACTAATGATTTTTGCGGTTCGGATAGTAATAAATTTAAAAGAGGATGTAAATAAATAGCGCTAAGCAATATGAAGTTGCTAAGGAACAAACTTTCTCTGTTTAATAGAGCGTTTTATAAATTATGTTGCATACTGCTTTGCTCCCGTTCTCTTAAATTTAGCTTTAGCTCCATCCATATTTTAAAAAAGATCACAAAGAGGTACCTAATTGTTCTTCCTGTAGTTTTTTGGTAGAAACGAAAAATGGTTCCAATGCCAATACATATTCATGAATCCAGTCGCAGTCAATTATAATTGGCAATGTTTCTTCTGCATCCACAAAATCCCTCAATTCCAATACCTTTTTTGCCATAAGGTAAGTGGAATTCCATCTGGTCGTAATGTCTATTGGCGGAACGGCCCTATTGCACGCATTCAACGTTGTTCTGCACAAGCAAATGTTAGCATTTCAAATGTTTCCACATGCAGTGCACTAACTGTGGAATTATTTTACACTTTCACTTTAATGGGATCTGAAAATTTAGTGCACTACCTCCGTGTCAGCCATAATAAAATTGCGCTTTATAGAATGGCATTATCATACAAATTGCGGCCGCCCATCTTTTGTTAAAATTTTTATTAACGAATTCTTAAAGGACTCTGGTTGTATAGAGTATGAAATTTTAATTTTCTTTTTTGGTGGTTCGCTATTTTCGAAATTAGCTCTGAAACTGTCTAGAAATCTTCCGTTCTTCGTTATAATGTGGCGTTTAAAATTTGTCAAATGTTCGCCCCCCAATTTACTTTTGCGCATTTTAAATTGCAACTTTTTTTCTTCTTCGTTATATTGGAAAACTTCTCTAATCAGCTTATATACGCTTCAAATGTTTTTCTCAGACAAATTTTTTATAATATTATTTTCGTTTGAGTTGTTCAAGTTTTTCAAAACAATAGTGAGACAAAAAAATTTTTTTTTGTATTTGAATTTTAGTTTGCAACGAATATCTGAATATTTAGCTTAGCTTTCATGCTATTTTCAAAACCTTTTAAATTGTTAATAGATATTTTCGATGTCTGCTAAATTCACAATGAACGGACGAAAGGAATCGTGTCGATGTGGAAAACATGACGCCATCATTTTTTTTCGACATTTGTCAGACCCTATGAATGTTAAACTTCTAAAACAAATTGCTAGTTCACAGAAGTATGGACTAGGTAAGAAAAAAGTGGACAAAGATTGAACTGAAATTTAAATTTGATTTGTGTTCTGAAGATTTGACTGAAGCTATGTATCATATGTATATATGTTTCTCATGTCTATGGGATAATGCAAGAAGTTTTGACTGAATATTATAATTTGTAATGAAAAACTACATTAAATGCGGATAGTAACATGAATCTGTGAATCGTATATAATTTTACTCTTGTGCTTAAAAACAAGCAATTGCCAGCTTCCAACTTTTGTTGCAAGCAAAGCATAAGGAGAAGAATTGGACATTTGCTTTCGATAAGGGTGCTTTCACACTTTCCAAGTGACATTATTTTTCCCAGTCGTTGGTAACTTTTCTAACATTTTTCACAGTTAAAAAGTGTAATTTAACATATGAATGGGATACCAAATATGTTAGAAAGTATATTTATTGTATAGTGAGAATGTTTATGACAGTGATTCGCAAAATTTTGTATGCGAAATAAACTTCAATTGCCAAGTCCGAAGTTCCTTCATATTTACAAACGCTACATCTTGCGTGATTGTGGCGATGCTACTGGAATGCATAAGATTGCGTTGAACGCGTCTCTATGAAAACCTTCATTGTGTCTCGCCCAGGGATGCACCTTAACGTTAAGCTAATCGTTTATCAAAAAATGTCCACCGTTTCCGTTGAAACACTTCGAAATATTAGCGATAAAGAAATTATCAAGATAAATTGTATCTCGTTTTTAACCATAACGAAAAGCTTTCGATAACGTTAAAAACGTTAACAAAAACGTGATACTTTATGTTTGAATTGTGCTAGCAATGCTATAGACATGGTGAAGAGTAAGGCGGTAACAGCAAGCGGACATACACACAAACTCCATGCAATTTGTTTGTGTAATTCGTTGGTGGTAATGTCAAAAATACTCTGAGAAATGTTCGTACTGTCAAAATTCATGAGAAAAGTTGCAATCAGCTTGGCTAATGCTTTCACCTTTAATGACTACGCCATCAAAATGGATAATATAGCATTGCCAGCATAGTTTGAAATTAATAATCAACATAAACGATTTGATTTCGTTTTGATATGGCAGAACATGAAACAAAGTCAATTCGTTAATTTGACATTCTTAACGTTAATAAACGAAACGAAATGACTTTGTTTCGTTTATTAACGTTAATTATCGTAACGAAATGATATCGGTTCGTTGGTTAAGCATGCCTGGTCTCGGCCATGACTGTACATATGTATGTGGATCACGCAAATGCATACTTTTTTATATAAATAAATATTTGAATAAATACTTACAAATACTCAACTGTAATCCAAAAGCTTTCAGGATATCTAAAACATTTTGCTCACCGCAGCCAACGACATTTGTTAACTTTTGTTTGACCCTTTTAGCATTTCCATTGAATAAGGGGAAGAAACTCATAATATTGCTATGGCTGAGAAATGGGCTGATAATTTTTCGATCGGCTCTCCATTTTTTCACTGAATTTTGGAAATAAAAAAGTTAATAACAAAAACTGTATGTATATAAAAAGTTATATTAACAAATATTACACCGTGCGAACAAATTCTAATAATCTTATAAAATATCTCAAAATTCATTGTACATTTGAACATTACGCCGTATCCATATATGTATTTATGTAATACTCCTATATTGCTACAAAAGGCTAGGTACATTCCCAAACATCAGAGTGCCGATATATTGCTGTTTAAACGTTTTTGTTTTTGTATTCAACAATCGAATGTATTTGTATTTTATTAAATTTTTCCTAACACAACAATTTGGCAAAATTATTTTATAGTGCTAGTCAGAACAGTGACAGAGAACAAAAGCGAAAATTCAAAGAAGATAATTTGTAAACTAAGACATAATGATTACAATAATAGGGACGCAGAACAGAAATAAGAATAACGGGGATTTTGCAATGGTATTACATTAATACTTATTAGGTTCTATCCTTAGAGAAGATAGGAGGTGGCAGGAAAAACGGATAGAAGATCAGTAAAGAGAGTCAGTTGAAGAAGGAGAGGGTGAGTCAATGATAAAACAAGATTAATTCTTTTTTGAAATGCAGTGCATTACTTATTTGTCTTATTCTGGCTGGAAGGGAATTCCGAAGACGGATCGAAGTAACGAAGAATTGTCGTTCAGAGGTTATCATACGGTGTTTAACATGTGCAAGAACCATTTTCCTCGTAGAATGAAGAAATTGAAGCTTTCGATATAGGTAATAAGGCTCCTTCGTGTAGATAATCTTATGTAAGGTAATAAGTGTTCTAACCTTTAAAAGGTTGTCAAAAGAAATGTCTAGCAACTTTGCAGAATAAGAGGAAACGTCATCAAGTCTATTCAGCCCGTAAACGTATCTAGCAATGTTATTGCAGGCAACATTAAGCTTCTCTTTACTCACAGCGTCACAGTTGGAAAACGCTTTGGATAAAAGTAGTCGAATATGTAGCGGAGAGAAATACTGCGTCAACCACGGTGTACAGAGCATACCGTAAATTTTTCCTACGGTACTAAAGATATGGTCTTTCCAGGTCAATGTTTTGTTAAAAACTATGCCAAGATTTCTTGCCGTGTTAACATATTCTATAACAGAATCTTCAAACATAATATTGTCTAAGCCATTTGTAGCTAGCGGCTTTCTAGGATTTAGACATAAACCGTTCGTAGATGCCCAGAATGTACCTAAATTTAAATTTTTTCTTGCCACACTTATGCTGCTACCATTGTGAATTCATAGAAGTGGCGAATGTTTGATAAAAACGTTCACAATACTAAACAGCCTCGATCACCTGTTCAATCGCTGTTCGATTACTTAAATTATTTGCTAAATTGTGTTTTTCAAACATTTTTGTAGACGACCGGTATATTGCATTATTTACATATTTTAAAATGTTTGCTTACCTCGTTGCTCACATTTAATCCATTAACTAGACTTTAGAAATGAATTTTAATATGTAGTTTGATTTTCTGTATACACATTTAAAAGCAAAGCTGATTTGAAACACAAATGGGCAATTAATGGCACTTCAATTTAATAACCGCTTGCAAAAAAAACAGGTCTTTCTTCCATTCTCTGGCCATTCGCGATAGCCTTTCTCCCTCTCAGCTATTATTTGACAGGTAGGTATGGCAATGGAGGATTAGAAAGATTTTTCACTTGTATGAATTCAAAATGGCTGTTGCAATCACAAAAATTTTATAGGCTGCCTTGTTTCGATTTTGAATTCAAAACACATTGCGAGCATTTTCTATTAGCAATATAGGAGTATTAAATATATGGGAGCGTATTAATTATTTTTGTGCACCCGCTAAAAACATATACATAAATCTCTCATGTTGCTATAATACGATTTACCATTTTCGAAATGTTTATCAGATTTTTTTTGTAACTACAGTACTACTTACATATTTTGGATATACACACGTAAGTTCAAAAGATATAAGGAAGGGAGTTTGGGTTCTTTAGATTCGCTAAACACTACATTTGTAGACAATTGACAACAGGTTTGCTAATTCTTCAGCGAGCAGTGTCACCTGTGCAATGCCCAAGTAAAAAGGTAGAAATTTGTCACTGAACATGGGGTGACTTAATCAAATTTTTTCTACTTTGGATTGGACTGGTTTAGATGTGACAGCTAAAGCATTTTCTGTGTATTGAGCTAAAATAGGTACGAATTGATGCAGTTCTACGTTAGTGCTCACCAAGTTGAATTTTATAAATAAATAAATGTAAGGTGCGAATAACTTCCGAAGATATTTTAGGCCGAATTGCGTCGTGCCCCTCTTAATTTCTGCTACAAATTAGCGAGACTGGACCTACGTCTTTTATGCCGCCTCCGAACGGCATCTGCAAAGCAGATGAGTTTTCAGAAACTTTTCATGGCAGAAATACACTCGGAGTGCTTGCCAAATAACTGCCGAGGGGTGACCCCGCTTAGAAATTGAAAAAAACTTCTAATTGAAAAAAACTTGTTTCTAAAATTTTGATGTTGCTTTGGCCGGCGTGAACGCTACCACCACACCAGTAGTTCCGAATAAATATTTTTTATTTGCTCGGAATTGTTATAGCTAGAAACTACACTGCAAAGCACCTGGATGGGTATTGGGCCAAAGCATAAGAAAAAAAGTGATTTCTTCATTTTCTAAGTAAACCTACATAATATGGTAAACGATTTCGAATTCGAAGTTGTACCCTTCGTAATATATTTACTTTAATTTCTGCATGGACGTGGTATGCCCTCGTTTTCCCTTATGATTGGTATATGTACATTGTTTTTTTGTTTTTTACCCTCATATAACAGGTTCGGTAACAAGTCAAAATACAGATCTTCGATATATATAGAGGGACCATTCAAACAAAAGCAGGCAGGCGCGCCCGCAATGTTACATTTTGAAACAAATCCGAGCTTCGAAAGCACATACCTATAACTTGTAGGCTTACTTCGAAAATGGAAGAAATTTGTTTTTTGCTAGCGGCTCCATCTTTTAAGATTTGACCCAATAAACAGAAAAAATTGGATTTACCTGTGAGGTGTTACATTTTACTTGATTTTACTGGTACAATTCTGCAGATTTAGAATTTCCAATAAGTTTTTTCTACTACTCTGAATAATTTTTTTTTGAATTGGTGTTTCCATGGCGGAACGATACAATGTGGCAGCATAGGACAGCTGATTATAAACTTTTTTATTTGATTTGATTCCGGCGCAGTACGATTTTGAAATTTGTCCATCGAATTTACAAAAACAAAGTAGGAATGGAATGTTTATTTATGTTTGTAGGCATGTCACCATGCTGCCACCTTGTATCGTTCCGCCATGGGTGTTTCAGCCATTTTTAAAAAGATATTAGCTTCTGAAGTAATGCCTTCAACAACGAGAAAAATGAATACGAACGATGAGCTACGTAAAAAATATTGTACATTTTTTAGTTACAAGAAGTTGGCTCACAGGGATCCAGTTTTACTCCTAGCAGTCTGGAGAGGATGTTCCTGATTCTGAAATAAACATCCAGATAAAAAAGTTTGGCAGAAAGGTTCTAAGTTTAAAAAGTATTTGTGAATGAGGGCATACATCCACGCCGTTCTTTACGGTGGGAAACATCAAGGCAGAAAAATGTGTGAAAGAGTGTCTTCAGAAACGTTTCCTACCATTCCTACGCTGTCATAATGGTACAACTATATTTGGCTCTAGCAGATTAAGTTCGTGTTATCTAAAAATAATTCGAAGATAACAATGTGCATTATGTTAGTTAAAACTTGAATCTATCCAACGTGCTTGATTAACGGCCAATTGAACGATTTTTGATTAAACCCTGCAAAAATTGCGAGTACTCCATGCATGCATATATGGAGTACTCGCTATGGACCAACCGAGTGCTCCAAAATTAACAACAATTCATACAAAAACAAGTAAGGAAGGTTAAGTTCGGGTGTAACCGAACATTACATACTCAGTTGAGAGCTATGGTGACAACATAAGGGAAAATAACCATGTAGGAAAATGAACCGAGGGAAACCGCGGAATGTGTTTGTATGACATGTGTATCAAATGAAAGACATTAAAGAGTATTTTATGAGGGAGTGGGCCTTAGTTCTATAGGTGGACGCCATTTAGGGATATCGCCATAATGGTGGATCAGGGTTGACTCTAGAATTTGTTTGTACAATATGGGTATCAAACGAATGGTGTTAATGAGTATTTTAAAAGGGAGTGGGCCTTAGTTCTATAGGTGGACGCCGTTTCGAAATATCGCCGTAAAGGTGGACCAGGGGTGACTCTAGCATGTGTTTGTACGATATGGGTATCAAATTAAACGTATTAATGAGGGTTTTAAAAGGGAGTGGTGGTTGTTGTATAGGTGGTCGACTTTTCGAGATATCGCCATAAAGGTGGACCAGGGGTGACCCTAGAATTTGTTTGTACAATATGGGTATCAAAAGAAAGGTGTTAATGAGTATTTTAAAAGGGAGTAATCCTTAGTTCCATAGGTGGACGCCGTTTCGAGATATCGCCATAAAGGTGGACCAGGGGTGACCCTAGAATTTGTTTGTACAATATGGGTATCAAAAGAAAGGTGTTAATGAGTATTTTAAAAGGGAGTAATCCTTAGTTCCATAGGTGGACGCCGTTTCGAGATATCGCCATAAAGGTGGACCAGGGGTGACCCTAGAATTTCTTTGTACAATATGGGCATCAAACGAAAGGTGTTAATGAGTATTTCAAAAGGGAATGGGCCTTAGTTCTATAGGTGGACGCCGTTTCGAAATATCGCCATAAAGGTGGACCAGGGGTGACTCTAGAATGTGTTTGTATGATATGGGTATCAAATTAAAGGTATTAATTAGGGTTTTAAAAGGGAGTGGTGGTTGTTGTATAGGTGGTCGCATTTTCGAGATTTCGCCATAAAGGTGGACCAGGGGTGAACCTAGAATTTGTTTGTACAATATGGGTACCAAAAGAAAGGTGTTAATGAGTATTTTAAAAGGGAGTAATCCTTAGTTCCATAGGTGGACGCAGTTTCGAGATATCGCCATAAAGGTGGAGCAGGGGTGACCCTAGAATTTGTTTGTACAATATGGGTATCAAAAGAAAGGTGTTAATGAGTATTTTAAAAGGGAGTAATCCTTAGTTCCATAGGTGGACGCCGTTTCGAGATACCGCCATAAAGGTAGACCAGGGGTGACTCTAGAATTCGTTTGTGCAATATGGGTATGAAACGAAAGGTGTTAATGAGTATTTTAAAAGGGAGGGGGCCTTAGTTCTATAGGTGTTCGCATTTTCGAGATATCGCCATAAAGGTGGACCAGGGGTGACTCTAGACTTTGTTTGTACGATATCGGTATGAAGTGAAAGGTGTTAATGAGTATTTTTTAAAAGGGAGTGGGCCTTCGTTCTATAGGTGTTCGCCTTTTCGAGATATCGCCATAAAGGTGGACCAGGGTGACTCTAGACTTTGTTTGTACGATATGGGTATCAAATGAAAGGTGTTAATGTGTATTTTTAAAAGGGAGTGGCCCTTCGTTCTACAGGTGTTCACCTTTTCGAGATATCGCCATAAAGGTGGACCAGGGGTGACTCTAGAATGTGTTTGTACGATATGGGTATCAAATTAAGGGTATTAATGAGAGTTTTAAAAGGGAGTGGTGGTAGTTGTATATGTGAAGGCGTTTTCCAGATATCGACCAAAATGTGGACCAGAGTGACCCAGAATATCATCTGTTGGATACCGCTAATTTATTTATATATGTAATACCTGCCACGATTTTAAGGGTTTTTTATTTCGCCCTGCAGAACTTTTTCATTTTCTTCTACTTAATATGGTAGGTGTCACAACCATTTTATAAAGTTTTTTCTAAAGTTATATTTCGCGTCAATAAACCAATCCAATTACCTCACCATGTTTCATCCCTTTTTTCGTATTTGGTATAGAATTATGGCATTTTTTTTAATTTTTCGTAATTTTCGATATCGAAAAAGTGGGCGTGGTCATTGTCGGATTTCGTTCATTTTTAATACTAAGATAAAGTGAGTTCAAGTAAGTACGTGAACTAAGTTCATTAAAGATATGTCAATTTTTTTTTGCTCAAGTTATCGTGTTAACGGCCATGCGGAAGGACAGACGAACGACTGTGTATAAAAACTGGGCATGGCATCAACCGATTTCGCCCGTTTTCACAGAAAACAGTTAACATCATAAAATCTATGCCCCTACCAAATTTCAAAAGGATTGGTTAATTTTTGTTCGACTTATGGCGTTAAAAGTATTCTAGACAAATTAAAAGAAAAAGGGCGGAGCCACGCCCATTTTGAAATTTTCTTTTATTTTTGTATTTTGTTGCACCATATCATTACTGGAGTTGAATGTTGATATAATTTACTTATATACTCTGAAGATATTAAATTTTTTGTTAAAATTTTACTTAAAAAATTTTTTTTTTAAAGTGGGCGTGGTCCTTCTCCGATTTTGCTAACTTTTATTAGGCGTACATATAGTAATAGGAGTAACGTCCCTGCCAAATTTCATCATGATATCTTCAACGACTGACAAATTACAGCTTGCAAAACTTCTAAATTACCTTCTTTTAAAAGTGGGCGGTGCCACGCCCATTGTCCAAAATTTTACTAGTTTTCTATTCTGCGTCATAAATTCAACTCATCTACCAAGTTTCGTCGCTTTATCTGTCTTTGGTAATGAATTATCGCACTTTTTCGGTTTTTCGAAATTTTAGATATCGAAAAAGTGGGCGTGGTTATAGTCCGATATCGTTCATTTTAAATAGCGATCTGAGATGAGTGCTCAGGAACCTACATACTAAATTTCATCAAGATACCTCAAAATTTACTCAAGTTATCGTGTTAACGGACGGACGGACGGACGGACGGACATGGCTCAATCAAATTTTTTTTCGATCCTGATTATTTTGATATATGGAAGTCTATATCTATCTCGATTCCTTTATATATGTACAACCAACCGTTATCCAATCAAACTTAATATACTCTGTGAGCTCTGCTCAACTGAGTATAAATATGGTCCAATTAACATTGCGATGTCCTAGGACTGGACTATATACTGCAGCTCCGCATTACATCAGAGTAATCCATGGAGTACCCACAGTCCAATAAACATCGTGTAGTGATTACAATCGTTAAAAACGAGCAATGATCGGCTTACAATATGTTCGTGTAGAAACATGAGTTGATGGTAAGTACTCCAGTGGACCACATGATCCAACGATTTTTACAGGTTAGTGATTACAATCGTTAAAAACTAGCAATGATCGGCTTACAATATGTTCGTGTAGAAACATGAGTTGGTCCATTGCTGCATTACAGTGGAGTATAATGGTAAGTACTCCACTGGACCACATGATCCAACGATATTTGCAGGGAAGCAAAACTTTTGTAAATAGGGTAACCAACAAAAACAAATTCAGAAGAAACAAGTAAAGGTGTCTCAGTTTGGGTGTAACCGAACATTATATACTCAGCGTGAGCTTCAGTTGTACATTTCATTCCAGATTAATTACTTTTCTACATAACACGTGGCACCGCCCGTTTAAAAAAAAAATGTCTCCCCATTCCATCTTACATCAAAACTTGATAAGTGAAATATCATTGATTCAAAACTACTTTTTGCTAAGTTATAGCTTATTATTCTAGTCTCCGACCCTTTTAAAAATCTTTTATATAAAAGTGGGCGTGGTCTTTAACCGATACCGTCCATTTTTACTAGAAATATTTTCTGCTATAAGGAAAATATGTGTACACAATTTCATTACGATATGTTAATTTTTCCCGAAACATTGAAAATTCCTTAGTCATAAAAGTGGCGGTGCCACGCCCATTTTTCTAAATTTTAAGTTTTTCCTATTTGTTGTTATAAATCCACTTGGGAAATGAAATACCATTGATATAAAGCTTTTTTGCAAAAATATAGCTTATTTTATTCGTCCACGAGTAAAGGCAAACTCTGCCGAATTTTTTTACGATGGGTTTAAAGATTTTTGATTTATGATTAATGATATTTGTAAAATTGATTTTATCACAAGCGGGCGGTGCCATGCCCATTTTAAAATTTGTTTTCAAATTTTTATCAAGAGTCTCAATATCAGTCCAAATGTCAAATTTCAACATTCTAGGTGTATTATTTACTAAATAATCAGGTATTTTGTGTTTTCCAAAATTTTATATGTATATATAAAAAGTGGGCGTGGTTATCATCCGATTTCGCTCATTTTCAATACCAACCTATTTTGTGTCCAGATAAGCTCCTATACAAAATTTGGTGAAGATATCTCAATAGTTACTCAAGTTATCGTGTTAACGGGAAGACGGACGGACGGACAGACGGACGGACGGACATGGCTCAATCAATTTTTTTTTTCGATACTGATGATTTTGATATATGGAAATCTATATCTATCCCGATTCCTTTATTCCTGTACAACCAACCGTTATCCAATCAAAGTTAATATACTCTGTGTGCAAAGCACGCTGGGTATAAAAATTAAATGTAGAACACGAGCGGTATAAGTAGACAAAACCGTTGTACAAAACTTATATAAATATGTATTTCCATTCTAATGAAAATCAAAGTACAAGCGAACTGTTAGCATTTTTATACCCAGCTGGACTTTGATTGGATAACGGTTGATTGTACAGGTATAAAGGAATCGAGATAGATATAGACTTCCATATATCAAAATAATCAGTATCGAAAAAAAAATTTGATTGAGTCATGTTCGCCCGTCCGTCCTTCCGTCTGTCCGTCTGCCCGTCTGTCAGTTAACACGATATCTTTAGTAAATATTGAGATATCTTCACCAAATTTGGTACACAAGGTTACCTGGACCCAGAATAGATTGGTATTGAAAATGAACGAAATCGGATGATAACCACGCCAACTTTTTATATATATGTATATAACATTTTGGAAAGCACAAAAAACCTGATTATTTAGTAAAGAATACACCTATTGAAATTTGACGTGTGAACTGATATTGAAACTCTTGATAAAAAATTGAAAAAATATTATAAATGGGCGTGGCACCGCCCACTTGTGATAAAATCAATTTTACAAATATTATTAATCATAAATCAAAAATCGTTTAAACCTATCGTAACAAAATTCGCCAGAGAGTTTGTCTTTACTATAAGAAATGCTTTGAAGAAAAATTAACGAAATCGGTTAATGACAACGCCCACTTTAATATAAATGATTTAGAAAGAGTACCACGAATAAAATAAGCTATATCTTTTCAAAAAAGAGCGTTATATCAATGTTATTTCATTTCCCAAGTGGATTTATATCAATAAATAGGAAAAAATTCAAACTTAAAAAAATGGGCGTGGCACCGTTTCTTTTATGACTAAGCAATTTTCTATATTTCGGGAGCCATAACTCGAAGAAAAATTAAGGGTACGTAATAAAATTGAGTACACAAATTTTCCCTAGAACAGGAAATATTTCTAGAAAAAATGGACGCGATCGGTTAAAGACCACGCTCACGTTTATATAAAATATTTTTAAAAGGGTCGTAGACGAAAATAATAAGCTATATCTTAGCGAAAAAGAGCTTTGTTTCAATAAAATTTTACTTTATAAATTGAGTTATAATTTTAAATTGGAAAACACTAAAATTTTTAAAAAGGGTGTGGCACCGCCCTTTTTTGTCTAAGCAATTTTCAATGTTTCGGGAGCCATAACTCGAAGAAAAATTTACATATCGTAACAAAATTATAGCAGGAAATATTTTTAGTAAAAATGGATAAGATTGGTTAAGGACCACGCCCACTTTTATATAAATTACTTTAAAAAGGGTCGTAGGCAAAAATAATAAGTTAAATCTTAGCGAAAAATAGTTTTGTACCAATCGTATTTTGTGCCATTATAACAAGAAACGTTTCTGGAGCCATAACTCGACGAAAAATTTGGTGTTTATCAGGAAATATTTTCAGTAAAAACGGACTAAATCGGTTAAATCGCCTCCTTTTATATAAAAGATTTTTTAAACGTGCGTAGATGCAGGTAATAGGTTATTTCCAGTAATAGTTGGAAAATTTCGTTAACAACCCTGCCCTTTTTTTGTAATAACGCTTTTTAGTACAATGTCACTTGTGTGTTTATGTTTATGGTTTTGTTATATCTTTATTTTAAAATAAACAGCAGGGAAATTCCCATATCTGAGGGAATACTGCATTACTCGCTCAAGGCCATTGGTGTAAGCCTGTGTATCCATCCACAAATGATCCCGGAAGGGTCCCGAAATGACCGCGACGGGATCCCAGCGGATCCCGAAAGCCATCCAGAATTGATCTCTGAAAGGGCCGCAAATGATCCCGAGAGAGTCGAGAAAAAGTTCCAACTTTACCCCGACGGGATCCCGGATGGATCCCGAAAACCATCCAGAAATGATCCCGGAAGGGTGCCGAATTGATCCCGTAATAGTCCCGAAAAAGTCCTGAAACGACCCTGACGGGATACGAGACGGACCCCGAAAAGCATACAGAAATGATGCCGGAAGGGTCCCCAATTGATCCCGTATTAGTCCCGTAAAAGTCAGGAAATGACGCTGACGGGATCCCGAACGGACGCCGAAAACATCCAGAAATAACACTGGACGGGTCCGCCAATAATCCCGAAAACGTCCTGAAATGATCCTGACGGGATCCCGGACGGAACTCAAAAACCATCCAGAAATGAATCCGAAAGGGACCCTAAATAATCCCGAAATTACCCCGACGTGATGCCGAAAACCATCCAGAAATGTTCGGAAGTGTCCTCAAATGATCCCGAAATAGTCCCTAAAAAGTCGCGAAATGACCCCGACGAAGTCCCTGACGGATCGCGAAAACCATGCAGAATTGATCGCTGAAGCATCCGCAAATGATACCGAAAGAGTCCAGAAAAAGTACCGAAATTACCCTAACGGGATCCAATACAGATCCCGAAAACCATCCAGAAATGATTCTGGAACAGTCTCCAAATGATCCCGAAATAGTCCCGAAAATGTCCCGAGATGACCCCGACGGGATCCCGAAAACCATCCAGAAATAATCTGATGAAATGAAAGCGTGCTAATAAAAACAACTCAAGGAGGGCAGAGTTATAACAATTTATAGATTTTGCACCAGGGGTGGGGGATGAGGGTGTAAATGCTCACTTTGTAAGCCCTCGACTTATTTGACCCATTGACTTTGTAATATTGGTGAAGGTCAGCATACGTAAAGTTATGTGTAAAAATTATTAAAAAGTAATTATTCGAAGGGGTCGTAGGACCTCCCCCTTTCCATGTTCCAAAAAATTTCGCCAGTAGACTATTGTCTGTGTTCCAAATTACATCAAAATCCGTGTAGGCGTTCTGGCGTGATTCAATCACAAAATCGAAAAAATATAATAACTAAATTATAACTGTTCCTAGGAGGCGGGGACCTCCCCCCTTTTCAAAAGCATATAGCCAGTAGATCCTTCTAGACTATTGGCTATATGTGTGCCAAATTTCATCCAAATCCGTCCAACCGTTCTTGCGTGATTGAGTCACAAAGACAAACGTCTGGATACACAAACATCTAAACATCCATACTTTCGCATTTATAATATTAGCCGTTTTTTTTACAAGCGTATAAGTTTACGTTTGCGCGTAAAAAAAAAGCTTATCCTCGCTTTGATAATGCTTAGGAGACCCATCTAGCGGCAGTGGTTAAATAACTAGCTACAGAACAGGGTGTACCTAAAATCGGAGACACAAACCTCTGGTGGCCATAATGTATAACATATAGGTGAATCGATTGCGATGGATACACACCATTTTTAGAGGTGAAATATAGAATTAGTGTTGAAGTGAAACATAGACACATATTTCAGTTACATCTGAGTATAATGCGTATTGAAATTTAGTAGGACAAATTTTATGCGCAGCAATTTCAGAGGTGTATTTAAAGTTTGACGATAAAGTTTAAGCGCAAACGTCTATAGATGTAAGATGTAAGATTTAGATAACATGTTCGCGAGATAGATTAATACTTAAGTATGTATACTACTTTTTCCGTAAATTTAACTATCGCACAATGTTACATACATACATATGTATGTACATATATAGCATTAATAATATTTTCTTCACCTGGACTCACGATTATTCCGTTCAAAATACCATTATGAAAATGTGAATACAAATCCCTTGACTTATTCAAAAAATCTGGAGAGGATGTCACGTTTTTAATAATTTCAGGATCGACAGTGACTATCACCGGTGTAGTCGCTACCCAAATGCAGCCAGTTAAGCATTGTAACTCATCAAAACCGATGCTTACTCTTTCATAAAATTCTGTAATATCACTTCATAAGTATTAGCCAAATTACACAGAAACAGCAAATTCACAATGTAGACACAACACTTACTACTTAAATTAATAAATTCATAAGCAATGCCAATAAAAGGTATTCCATAAAGTGTAGGCATTTTGGATGTTATTTGACGAAAGGATCTTTGCTTTTGATGTAAATATAAACTGGCTACAAGCAGCAAAATTGCTGCGATTAAAACTATGAACTGCATCATGATTATTAATTATTATTAGTTCCGCGAAAGCTTCTACGATCAACTAAAATCATTGCCGTTAGTTCATCTGGCTTTTATAGTTAAATGCTTTAAGGAAGTGTGTGTATACTAAATTTAATCTTAGAAGATCATCGAACGATATTTAATGGTAGATGTAATAAGCGATTTGTGAGCAATTAGAAAGAAAGACCATAAATTTCTTATTTTATCATTTGTACATAACCATATACATGTATGAAGATACTGGGGCAGTCAATCCCGAAGCAGTAAGAAATCAGGCTTTACAACGAAAACTAAATGAAAACAAGTACGTAAATATATGTATATAAATACTAATGTTCTTATATTTAATCGTCTGTTCATCTATTAGGCTGACGGCAGAGTGCTCGCTATAAGCTATAATTACTAGGCGATAAACAATTTTATAAAATTCAAATTATGTATATATGAATGTAGGTATATATCGGGTTGCGTCCTAAGCGGATATACTCGATCACAACCCAATTTGAAACACCCACAACAAAGCGTCGATATCATCGAAAATCCTTTCATTTTTACTCCAAATAAAATTACAAAAGATAGCGTACCTATATCCTTTGGTTTCGAGCAATACCTAAATTTACAAATACACAACCTTAAAAGAAGTTTTAAATCTGTTTTATTTATTTGTATAGGAATGTTAGGGGAAACCCACGGGCATAAGCTAGTTTTTTATAATTTTGAATAAAAAATGGTTTTCCGCACTTTCTATCTTTATATTATAACCACGCTTCCACTCTGTCTTTAGCCTTACGTTCGTAAAATTTAATGAGTTTTAGACGTCTTTCACAATAATTTGTTCATTAAATTCATGGTACCTGGGCGACCAAGCTTTGCTCGGCAATCTTTGAGTATGCCACATAACTTACTTTGTTCTACATGTCATCATGAATCAAACTCTCCTTTTTTTATAAGCACATATATTATATATTTTTACTTACCAATATTTTATTTCCTTAAAAATAGATTTAAATAAAATAATTTAAAAAAATTTTTTAAGTTAAACGGTTTTATTGAAAACAATACTTACATGAAATAATAATAATACGAAAAGCTAGAAAATAATTAGGTAGGTCACACTCCTCATCAATCTAGGGCGTTGATCAGACAATTAAATAAAAGCGTTGGGCACGTGCAATTTCTAAAAATGTGAGGCGTAGCATAACCTGATTAAGGTACAGTTGGTTTTACTTATGACTATCAATAGAAATATGACGCGTCCAACGCTTTTATTTAATTGTCTGATCAACGCCCTAGATTGATAAGGAGTGTGATGACTAGTACCTAGGACCTACCTAATTATTTTCTAGCTTTTCGTATTATTATTATTTAATGTAAGTATTGTTTTCAATAAAACCGTTTAACTTAAAAATGTTTTTTTAATTATTTTATTTTCAAGTTTTTAGTCTTTATTTAATTGCCTATTATTTCTCATTCTATTTAGTTCATTTAGTGACTCATTATTACAAGGACTCTTTCCTGACAATTTGTTACAACCTAAGTCCTCAATTCATAATCCTTCCAAAGACTTTACTCGACTCTGCGCCACGTATGCTTGTCCCTCCTCCAACTCCAAAATATTTTGATGTCACTTCTACTGGACTGTATGCAATATTTGTTCCAAATATGAGCCAAATCGGGCATCATAGGTCGCTTTCTATTCATGTATGTATTATGTGTTCCAAATATGGACCAAATAAAATCGGACTCAACTAAAATTTTTGTGAATATCTCGATCCTTGCGCCACCTAGCGGCGATTTTTTTTGATAGGTCGCTTTCTATTCTTGTATGTATTATGTATTCCAAGCATGAGCCAAGTCGGACCACAAATACGATTTTTGTGAATATCTCGATCCTTGCGCCACCTAGCGGCGATTTTTTTTCACAGGTCGATTGCTGTTCTTGCATGTATTATGTGTTCCAAATATGAGCCAAATCGAACCACAAATGCGAATTTTGCGAATATCTCGATCCTTGCGCCACCTAGCGGCGATTGCATGCGGCCTGCCTGTCAACTCAAGCTAAATAAACCCGTTTAAAAACATATCAAACACTAACCGCAAAATGAACTGGAATGAAAAATTTGAAATTGGTAATTCCAGCCTATAGTATAAGGGATTGTTATGACAATTAGTGAAATCGATAACTAATTATTTAGGTCGAGTATCTTCATGCGCCGAATTATTAATTTCAAAAATTTTTTAGTTATACACTATAAAAGTCTCACAATTTTATTGCATTCCAAAAACTTGTAATTTCGCGAATGACAACTATCAGTTATTACAACTATCAGTTAGTTCAATTAAATGTCAACTTACTTCCCTAAGCGCCATCTGTTGGTAAGTAGTTAAATGGTTAGATGTCCTTTTCAAATTGAACATATGCCTCTAGTGTTCAACGGTAGAAAATTACCTTGGTGAGATATCTTTTTGCTACGGTGAGAAATCTTTGTAATAGAATTCTGTGAGAAATTGCAATTATTCATTTCATATTTGCCAAAAATATTCATTTAAATATATTTTGCTAGAATTTGCCAAGGTGCCTTGATATTGCATTTGAATTTTTTTAGCGTGTATGAAATTTAGAAAATTAAGTCGAATCATGTGTAAGATTTTTTACGAAGATTTTTAACTTTAATGTTCTCCTTTGAAGCTTTAATAAAATATGAGTAAGTAGAGTAGTATTTCGTCTAACTACCCCAACCCTAAATGGTAACCCTACTCAAAAATGTCCCTATTGTAATGCGGAGTGAAATACCTTTCGTTTGATACCCATATCGGCATATCTCATGCAGGTTTTTTTAATTTCGAATAGGTGGCAACCCTACTCAAAAATTACCCTATTGTAATGCGGAGTGAAATACCTTTCGTTTGATGCCCATATCGGCATATCTCATGCAATTTTTTTTTAATTTCCAGTAGGTGGCAACCCTAAATGGTAACCCTACCCAAAAATATCCCTATTGTAATGCGGAGTGAAATACCTTTCGTTTGATACCCATATCGTCATATCTCATGCAATTTTTTTTTAATTTCGAATAGGTGTCAACCCTAAATGGCAACCCCGCTCAAAAATGTCTCTATTGTAATGCGGAGTGAAATACCTTTCGTTTGATACCCATATCGGCATATCTCATGCAATTTTTTTTTTAATTTCGAATAGGTGCAACCCTAATTGGTAACCCTACTCAAAAATATCCCTATTGTAATGCGGAGTGAAATACATTTCGTTTGATACCCATATCGGCATATCTCATGAATTTTTTTTAATTTCGAATAGGTGGCAACCCTAAATGGCAACCCTACTCAAAAATGTCCCTATTGTAAAGCGGAGTGAAATACCTTTCGTTTGATACCCATATCGGCATATCTCATGCAATTTTTTTTAATTTCCAGTAGGTGGCAACCCTAAATGGTAACCCTGCCCAAAAATATCCCTATTGTAATGCGGAGTGAAATACCTTTCGTTTGATACCCATATCGTCATATCTCATGCAATTTTTTTTTAATTTCGAATAGGTGTCAACCCTAAATGGCAACCCAACTCAAAAATGTCCCTATTGTAATGCGGAGTGAAATACCTTTCGTTTGATACCCATATCGGCATATCTCATGCAATTTTTTTTTAATTTCGAATAGGTGCAACCCTAATTGGTAACCCTACTCAAAAATATCCCTATTGTAATGCGGAGTGGAATACATTTCGTTTGATACCCATATCGGCATATCTCATGAAATTTTTTTAATTTCGAATAGGTGGCAACCCTAAATGGCAACCCTACTCAAAAATGTCCCTATTGTAAAGCGGAGTGAAATACCTTTCGTTTGATACCCATATCGGCATATCTCATGCAATTTTTTTTAATTTCGAATAGGTGTCAACCCTAAATGGCAACCCCACTCAAAAATGTCCCTATTGTAATGCGGAGTGAAATACCTTTCGTTTGATACCCATATCGGCATATCCCATGCAATTTTTTTAATTTCGAATAGGTGGCAACCCTAATTGGTAACCCTATTCAAAAATGTCCCTATTGTAATGCGGAGTGAAATACATTTCGTTTGATACCCATATCGGCATATCTCATGAAATTTTTTTAATTTCGAATAGGTGGCAACCTTAAACGGCAACCCTATTCAAAAATGTCCCTATTGTAATGCGGAGGGAAATACCTTTCGTTTGATACCCATATCGGCATATCTCATGAAATTTTTTTAATTTCGAATAGGTGGCAACCTTAAACGGCAACCCTACTCAAAAATGTCCCTATTGTAATGCGGAGGGAAATACCTTTCGTTTGATACCCATATCGGCATATCTCATGCAATTTTTTTTAATTTCGAATAGGTGTCAACCCTAAATGGCAACCCCACTCAAAAATGTCCCTATTGTAATGCGGAGTGAAATACCTTTCGTTTGATACCCATATCGGCATATCTCATGAAATTTTTTTAATTTCGAATAGGTGGCAACCTTAAACGGCAACCCTACTCAAAAATGTCCCTATTGTAATGCGGAGTGAAATACATTTCGTTTGATACCCATATCGGCATATCTCATGAAATTTTTTTAATTTCGAATAGGTGGCAACCTTAAACGGCAACCCTACTCAAAAATGTCCCTATTGTAATGCGGAGTGGAATACATTTCGTTTGATACCCATATCGGCATATCTCATGCAATTTTTTAAATTTCGAATAGGTGGCAACCCTAATTGGTAACCCTAATCAAAAATGTCCCTATTGTAATGCGGAGATAAATACCTTTCGTTTGATACCCATATCGGCATATCTCATGCAATTTTTTTTAATTTCCAGTAGGTGGCAACCCTTAATGGTAACCCTACCCAAAAATATCCCTATTGTAATGCGGAGTGAAATACATTTCGTTTGATACCCATATCGGCATATCTCATGAAATTTTTTTAATTTCGAATAGGTGGCAACCTTAAACGGCAACCCTACTCAAAAATGTCCCTATTGTAATGCGGAGTGAAATACATTTCGTTTGATACCCATATCGGCATATCTCATGAAATTTTTTTAATTTCGAATAGGTGGCAACCTTAAACGGCAACCCTACTCAAAAATGTCCCTATTGTAATGCGGAGTGAAATACATTTCGTTTGATACCCATATCGACATATCTCATGAAATTTTTTTAATTTCGAATAGGTGGCAACCTTAAACGGCAACCCCACTCAAAAATGTCCCTGTTGTAATGCGGAGAGAAATACCTTTCGTTTGATACCCATATCGGCATATCTCATGCAATTTTTTTTAATTTCCAGTAGGTGGCAACCCTAAATGGTAACCCTACCCAAAAATATCCCTATTGTAATGCGGAGTGAAATACCTTTCGTTTGATACCCATATCGGCATATCTCATGCAATTTTTTAATTCGAATAGGTGGCAACCTTGTGAAACATTCTGAGTGACAACACCTACGTAGAAAGTCTTACAAGGTGATACATTATCTCTGCACCAAATTTCATTTAAATCGGTTGAGCCGTTCCCGAGATCGTTCGGCTATACAAACAAACAAGAATTGCTCGTTTAAATTTATAAGATATGCATGTTTTGATTTCGAATTCAAAACTCATTGAGAGCATTTTGTATTAGCAATGTAGGAGTATTACATATATGATTAAATTGTTATATTTTATTTTCAGTTTTTCCACCATAATAATATACGTAATTTAATAAACAAACAAATAATACTTTATGAATGTTAAAAAAAACTAATATTTATTAGCCTTTTTTTTTACAGGCTTGTACGTTTACGTTTGCGCTAGAAAAAACCGCTTATCCTCGCTTAGATAATGCTTAGGAGACCCATCTAGCGGCAGTGGTTTAATAACTAGCTACAGAACAGGGTGCACCTAAAATCGGAGACACAAACCTCTGGTGGCTATAACGTACAACATATAGCTGAATCAGTTGCGATGAATAGTAGACACGCACCATTTTAAGAGGTGATACATATAATTAGGGTAGAGGTGAAGCATAGACACATATTCAGCTAATAGCTGTGTTTTTTTTACACCTATAGACGTTTACGCTTAAACTTTGTATGGACTGCTAAGCGTCAAACTTTAAATACACCACTCAAATTGCTGCGAATAAAATTAGTACTACTAAATTTCAATACGCATTATACTCAGAAGTAACTGAAATATGTGTCTATGTTTCACCTTTACACTAATTCTATGTATCACCTCTTAAAATGGTGCGTGTCCACAATTCATCGCAACTGATTCAGCTATATATTATAAATTATAGCCACCAGAGGTTAGTGTCTCCGATTTTAGATACACCCTGTTCTGTAGCTAGTTATTTAACCACTGCCGCTAGATGGGTCACCTAAGCATTATCTAAGCGAGGAAAGCATTTTTTTACGCGCATAAAAAAAAATACGGCTATTATCATAATCATAGCTGACCTATCATCCGACATATCACGGCTGCTTTTGGCTTGCAGGGGCAGAATATAACACATCCTTCAAGGGAGTAATGGAAGGAAGGCCTAGACACTGGTAGGGACATTACAATCAGCATAGGCGGCTCGAAAATGGAAAAAAGACCTTGAGCTGGAATATTCCAAAAGCATCTACAGATAAATTAGTCGTAACGACTTCCTGAGCTATGCAATGTCTTTCAGGCGGAGGTCTAGGCAATGTAGAGGAGGACAGCCAGACTGAACAGAACAGTACAGTCCCAGACACCAATGTAACGATGTTTGTCGACATTCAGACCATTTTATAGGCATTAGAATCTAACGTGATAATAGCCATGTTTTTATACTCAGTTGAGCAGAGCTCACAGAGTATATTAAGTTTGATTGGATAACGGTTGGTTGTACATATATAAAGGAATCGAGATAGATATAGACTTCCATATATCAAAATAATCAGGATCGAAAAAAAATTTGATTGAGCCATGTCCGTCCGTCCGTCCGTTAACACGATAACTTGAGTAAATTTTGAGGTATCTTGATGAAATTTGGTATGTAGGTTCCTGAGCACTCATCTCAGATCGCTATTTAAAATGAACGATATCGGACTATAACCACGCCCACTTTTTCGATATCGAAAATTTCGAAAAACCGAAAAAGTGCGATAATTCATTACCAAAGACAGATAAAGCGACGAAACTTGGTAGATGAGCTGAATTTATGACGCAGAATAGAAAATTAGTAAAATTTTGGACAATGGGCGTGGCACCGCCCACTTTTAAAAGAAGGTAATTTAAAACTTTTGCAATCTGTAATTTGTCAGTCGTTGAAGATATCATAATGAAATTTGGCAGGGACGTTACTCCTATTACTATATGTACGCCTAATAAAAATTAGCAAAATCGGAGAAGGACCACGCCCACTTTTAAAAAATTTTTTTTTTTAAAGTAAAATTTTAACAAAAAATTTAATATCTTTACAGTATATAAGTAAATTATGTCAACATTCAACTCCACTAAATGATATAGTGCAACAAAATACAAAAATAAAAGAAAATTTCAAAATGGGCGTGGCTCCGCCCTTTTTCATTTAATTTGTCTAGGATACTTTTAACACCATAAGTCGAACAAAAATTAATCAATCCTTTTGAAATTTGGTAGGGGCATAGATTTTATGATGTTAACTGTTTTCTGTGAAAACCGGCGAAATCGGTTGATGCCACGCCCAGTTTTTATACACAGTCGTTCGTCTGTCCTTCCGCATGGCCGTTAACACGATAACTTGAGGAAAAATCGACATATCTTTAATGAACTTAGTTCACGTACTTACTTGAACTCACTTAATCTTGGTATGAAAAATGAACGAAATCCGACATTGACCACGCCCACTTTTTCGATATCGAAAATTACGAAAAATGAAAAAAATGCCATAATTCTATACCAAATACGAAAAAAGGGATCAAACATGGTGAGGTAATTGGATTGGTTTATTGACGCGAAATATAACTTTAGAAAAAACTTTATAAAATGGTTGTGACACCTACTATATTAAGTAGAAGAAAATGAAAAAGTTCTGCAGGGCGCAATAAAAAACCCTTAAAATCTTGGCAGGTATTACATATATAAATAAATTAGCGGTATGCAACAGATGATGTTCTGGGTCACCCTGGTCCACATTTTGGTCGATATCTGGAAAACGCCTTCACATATACAACTACCACCACTCCCTTTTAAAACTCTCATTAATACCTTTAATTTGATACCCATATCGTACAAACACATTCTAGAGTCACCCCTGGTCCACATTTATGGCGATATTTCGAAACGGCGTCCACCTATAGAACTAAGGCCCACTCCCTTTTAAAATACTCATTAACACCTTTCGTTTGATGCCCATATTGTACAAGCAAGTCTAGGGTCACCCCTGGTCCACCTTTATGCCGATATCTCGAAACGGCGTCCACCTATGGAACTAAGGATTACTCCCTTTTAAAATACTCATTAACACCTTTCTTTTGATCCCATATTGTACAAAAAAATTCTAGGGTCACCCCTGGTCCACCTATGGAACTAAGGATTACTCCCTTTTAAAATACTCATTAGCACCTTTCATTTGATACCCATATCGTACAAACGCATTCTAGAGTCACCCCTGGTCCACCTTTATGGCGATATCTCGAAAAGGCGACCACCTATACAACTACCACCACTCCCTTTTAAAATACTCATTAACACCTTTCTTTTGATACTCATATTGTACAAACAAATTCCAATGTCACCCCTGGGACACCTTTATGACGATATCTCGAAACGGCGTCCACATATGGAACTAAGGATTACTCCCTTTTAAAATACTCATTAACATCTTTCGTTTGATACCCATATTATACAAACGCATTCTAGGGTCACACCTAGTCCACCTTTATGGCGATATCTCGAGACGGCGTCCACCTGTGGAACTAAGCATCACTCCCTTTTTTTTCATTAACACCTTTCTTTTGATACCCATATTGTACAAACAAATTCTAGGGTCACCCCTGGTCCACCTTTGTGGCGATATCTCGAAACGGTGTCCACCTCTGGAACTAAGGATTACTCCCTTTTAAAATACTCATTAACACCTTTCTTTTGATACCCATATTGTACAAACAAATTCTAGGGTCACCCCTGGTCCACCTTTATGGCGATATCTCGAAACTGCGTCCACCTATGGAACTAAGCATCACTCCCTTTTAAAATACTCATTAACACCTTTCTTTTGATAGCCATATTGTACAAACAAATTCTAGGGTCACCCCTGGTCCACCTTTATGGCGATATCTCGAAACGGCGTCCACCTATGGAACTAAGGTTTACTCCCTTTTAAAATACTCATTAACACCTTTCTTTTGATACCCATATTGTACAAACAAATTCTAGGGTCACCCCTGGTCCACCCTTATGGCGATATCTCGAAACGGCGTCGCCTTTGGAACTAAGGATTACTCCTTTTAAAATACTCATTAACACCTTTCATTTGATACCCATATCGTACAAACGCATTCTAGAGTCAACCCTGATCCACCTTTATGGCTATATCCGTAAATGGTGTCCACCTATAGAACTATGGCCCACTCCCTCATAAAATACTCTTTAACACCTTTAATTTGATACCCATATTGTACAAACAAATTCTAGAGTCAACCCTGATCCACCTTTATGGCGATATCCCTAAATGGCGTCCACCTATAGAACTATGGCCCACTCCCTCTTAAAATACTCTTTAATGCCTTTCATTTGATACACATGTCATACAAACACATTCAAGGGTTTCCCTCGCTTCATTTTCCTACATGGTTATTTTCCCTTATGTTGTCACCATAGCTCTCAACTGAGTATGTAATGTTCTGTTACACCCGAACTTAACCTTCCTTACTTGTTTTTATTACACGCGTATACGTTTACGTTTGCGCGCTAAAAAAAACGCCTATCCTTAGATAATGCTTAGGAGACCCATCTAGCGGCAATGGTTAAATAACTAGCTACAGCACAGGGTGTGCCTAAAATCGGAGACACAACCCTCTGTTGGCTATAATGTATAACATATAGCTGAATCGATTGCGATGAATAGTGGATACACACCATTTTTAGAGTTGAAACATAGAATTAGTGTTGAAGTGAAACATAGACACATATTTCAGTTACATCTGAGTATAATGCGTATTGAAATTTAGTAGTACTAATTTTATTCGCAGCAATTTCAGAGATGTATTTAAAGTTCAACGCTTAGCAGTCCATATAAAGTTTAAGCGTAAACGTCTATGATGTAAAAAAAAACACAGCTATTCTTGCTGAACTTTGATTTTAAAATTTTGACATAGAAATTGTAAAAATATTTATGAGAAATAAAAATATAAAACTTGAGTAACTGAGAAATCCACCCCAGAGATGTTAAATAATGAGCAGTAAACTTTTTCTAATTAATTTTATTCTTAGTAACCAAAAAGTTTCACTTCTATTTTTAAAATAAGTCAGCTTCAAATACTTTGGGATTTTTATGAGACTATCTGGTTCAAGATGTGGGAAATCAGCGAAACTTTTTCGAATGTCTGTGGGTCCTTTCATTGAGACTATCTCTTGTCCATGATTTTTTTACCCAGGAAGTGAAAAGCTCGAGTAAATCTTTAGCAAACATGTTGTAGCAATACGAAGCGTTTTCCGGCTGCCTCCAGGAAACATATGGAAAAGTGGTGGAATTTCCAACTGTTAGTGTTGTTATAAGGACGAGATTCCTACGGAACGAAAGTTAATCTTTTCAAGATTCTGTACACATGTACGAAAGACACCTTGTGACCAGTTTAGCCTTTAAATGCAAAAATACCATGGCTACTTTGTTGCAAAATTGCTGTTGTAGTGTTATTGAAATGTTAAAATGTTATCCGGAGTTAAAGTCTGATAATCCCGATATTAACGTCATCCCTAGTATCTGATATGTAACACGTCACAAATTCGTTACTGCATTATAATATTATTCGCACTTTGACTGTTGCGAAATAAAACTTTCAGAAAGCTATTAACATTAGTGGTAAATATATAGAAATATATATATGTATCTATAAAAATTTTAATAAAAAAAAAATATCGTTCATCATATCTGAACAAATGCAGGTACATATCGCACACCTATGTACATACATATGTATGTAGATCAAATCAGCGATCAAGTCAAAAAATCGCAATGTTCAGAAAACGGGAAAAAGTAACTGCTTTTCCCATATGTGCCGACACAATTTTTACCTAGCTTTAATTAGCTTAGGTTGTGCATACATGTACATATGTATATATGTATGTAACGGAATCTTTGAGCAAAATTTTCACCAATTTCCAGAAGTTTGATTAATTTGAAACTTTGCACAAAAGATCAACGGACATACGGTCAATTTACCGTTTGACCACTTCAAATCTTCAAATGACCATAAGGAGAAATAAAACTTTGCGCACGTACATATGTACAAGGAACGATGACAATAGAATAATATGTTGGTGAGGTGACATAAGGTCAACGAACATAAGTTCAATTGACCTTTTTTAAAATGGCCATACGTTCAGTTGAAGCTTTGCATACGTATCAAGGACTGATGACAATGCAATAATTTGGTGTAGTGACAAGGGACATAAAGTCAATTAACCTTATGATCACTTCAAATGACCTTAAGTTTAATTGAAACTTTTCACACGTATTAAGGATCGATGATAATGAAATAATTTAATGTTTAGGTCGCATAAGGTCAACGGGCATAAGGTCAGTTAACCTTATGACCATTTCAATTGGTCATAAGGTCAACTGGCCATTTGAAGTGGTCATCGCCCTTCAAAATTTTGTATAGTGTCCATTTAGGAAATTTCCCTTTGACTATGTGACCAATTCGGGAAAAAAAATCATAACCAAATTTTTACTGAAGTGAGACGAACACAAAATCAAACAAGCTCGGCAGGATTAATTTAACGTTAATTTGCAATAACGCTTTTACTCGATTTCCCATTGGAGTCAAAAAATAATATAGAAAAATTAGCGCCGCAGATTTTCATTCAAAATTTCTTTAGGCGCAAACACTAAAACTCTAAACCCTTTGTGATTAAAAAATTATTTTCTAAATTTTAGTTCGATTAGCTATAATTACGTGATATTTTATTTTTTTAACTGTTATTTATAATTTGTATACCAGCTGAGCAGAGCTCACAGAGTATATGAATTTTGTTCGCATAACGGTACCCCGTAACGGCATAAACTAATCGAGATAGATATAGACTTCTATAAATCAAAATGATCTGGACGAAAAAAGAAATTCATTTAGCCATGTCCGTCCGTCCGTAAACACTAGAGGTTTACGCCGATCACTTTATGGGCGGCGGCGGCGTAGGCTCTATTATATATCGGCGGCGGCGGCGTGGGTGACACGCCGGCAGACGTCGGTGTTCTTACTTTAAAAAGCTTGATTTTTCTATTTAAAAAAATAGTATTTAGAAAAAGTTTTGTTTGTATGTATTTAAGGAAATCAACGTGTTGGTCATTTCGGAATGATCCGGGGTTTCTGCCTCAAGATCTCGCAGACCGTTCAAAAATTTTCAGGAGTAGCTCCTTGCGGAGGGATTGTCCCTCGTTCACTTACTCCAGAGAGGCATCGAACCTAACGCCGGTCTTTGTAATTGGAACTGCTGCGTCTGCTGAAAAGAAATAGAGATACATAAAATAGCCACACTTTTGTCTGCATATCCCGTGCAAAGCGTAGTTTCACCTAGGGTTAACTCCTAATAATCGTCGCGAACACAATTTCTTTAAATCATTTGTGGCTCCTTGGCGGTCACGCACAAAGGCGACTTACGGTTGCTATTAATGGTCTATTAATACTCAAGACTGTCGTGGCACAGGACGCCTCCAGTTTTTTCGGCTCCTTTTAAGAGCTACAATTCCCGATGTGCGAACGGTAGCAATCCCGAGCACCAGTCACTACCACGCTTCCTGACCCTCACACCATATGCCAGCACATAAACTATAGGACTGCGACTTCGAACTCATACCTTCGTCGACGTCACTTTCCTAGAAGCTCGAGGTGAAGCTCCGAAGACTTTCTAACGGATGCTTTTGTCGCGCTATGCTGCTGAGCTACAACAGAGAAACACCTTGAAACGTTAGGGAGTGACTATACGGCCAAGGATGCTGCCCTCGTCTAAGTGGATGTCATCGCGGAATGGTTGAAAATCGTATAATCCTCGGCGCATCTACATAATTAAAAATTTTCAAGGACCCTGGATAAAATTTTTAAAATGTAGACCAAAGTTTGCAGACGTTTGTGTTCACATCATTGTTTTCAATAGTCTTCGTTAAATCAAAACGATATTTTAGAATGAGCGTCGACCGATTTTAAGTTGAAAGATGTTTACTGCTGTTTTCCGGCCTTATGACTAGTTCGACTGTCAACTACAAGAGGGTAGTAGCACATACGGTCATTAGTTCGACTGTCTTGGGAAAGCTTTTGCTTCACCACTTTAAGTGTTCGTGCGAAGGACAAAGCCTCACCTGCCTACGTATTCACATTTGTAAAAGGAGCCGTAACGTGTAGGTGATATTTAAACTTAGTTGATAGGCTATAATCAATGTCATTCACTCCAAGGGACTAGTGTTGGATAGGGCCGCCAACTTTATGTCATACCGGCAGACTTGGGTGTTGAAGGATGAAGTGTGAAAATCAAAATTAACATTTCATACGCTATTGTATAGTTTCGCAAATAAACAACAGATGTTTGAATGTAAGCCCAAGTGATTTTTCAAACCCTTCTCAAACGTGAATATATCCTCAACTTATGTATGAGGTAAGAATCATTTCAAAGAAGTGTTTATGCCCCTAGAACCTACTAAAGGGTTTTGGATCACTGATATAAATTTTTTTTAAAAATCGGCACCTTTTTTGGGTAATTTGCTTTTTTTTTTAACAACTTGAGGACAATTTGAAAACATGTTCGCCTTTGATCATTTTATTTGAATTCATCGCTCATTATTAATTTTTTGAAAAAAAAATGCAAAGTGAGCATATAAATTTATTATATAACTTTTCTTTTAGTGTTTTGTTTTAATAACTTGGTGAATTGGGCGATGCAAAGTCCGTGTTAGGCTGACATCGAAAACGCCTGTTTTTATACTCAGTTGAGCAGAGCTCACAGAGTATATTAAGTTTGATTGGATAACGGTTGGTTGTACATATATAAAGGAATCGAGATAGATATAGACTTCCATATATCAAAATAATCAGGATCGAAAAAAAATTTGATTGAGCCATGTCCGTCCGTCCGTCCGCCCGTCCGTTAACACGATAACTTGAGTAAATTTTGAGGTATCTTGATGAAATTTAGTATGTAGGTTCCTGAGCACTCATCTCAGATCGCTATTTAAAATGAACGATATCGGACTATAACCACGCCCACTTTTTCGATATCGAAAATTTCGAAAAACCGAAAAAGTGCGATAATTCATTACCAAAGACAGATAAAGCGACGAAACTTGGTAGATGAGTTGAATTTATGACGCAGAATAGAAAACTAGTAAAATTTTGGACAATGGGCGTGGCACCGCCCACTTTTAAAAGAAGGTAATTTAGAAGTTTTGCAAGCTGTAATTTGTCATTCGTTGAAGATATCATGATGAAATTTGGCAGGGACGTTACTCCTATTACTATATGTACGCCTAATAAAAGTTAGCAAAATCGGAGAAGGACCACGCCCACTTTAAAAAAAGAAAATTTTTTTTAAGTAAAATTTTAACAAAAAATTTAATATCTTCACAGTATATAAGTAAATTATGTCAACATTCAACTCCAGTAATGATATGGTGCAACAAAATACAAAAAAAAGAAAATTTCAAAATGGGCGTGGCTCCGCCCTTTTTCTTTTAATTTGTCTAGGATACTTTTAACGCCATAAGTCGAACAAAAATTAACCAATCCTTTTGAAATTTGGTAGTGGCATAGATTTTATGATGCTAACTATTTTCTGTAAAAACGGGCGAAATCGGTTGATGCCACGCCCAGTTTTTATACACAGTCGTTCGTCTGTCCTTCCGCATGGCCGTTAACACGATAACTTGAGCAAAAATCGACATATCTTTAATGAACTTAGTTCACGTACTTACTTGAACTCACTTTATCTTGGTATGAAAAATTAACGAAATCCGACAATGACCACGCCCACTTTTTCGATATCGAAAATTACGAAAAATTAAAAAAATGCCATAATTCTATACCAAATACGAAAAAAGGGATGAAACATGGTGAGGTAATTGGATTGGTTTATTGACGCGAAATATAACTTTAGAAAAGCTTTATAAAATGGTTGTGACACCTACCATATTAAGTAGAAGAAAATGAAAAAGTTCTGCAGGGCGAAATAAAAAACTCTTAAAATCGTGGCAGGTATTACATATATAAATAAATTAGCGGTATCCAACAGATGATATTCTGGGTCACCCTGGTCCACATTTTGGTCGATATCTGGAAAACGCCTTCACATATACAACTACCACCACTCCCTTTTAAAACCCTAATTAATACCTTTAATTTGATACCCATATCATACAAACACATTCTAGAGTCACCCCTGGTCCACCTTTATGGCGATATTTCGAAACGGCGTCCACCTATAGAACTAAGGCCCATTCCCTTTTGAAATACTCATTAACACCTTTCGTTTGATGCCCATATTGTACAAAGAAATTCTAGGGTCACCCCTGGTCCACCTTTATGGCGATATCTCGAAACGGCGTCCACCTATGGAACTAAGGATTACTCCCTTTTAAAATACTCATTAACACCTTTCTTTTGATACCCATATTGTACAAACAAATTCTAGGGTCACCCCTGGTCCACCTTTATGGCGATATCTCGAAAAGGCGACCACCTATACAACAACCACCACTCCCTTTTAAAACCCTCATTAATACATTTAATTTGATACCCATATCGTACAAACACATGCTAGAGTCACCCCTGGTCCACCTTTATGGCGATATTTCGAAACGGCGTCCACCTATAGAACTAAGGCCCACTCCCTTTTAAAATACTCATTAACACCATTCGTTTGATACCCATATTGTACAAACAAATTCTAGAGTCAACCCTGATCCACCTTTATGGCGATATCCCTAAATGGCGTCCACCTATAGAACTAAGGCCCACTCCCTCATAAAATACTCTTTAATGTCTTTCATTTGATACACATGTCATACAAACACATTCCACGGTTTCCCTCGGTTCATTTTCCTACATGGTTATTTTCCCTTATGTTGTCACCGTAGCTCTCAACTGAGTATGTAATGTTCGGTTACACCCGAACTTAACCTTCCTTACTTGTTTTAAATAACTTTCGAACAGTTAGAAAGGGTTAAATTCCGCAATTAGTTTCTTACAACTAGCAGTGATGCCCATCAGTTGATAAGATGAACAATTAATGACCTAAGCATTATTAAACGAGTAGATAATATAGTAACGCGCCGGACGCCGCTGCCGTGCCGATATTTTTGACATTCGGCGGCGGTGTGCGAAAAACGACCCTAATCGGCGGCAGTGTTTATCGGCGGCGTATATCGATACACGATAACTTGAGTAAATTTTGAGGTATCTTAATGAAATTTGGTATGTAAGTTCTTGGGCACTCATCTCAGATCACTATTTAAAATGAACGAAATCGAATTATAACCACGCCCACTTTTTCGATATCGAAAATTTCGAAAAACCGAAAAAGTGCGATAATTTATTACCAAAGACGGATAAAACGATGAAACTTGGCAGGTGGGTTGACCTTATGACGCAAAATAGAAAATTAGTAAAATTTTGGATAATGGGTGTGGCACCGCCTACTTTTAAAAGAAGGTAGGTATTCGGAAGAGTCAAAGGCACTTAGATTTTTGAACAAAGACAAGAAAACAGTTATAGTTAGCCGAGATTACATTATCCTTAAAGAAGGCATGATAATTGACAAACAATGTGAGGATATTTCGGAGGAAATACCCATATTACTTCAGAATAGTAAAGAAATATGTGTAAAAAGTAGAAAATTTGGAAGATGATCAGAACTTGCCAGCAGATGAAGATGATTCGGAAGACGAAGGGAATAGTACGGTAGAAGGTTGTAATGAGGACTCAATGGACTCCTTAAATGATGATTCATCAAATGATACTATTGTTCCCGAAGAAGATCTTAGGAGATCAAAGCGAATTTCGAGAGCCCACTTAGATATGGCTATTTAGTTACAGAAACAGAAGAGACAAGTGATTACAAAGAGGTTTTAGTTCGAAAAGATAACTCTAAACCTTTATGTCAATACGTGTTTGAGTGACTGTCGTAGTCGCCAACAGCCAACCCTTCTATTTAATAGAAATTAGGCTTAAGAAAACCTAAACATGAATTTAAATGAATTTACCTGAATTTTATATTGAATTTATTTACATATGTACCTTTTACGTATAAGTACGCATCTTGAATTATTTGCATATACAAATACGTATATCCTATTACGTACATATTCCTTATTAAATTTAAGTATTTGAGACGTTTGTATTTTACGCTAACCCGCGAGCGTATTTCACCTCTCTGGCAACCCCAACAATGGGTTGACAGATGTGACTATGTACATACATACATACATTTATTATTGTTTTGACATTTCATTTTTATTATTCATTCGAAATATTTATCCACTCGGTGTGTCAGCAAATTTGTGCATCTTAAAAAAAAGGAATAAATTCTTCGGACAAAAACGGAAATAGTTCTTGAACTTGTGTGTCCCTTTATATCGAAAGTTTTCGATTCAAAGTATTATTGACTTACCCTTACCCGTGTGCCAGAAAAAAAATAATTGCGTGTTTCGTGATATCTCGCCTTTATTCACCCCTATTGTGCCATATTTATCATCCAGTTAAGGACTACGCTCAGTGACTACCATCACCATCAAAGCACCACCATCATCATCATAGCATCACCACATCAAACCGCCGTATATAACCAGGTAAGGAACCACCCCCTAAACAGTGGTCCTTCGACGCCACTAAGGAAACCAGCGCAAGAAAAACGCAGTAGCTTCGCCCTTTTCGTAAACCGTGAGTATTAAATTGAATTTAATACCTACTTCCCAGTACGGAAATACACCCCCATACGAAAAAATATATATAGAGCGGAAAAATTTGACTGTCGAGGATTGGTGATTCCCGCCAAAAATCCTCATTTCCCGCCAAAACTTCTCGTATATAACTCTTCATATATACAAATAGCTTTTCGTATATACATATATATATATATATATATATATATATATATATATACAGCAATAACCCCATATTGCAAAACTCAGTACGGTATATGTGCAAAACATAATAAGAGAAACTAAGCTAGATACAGTGGGCACGTATATCGATTTTACCTCTCAAATAATTTTTTCGGCATTACATTTGTATATCGCTCTAAAATTATTTAATCCCTATTAAATCTATACAGTGTCTTCTCTTGCTGTTTATCATAGCAAAACCTCTAAAGTTTTCTTATTTATCCCTATTTAAATTAATACAAAACGCAAAAAATATTTTTAAATCTCCATACTTGCGTATAAATACATACGGATATACAAAAGAAAGAAAACGACATAAGCGGTGAAATAAAACCTCGTGCACAGTGGTACAAGAGTGGTGCGGTGCGTGTAATAGCACTTTTCTCGAATTAAATTTGCACGCTATAAATTCTCAATCCCCATTAAGAATTTCGATAAGCTACTAATTTCTCTCTCCTCAAAGCCTTTACAGTCCAAGAAATCGAAGTGCAAATAAGACTCCTCTAAGTCACACCGAAAACAAAAAACAAAAAAAATACACTTTTTTAGATAATCTCATACGTATCAAAATTATAATAATTTACCCCCGAGATACTTTTTAATACGTATATATACATATATCTCAAATAATTTTTCCCACGTATATTTAAACCACCCTCATATACATATTAAATATATTAAATATAGTGCAAACGCAGCACAGTGGTCAAATTTGCTCAGTCTCACCCTCAAATGAATTTAATTTAAACACTTTTTTTTGTTTTGAAAGTTATTCTCTCTTGCTATTTAACGTGAATATTTAAACGTAACTCCCTCACATAGTTAAAAGCAAATACTCTCTCTTCAAAAAAAAAAAAAAAAGTTTTCTCTCGGAAGTTACATTTTTTGTTAATTCTCAACTCTCATCGTCATAAAACAAAGCTCAAAAATGAGTGACGATGAAACCAAAAAAGGTGGCTCCAAAATTCAAGGAGCTAAAAAATTTAAAATCTCGTCTGCCCCCAAAAAATTTACATCCGAAACGATCAATTTTATGGAATATTGTGCTCGGTTTAGGTCGACGTCGCTCCAAAACAACACGGAGTCCTCACTCAAAATAAAAGACTCAAACATAGAAAAATTCTGGAATAGAGTCCAAACCGTCTTCGATAAGATTGTCGAAACCCCAGATCAGGACCTGCCCGAAGATTTTCCAACATCTGCTAATAGCATATACAGGTCCTGTCTCATAGCGTACGAAGACACAAAAGCCCAGATCGAAGACCAGCTTCAGTTGCTTAAACAAGCAAATGCCCCCGCTCCCCCTACCGTCACACCAGGTCCATCCGACAACTCCAGTATTTCGCTAAAGATCCCTCCCTGCGATACCGAAATATTTTATGGTGGTTAGGAAAAAAGACCCTCATTTCGTGACATGTTCACAGCCGTTTATATTAACCACCCGAAACTCTCCCAAGCGCAAAAATTGTATCACCTCAGATATAAAACCCAAGGAAAGGCAGCACAAATAGTCAATCAATTCCCCTTGACTGACGACAACTTTGCCTTAGCGTGGGAAGCCCTAAAGGCCCGATACGAGAACAGACGGGTTCTCTTCGATAATCAAATACGGGCGCTGATGAACTTAAAAACGATCACCACGGAAAACAGTGAAGATATACAAAAGTTGCAATCGTCGGTAAATAATTGCCTTAAAATTTTCGCCACGCAACAAGTCTCTACAGATAACTGGGACCCCATACTTATTTATCTTGTGACCTCTAAACTCCCTGAAAATACAGTGACGTTATGGGAGCAGTCTATGACTTCAAGAAGAGAACTTCCTAACTGGTCCTAAATGGACCAGTTCCTCACAACTCGATATGAAGTCGTAGAGCGAGTCGATCAATGGCGACCAAATAAATTTAAAGCCACCCCACAAACTAGGCCATCATTCAAAGCCCAGCAGTCGCATCCCTTTCAAAATAGATCGACCTCCCACACCCAGTCTCATATGACAGAGCAGCGGACAATGTACAAGTGCGCTATGTGTAAAACCTCATCTCACCCCCTTATAAGTTGCTTCAAATTTAAGAAGCTGTCGACCCCTGATCGCAGAAGGTTTGTGAGAGAAAACAATATGTGTTTCAATTGCCTCTCTCAGTCACACATATTGAAAGACTGTTCCAGTACTCAAACTTGCAATCAATGTCAAGATCGGCACAACTCAGTTCTTCACGAAGACACATCTCAAGTGCCGAAAAGACAACCTTCACGATTGCAAAAGACAGCCTCACAAGCCACGACCACTAATTCCACACTCTCACCCGGTAATACTCCCGATCAAGCCAATGCCCTAGATGAAAGCCCTTCATGCTCGCAGAAAAGCCAAGTCCAATCGTTTTATTCCGAAAACGATTGTGAAATTATTTTACCCACGGCTATTGTTCCCGTAGAGCATAAAGGAGAAATTTTTAAACTAAGAGCTCTTGTGGATCAGGGATCTGAACGAACCTTTATCTCTACCAGAGCCCAAGATAGACTCAAACTCCCATTCAAACCCTCTAGATTTGAAATATCAGGGATGGGCGGCAAGGTAGTTCAGACCTCAAACAAATTTTGCTCTCTGACACTGGTATCCCCCGATTTTAAAACCAGAATAAGTGCAGAGGCAATAGTATTACCCCGGCTAACAAAAATGCTCCCCTCGCTTAAGCTCACTAGCGAGCTTCAAGCAAAATGGGCACACCTCAACCTCGCAGACTCGAACTGTCACTCCCCCTCGCAAATAGATCTCGTCCTAGGCAGTAATGTAATACCGCAAATCATCCAAAATGGCGTTGAGAAACTTTCCCCCCATCTTCTAGCGCAGAAAACCATTTTTGGATGGATTCTGAGCGGTAGAGCCCCTGTGATGGTAAACGCTTTCTGCATGCAAGTGTCAGAAGTTACGAACGAAGATCTTAACTCTCTATAGCGTAAATTCTGGGAATTGGAGGAAGTTACCACCAAACCCCAAATAATCCCAGAAGACGAGTTTTGCGAAAATTTCTATGCAGCCACAACCTCACGCGATGATAACGGTCGTTATATCGTAAGGCTGCTGTTTAAACCCAGCTTCCCAGAGTCAATCTCATTATCCCACTCTCGGTCTTCAGCTCTAAGCCAGTTTCTTGGAATGGAGAGAAGTCTGCAGAAGAAAGGGGATTTAAAGACTCAATATGATAGTGTTCTAGAAGAATACCTCACCCTCGATCATATGGAGGAAACCGGCTCCTATGAAAAATTTGACGGAGGAAAATGCCTCTCATTTTATCTTCCTCATCACGCAGTTGTCAAACCCGAGAAAAAGACATCAAAGGTGCGGGTCGTGTTTAACGCCTCAAAAAAGTCGGCATCTGGACATGCGCTTAATGACGTTCTTTATACCGGCCCTACCCCCCAGCCCGATCTGATGCTTCTGATTCTCAAGTGGCGTACCTACCAATTTGTTTTTAACGGAGACGTAGAAAAAATGTATCGTCAAATCATAATGCATGAAGACGACAGAGACTATCAGAGGATCGTCTTTCGCTCATCTCCGAGCGACCCCATAAGAGACTATCGTCTGAAAACAGTCACATTTGGTGTGAACTGTGCCCCCTACCTCGCCATACGTACTCTTCACCAACTGGCCAAAGATGTAGAAGAAACTTTCCCCAAAGCCGTCCCTGTTTTGACGAAAGAAACATAAGTAGATGACATTCTCGCTGGCAGCCATGAAATTCTCTCTGCTGAAACATCTCTCTCCCAAGTCATCCAAGTGTTAGCGTCAGCAGGATTTCCATTACGGAAAATAACGGCCAATCACCCCAGTATAATAAAAAACATCAAAGAAGAGGACTTGCTAGCTACCAATCTTTTGGAATTCGAGAAAGCAAGCAACACCAAAACTCTCGGCATACAGTGGAACGCTCTGACCGACACGTTTTCGTATACAGTGGACTCAATACCCCTCTCGTCCGCTAGTACAAAACGACAAATTCTCTCCTCGGTCGCAAAACTTTTTGACCCCGCAGGGTGGCTTACGCCGATTATGATTCAGGCCAAAGATTTTACTCCAAGAGCTATGGATAGACGGAACTGGCTGGGACGAACCAGTGAAGCCCCTCCGCTTCATTAAATGGACGCAGTTCGCAAAAACTTTACCCAACATCTCAGATATAACGATACCTCGATGGGTTGACTATATGCCGAACCAGCAGGTTGAACTGCATGGTTTCTCTCTTAAAAATCTTTACATGTGGTCTGACTCGGAAATTGTGTTAGCATGGCTCGAAAAGCCTCCCCACGCTTGGAAAACTTTCGTATCCAATCGAACAGCTGAAATTATGGATCTCGTCGGAAGCGCCTCCTGGAAGCATGTAGGCAGTCGCGACAATCCAGCAGACATGGGCACTAGAGGATACAAACCCATGGACTTGGCAAATTCTTCGCTGTGGTGTGGAATGGCCCTGCGTGGCTGACCCAGCCCCCCGAAGCTTGGCCAAACCCATCTACCCGCAGCATCAAGCCGCCTGAAATAGGCCGAGTCGAAGCACTACACTCAGCTGAAGATGACCCCGATGTATTGGATCGATTTTCCTCTTTTCCTCGCGCCCTCAGGGTCATGGCATATGCTTTTAGGTTCATTAATAATCTCAAGGACCGAATTCGAGGCTTACACTCCCTTTCTGTCTCATGAAGATCTCCGCAAAACGAAAAATAAACTTGTGACGTTAACGCAAACCCGATATTTTCCTCGCGAAAGAGCATGCTTAGGAAATGCAAAACCCATTGATAAAAGAAGCTCTCTACTAACCCTCAACCCATACCTCGATGAAAATGGGCTCCTCAGGGTTCATGATAGACTAGTTCATCCGACGTTGACTTACAATGAAAAACTCCCCGTTATTATATCGGAGACATGTAGATTCGCTGTCCTCTATATACAGTACCTCCACGAATTTCTCCTCCACGCCGAAATACGTCTAATGCAGCAATCCTCAGACAGGATCTCTATATTCCACGCCTAAAACCCCTCATAAAGAGATGCATCCATCAGTGCAAAACTTGTACCCTCTACAAGCAGCAAATGCGATCGCATACGCTCCGCCTTTTACCACTACCGGTGTCGACTTTGCGGGGCCTTTTCAAATAAAAGCCTCCTTGCTAAGGTCTCACACCTTACTGAAAGGCTACGTGGCCGTTTTTGTCTGTTTCGTGACAAAAGCTGTCCACCTTGAGCTGTGCTCGGACCTAACAACAAATGCCTTTCTCGCAGCATTCGCTCGCTTCGTCGGACGTCGTGGATATCCTGCCACAATGATGAGTGACAACGGCAAAACGTTTATTGGAGCTAAAAGAGCGACGGAAAAGGAGTTCGTTGACTTCATGAAAACTGCCTCTCAAGAAGTAATCGCAAAATACTCTCCCCAGGGCATCAATTGGAAATTCATTCCGGCCGGAGCTCCCCACATGGGCGGCTTGTGGGAGTCTGCAGTGAAGAGTTTCAAACTGCACTTCAAAAGGACTGCAGGAGCCCACAAGTTCACATTTGAAGAATTTACCACCCTCTTGGTAAGAATAGAAGCCGTATTAAACTCTCGTCATATCTCACCTTTATCCCAAGATCCCACAGAGTTTACCGCGCTGACCGCCGGCCACTTTCTCCGAGGTAGCCCCCTCCTCTCTATCCCTGAAGTGGATCACGCGGATTTATCTCTTATAAACCGATGGGACAGGGTAAAAAGCTTACATCATCAGTTCAGCAAAAGGTGGAAGGAAGACTACCTAAAGGATCTCCAAAAAAGGCAGAAGTGGAAAAATCCACAACCCGAACCCAAGGTCGGTGAGTATGTCTGCATTCACGACGACTCACTTCCCCCGACTGAATGGCGCCTTGGACGTATTGAAAAATTACATGCAGGACCTGACGGCCATATACGTGTTGTTGACGTTCGTACTCAAACCGGCACCCTCACACGACCACTTGTCAAGCTCTGTTTCCTCCCTCAGACTGAAAGCCCACCCTCTCGGGCAACCACGGAGAATTCGTAGCTACTCTCAAACCACCTCTGACCACTCTTACCACATCACCGTCTCCAATATGTCGTATTTCGCAACATAAAGCCAACTGAAACTCCCTGCCTTAACATTTCTCTCACCTAAAAGGCATTTACAACTATACTTCCAGATTGTCATGGATCGCAATCAGCAACGGGCACCCCAAAATTCCTTGCGGTCAGCAGTGGTCGCGCGCAGCCCGCCGCTGCAAACCGACTACCGACGATGCCGCGTATGTGCACGGACCCACGCTCTTCGCAATTGCAGCATCTTCAAGCAAATGAAGCCGCCACAACGATGGATACTCGCGAGGGCGCATAAATTCTGTTTGAATTGTTTGGCGCTGTCTCATGCCACCGATAAATGCAGTTCGTATGATCGCTGTCGAACTTGCGGATTAAGGCACCACTCTCTGTTGCATCGACGAGATGCAACCCCGAGCATCCCACGTCATACCCAGGCACCCCGGCCTGGTCGCCAAGTAGTACCACCTCAGATACCCTCTGCCCCCACCGTGCGACCCCGTTCTCGCCCAGCTATCTCTCGGTCTCGTCCAGCTACCGAAGCACAACCGCCAGCATCTACTGCCGCTCGACGCACCGTTCGGTGCACCGCTCAAGGGCTGCAAACTGCCACTTTCAGGGGAAAGGTGTCTGACCTCCTCCTACGAGATGCGCTACGGACTCTTCAAGAGCTGCAAGAGGCTCTAGCCGCTGAACGCGCCTAGGGCGGGAATGATGTTTGAGCGACTGTCGTAGTCGCCAACAACCAACCCTTTTATTTAATAGAAATTAGGCTTAAGAAAACCTAAACATGAATTTAAATGAATTTACCTGAATTTTATATTGAATTTATTTACATATGTACCTTTTACGTATAAGTACGCATCTTGAATTATTTGCATGTACAAATACGTATATCCTATTACGTACATTTTCCTTATTAAATTTAAGTATTTGAGACGTTTGTATTTTACGCTAACGCGCGAGCGTATTTCACCTCTCTGGCAACCCCAACAATGGGCTGACAGATGTGACTATGTACATACATACATACATTTATTATTGTTTTGACATTTCATTTTTATTATTCATTCCAAATATTTATCCACTCGGTGTGTCAGCAAATTTGTGCATCTTAAAAAAAGGAATAAATTCTTCGGACAAAAACGGAAATAGTTCTTGAACTTGTGTGTCCCTTTATATCGAAAGTTTTCGATTCAAAGTATTATTGACTTACCCTTACCCGTGTGCCAGAAAAAAAAATAATTGCGTGTTTCGTGATATCTCGCCTTTATTCACCCCTATTGTGCCATATTTATCATCCAGTTAAGGACTACGCTCAGTGACTATCAAAGTACCACCATCATCATCATAGCATCACCACATCAAACCGCCGTATATAACCAGGTAAGGAACCACCCCCTAAACAATACGACATGCCCGGGTATGTTTTTCACATTTCAAATACGTATGAAAACTTTTCTAATTACTGTGGAAAATTGAGACTTCTTGGATTCCTGTAAGTATTCAATAGCTATAATTAAAAAAAAAATTATTTGGACAATTTTTATGGGCGTGGCAGGCATTTTTGGACTTAAAACCTTATTCCAAATATATACCTACCCGGGTATGTACATATAAATTGGCTCTTTTGAACTTGAATTTGAATTCCAAAACATAAGCAGCCTTTGAAATAAACAGTTATGTACCAATAACGCAGCATCAATAGTTTTATTTTTGAAATATGCTTGTGCATGTATATACAAATATACATATATACATACATATTTCAGAAATACAACTTTTGATGCTGCATAATTGATACATAACTGTTTATTTCAAAGATTTCTTATGTTTTGGAATTCAAATTCAAGTTCAAAATTGATAACCACAGCTAACTCAAATGTAATCATATGGTAATTAAACGGTTTTATTTAGCTGGACATGACAGGACGGCCGCATGCACGGCCGTTGTAAACGAATTTTGTAATTGAAATTCAAGTAATTTCCCGAAAAGCTACAAGCTTGAAACTTGGAATATAGTTCAGAACCCGATGACAATGCAATAATAAGAAAAAAATTGCCGCTAGGTGGCGCAAGGATCGAGATATTCGCAAAAATCGTTTTGTGGTCCGACTCGGTCCATATTTGGAACACATAATACATACAAGAACAGAAATCGACCTATGAAATAAAATCGCCGCTAGTTGGTGCATGGTTCGAAATATTCACAAAAATCGTATTTGTGACTCATATTTGGAACAAATAATACATACAAGAATAGAAAGCGAACTATAAAAAAAATGGCCGCTAGGTGGAGCAAGGATCGAGATATTCACAAAAATCATATTTGTGGTCGAAGTTGGTCCATATTTGGAACACATAATACATACATGAATAGAAAGCGACTTATGATGCCCGATTTGGCTCATATTTGGAACAAATATTGCATACAGTCCGGTAGAAGTGACATCAAAACATTTTGGAGGAGGGACAAGCTTACGTGGCGCAGAGTCGAGCAAAGTCTTTGGAAGGATTATGTATTGAGGACTTAGGTTGTGACAAATTGTCAGGAAAGAGTCCTTCTAATAATGAGTCACTAAATGAACTAAATAGAATGAGAAATAATAGGCAATTAAATAAAGACTAAAAACTTTAAAATAAAACAATTTAAACAAAAATTTAAGTTAAACGGTTTTATTGAAAATAATACTTACAAGAAGTAATAATAATACGAAAAGCTAGAAAATAATTAGGTAGGTCCTAGGTACTAGTCATCATACTCCTTATCAATCTAGGGCGTTGATCAGATCAAATAAAAGCGTTGGATGCGTCATATTTCCATTGATAGTCATAAGTAAAACCAACTGAATCTTAGGTTATGCTACGCCTAGCATTTTTAGAAATTTCACGCGCCCAACGCTTCTATTTAATTGTCTGATCAACGCCCTAGATTGATAAGGAGTGTGATGACTAGTACCTGGGACCTACCTAATTATTTTCTAGCTTTTAGTATTATTATTACTTCATGTAAGTATTGTTTTCAATAAAACCGGTTAACTTAAAATTTTTTTTTTTTAATAATTTTTTTTTCTCATTACGCATTTAGTTGGGCTGCGGTAAGGATAATTTTATTTCCAATAATTTTTTTTCCTAGATTTGAAGGTATACAACAACTGCGCTCAAGGTAAGATTTATGAATTTTTAAATTTTGAAATAAATTCCTTATTTTAAAACTTTATAGGTATGGCAGACAGACAAATAAAAAAAATTCGGCAATATGACTAGTGAGGAGAGGGAGGAGTATATATTTAGACTAATGGAAGAAGAGAAGTCCGATTTAGATGAAGAAGATGGCGAAAACGACAACGTCGGCGGACAGGAATATGCCTCAGATGCGGAGATGGAGGGCAATGCAGTGGAGATCAATGCAGAGGAAAACAGCAGCGATGACGAAGATGAGGATGTTGACCGCTTCCCCGAGGATGCCACAAAGACAGAGCCATTCCTAGACGTGATGGAACAGGTTGGCCTAAAAATTTACCAAGCAATCGAAAATATCTCTCGCACAACATTATGAGGCAAAATGGAGGACCGAAATCCTCCACTGCAAAATTATCGATGCTACAAATCTTCAAAGAAGTGTTTACACCCGAAATGTCCTGCAAAGTTATCAGGGAAACAAATGGAAAAGCAAACCGATTTTACCAAGAGTGTAACGAGAAGAGTCTTCACAATAAAAAAGAGTGGGACCCGCTTACAGCCGAAGAATTTGACGCCTATCTTGGTATTATAATAACTGCAGGTGTAAGCCGCTCGAATAAAGAACACACTAATGACTTATGGAAAACCTTTCCAGCCCGTTATACCGAGCTAGTATGGGTCTTAACAGATTTTGAAGCATTTCAAGGTTTATTATATTTGACAATGAAAACACAAGTGCTCACAGGCTGACGACTGATAAAGCGGCCCCGATATCGGAACTATTTTTAATGCTTAACGATAATTTGCGCAAAAAATTTAAACCATACGAGACGGTGACAATCGATGAGCAACTTTTTCCCTACCGTGGACGAACAAAATTCACGCAATATATACCTTCGAAGCCAGCGAAGTATGGCCTAAAAATTTAGTGGGTATGCGACTCGCGAACCAATTATCCTCTACACGGTGATTTATATACTGGAAGAGCTCCTGGCGAAGCTCGGAAGATCACTCAGGACGAAAAAGTTGTGAGCCGGCTTGTAGAGTTTTACAAAAACTCTGGACGAACAGTCGTTACATACAATTTGTTTACCTCTTTCAATCTATCAAAACAACTGATGAAATGGAACTTAGGCCTTGTCGGTACCCTTCGAAAAAATAAGCCATATATTCCAGCACAATTTTTACCGTCAACGAACCGGCAAGTCCATTCTTCAGATTTCGGATTTATTGACGATGTGACTCCTACGTGCAAAAAAAAAGAAGTGTTGTAGCATAAGTATAATTTAGTAGTATAACTATTTACTTTTAGTAGTATAAATTCTCAGTTAGTACTATTAGTTGTCAACGACAACCCTGTTAATCTAAAAGCACTATAATTCGTTCCACAATATGGTTAGTTACGATACACATATACACAACATTTGAAACTAGAATACACAAAGCTCTTAATACCGACGTAAAAGCTCCAGCACCTGTTGCTATAAAAGAAGCGCTCTCAAGTGGTCATCTTTTACTTTGCGATTTTCGTCCACTTGAGAGGTAAGCTAATCAAAAGATTAACATATGTAACAATATTAGTTGAACAGTGACAAATGGTCGCTAACATTGTTAAATATAAATAAATAATATTAAAAATATCTAGAAGAACAGTGACAAACTGGTCGCTAGTATTGTTAGCAATAAATTAATAATATCAACAATATCTTGTTGAACAGTGACAAACTGGTCGCTAGTATTGTTAACAATAAATTTAATAATAATACTTACATACTATAACCATATTTTTTGTAATCATTTATTGTTTAAGGTTTTTGTACGATACTTCACCGAACTTTCACTCCCAGTTCTAAATAAATATTCGTTGTGAACCAAGTTCCCCTCCCTTTTATTTGGAAAATAATTTGTATAGTGTTATATTTTTGTCTACAGTGCATTATTAAAAGGAAGTTGCTGGTACCCAAAACAAGCCAGAGATCATTAAGTATTACAACTCTAACAAGGGAGGTGTTGATAGCATGGACAAAATGCTAGGCGAATATTCAACAAAACGCCGTACATCAAGATGGCCCTTGGCATTTTATGTTTAACATACTCGATGTGGCAACTTTAGCGGCCATATATTATTTATTCGATAAACAATCCCGAATTGAATAAATGGACTTGCTCTCGGCGAAAAAATCTGCAGGAGGTAAGTACATGTTCTTTTTACACTAAACTTTTCATCTAATTATGTATATAAAACCATCTCTGATTTTGTAGGAAAGTGTCTCGTTATGCCATCAATTCTTTCATGGTAAAATTCACCAACTATACATATATCGCAATTTTAGCACAAAAAATGGAATCCAAGCCATGATTCAGCAAGAATTGAATTTTAATGAGATGCCATCAAGTTCCGGTAATACTCGTGAAGATCTCAGCAGAGATAATAGTGGACGACGTAAGCACAAGGGGAATTGCTCCTTCTGTATAAAACGGCGCTCAACAAGAAAAATCTGCTCTATATGTAAAAAAACCCGTTCGTGCTAACCACAGTATTGATATTTCGAAATGTATTAACTGTCAAGAAATATATGTTTAATAAAAACCTTTGAAAAAACTTTAATTACTGGGGAAAAAGGCATTAGTGTTCCCATGAAATCAAAATTTTATATCACATATGTAACTTCTTACCGTGCGAATTGTATGTGCATACCTGGGTATGCTTCGTATTGGGAAAGATTTGTAAAATTTCGCATTGACACAAAGGTAAATGGATGAAAGCTATGGACGATGAAATGAATTCTTATCGTAAAGTGGAACCTCGGATTTATTAGTTTTTCCGAGAGGGCGTAAACCAATAGGTTGTAAATGGGTTTATAAAATCAAGAGAGACGTAAACAGAAATATATCAAAATACAAAGAAAGATTGGTTCCAAAAGGGTTCACACAAAAATATAGAGTCGATTATGATGAAGTGTACGCTCCGGTGGTACGTCAAACAGCTTTTCGGTTATTTTTAGCGGTAGGTGGTTCACTAAATTACACTGTCAAGCATTATGAAAAATAAAACAGCATATTTAAATGGAGATTTACAAGAGGACATCTATATGCGTCAGCCACCAGGTTATGAAGTAAAGTCGAAAAATTTAGAAGTTTTAGTATGTAAACTTAATAAAAGTTTATATGGGTTGAAGCAGTCTGCAAGATGCTGGAATAACAAATTTTTAGGTGTTTGCGTGCAGCAGGTTTCCATCAAGGAGAAGCTGTGTGCTGTCTTTTAAAGAAAAAGAGGGGTGATCATTATGTATATTTATTAGTTTACGTTGATGAAGTATTAGTTGCATCAAATGTAAACAGTGATTTCGAATATGTCGAAAAAAATTAGAAGACAATTTTGAAATATCACGACTGGGAAACATAAATTTTTATCTGGGTATCAAAATTGAGAGGGAGGAGTTTGGGTATTATTCTTTGAATCAAGAAAATTATATAGTAAATATAGCTGAAAAAGCTTGACTTCAAGATGCGAAATTTTACAAATTCCAATGGACGTTGGATACATAAGCTTAGACCGTGGTGAAATGAAGTTGTTAGAAAATAATACCTTATATCATGAGCTTATAGGTTGTTTATTATATTTAAGTTTTATTAATATTATTATATTTAAGCATTAACACTCGTCCTGGGGGCTAAGATATTTGGCTTGGATATCATAAGTGGTTCCCGGCTCTGTATCAGGGACTGTTATCAGTCTTAGATCGGCCATAGTGACGAATGTCACGCGTGATTAGTTATCACGTCCTGCACGAGGTGCCCCTGCTTCTGCTGATAATGGCGGATCTAGAGAGGGCAACTCGATAAACTTCGACACCCCTGAATCATTGTCCCGAGCTCTGGGGAGGGAGGACTCTTTAAGAGTCAAGATCGGTACACAACGGTGACGAACTGGATTGTTTATGGCTTTTGATTATTGACATTAAATTTTGACTTGATGACTTTGGGCTGGCAGGTGCGGTATTCTGCCACCTTAGTAGATCGGGGTGAAACCCTACCGAAATGGCTGGTAGGCTAATGGTGCACCTGCCCACGTCCCGTTAAAACCGTGGCGGGCCTCAAGGTACGTTCCGGCTCCGTCGCCGTTAAGTTGGTGGTGTAGGTGCGGTTGAAAATTTTCCCGCTTCGCGTCCGGTCTGGCTCTGAACGCATTACTCATAAGGTAATGCGTCAACCCTCGCGTGGCCTCCGTGCGAAGCATAGATAACTACGAGACCATTGAAGGGCGACTACACAATCGGCTCCGGATAGCGACTTTGAGGGGGGACTTTTTAGAATAGAGACGACTAGCACGAATCCGCCAAGGATGGGGTGCGGAAAAAGAGTGGTTTTGGTGGAAATCTGTAAAATCAATCTTCAGCACTCTAAGGCGGATTCCGCAAATTTGTTGCTCTGCCTTGAAAAAGGTGGAGTGGATATAGTCCTTGCCCAGGAGCCGTGGCTGAGTAGTAACGGCACTAAGATTTCTAGATTAAGGACTGGAAAATTCAACACCTTGGTGCATGGGGAGGCAAGTAGGCCTAGATCCTGTGTGCTTGTTAAAAAAGAGATTAAAGCTTTTATTCTTTCTAATTTCAGCAATGCTGACGTAACCACGGTCTGCCTCGAGCGAGGAAGTAATGAAATGTGGGTGGTTTCAGCGTAATGCCTCACGGGGACGTATCGGGACCACCACTTGCAATACTGGGCGAAATCACCGCTGAAGCAAGGCAGAGAGGTGTTGGCGTGATCATCGGTGCCGATGCTAATGCCCATCATAGCATCTGGGGAAGCTGGGATACCAACAATAGAGGTGAGTCTTTATTTACTTTTATTGTATATGAGGGACTTTGTGTATGTAATAGGGGGAATGACCCGACTTTTATTACTGCGGTAAGGGAGGAGGTCCTGGACCTCACCCTGTTTAGTAGAGAACTGGAAGGTCGGATATCTGGCTGGAGGGTGCTCAACGAGCACTTCTTCTCTGATCACCGATATATTCAGTTCTCGGTGAACGAAGAACGTCCCGGTAAAATATCTTTTAGGAACCCTAAAAGTACTAGCTGGGACTTGTATTGTAGGAACCTGGGAGAGCTATTGCCTGCGGTGCCTACCGTTAGTTCGGACCTGTCCGAATCTGAGATAGACGTTCTGGTGGAAAACTTCACCTCGGCAAGCAATAGCGCCTTCCATCTGTCCTGCTCATTGAAAACTTACAGGGGGAAGGGCAAGCCGCCCTGGTGATCGGATTCTCTTAACGACCTAAGAGCGTCCAATCGGCGGCTCTTCAACAGAGCCAGGAGGAGTAAATTACCCTCGGACTGGGAGCTCTATAAGGTGAGTCTGGGGATTTATAAATATGAAATAAGAATAGCCAAGCGAGATGCATGGCGAAGCTTCTGCGAAAACGTAGAAGGCTGCAATGAATCCGCGAGGCTTAGAAACATAGTCTCTAGGAATCCCGCTCCTCTGGGGTATCTGAGAGATGATGGTGGGGACTGGTCGATGAGTAGCGAGGAGTCCCTAAAGCTTTTACTGGACAATCATTTTCCCGATGTCCCAGTTGCGCAGGGATCTTCGCCTGCATGGTCGGCGGTCGTTGGCCATGCAGAAGTGCCTGCCATTCCAATACGGGAAAGTCAAATAACCTGGGCTATAGGGTCGTTCAAGCCCTATAAGTCTCCGGGCCCGGATGGAATCATTCCTGCGCAACTTCAAAAGTCTTTGGGGATTTCCTGCCGCTGTTTAGCCATCATCTATACTAACTGCCTCAGGCTTAACTATATCCCGAAGTCTTGGCACACGGTTAGGGTTATTTTCATTCCGAAGGCCGGCAGAAGCTCTCATGTATCACGTAAGGATTGCAGGCCAATCAGTCTCTCTTCGTTTCTTCTTAAGACGTTTGAGAGGTTGATTGACCTGTACCTACGGGAAACGATACCTCGGGGGTTATTGTCGGCTTCACAGCATGCGTACTGCAAGGGCAGATCGACGGAAACGGCTCTCCATTCGATTGTAAAGCAAATAGAGGGGTCCCTAGAACACAAAGAGTATGCTCTGGGTGCCTTTCTAGACATCGAGGGGGCTTTTAACAATGTCTTACCGGGGGTAATCGAAAGAGCTCTGGGGGGTTTAGGAGTCGAGGCGGCTCTGGTTGAATTTATTAGCAAACTTCTATGCAACAGAATTGTCGCAGCGGAGTGGGAAGGGGCCATAATTAAAAGGAAGGTGTGTAGGGGCACGCCACAGGGGGGTGTCCTATCTCCTCTCCTCTGGGTTGTGGTAGTCAACGAGCTTCTTGTGGAGCTGGAAGCCAATGGTTGTCGGGTGGTTGCCTAGGCAGATGATCTCGCTATCCTAGTCAGAGGCAAATCTCTGGGCACCGTGCGCGATGTTCTGCAGGGCTACCTGGATACTGTGGCTAGATGGGCTGAATCATGTAGATTGGCGGTCAACCCGGGAAAAACGGAATTGGTTCTTTTCACATGAAGATATAAGATGCCCGATTTCAGAACTCCCTCCATTGGAGGGGTACCGTTGGTACTTTCTGATAGTGTTAAATATTTGGAGATTGTTTTGGACAAGAAACTGTCCTGGAGACCCAATGTGGAAGATCGGGTCAGGAAGGCCGCCATTGCCTTGTACTGCTGCAGAGGGGCTATCGGAAAGAGATGGGGACTCTCGCTAAGAGTAGTACACTGGCTTTATGAGATGGTGGTCAAACCTATTCTTCTATATGGGTGGTGGTCTGGTGGAAAGCACTGGACACGGCGAGCACCTCCAAAATGTTAGTGTCAGTGCAACGGACGGCGCTGATCGGTACCAGTGGCGCTCTCAGAACAACACCTACCTTGGCACAGAATGTCATGCTGAACATATACCCTGTAGATATTGCGGGAAAGGCAGCCACGGCAAGGTCGTTGGTCAGGCTTCGTGATATGGGATATGGGCTTTCTGACCGCGGACACTCTAGCCTTCTTACCACTTTTGACTTTATCTCGTACAGAACGGACTATTTTATGCCGATAACTGCTCCCTATACAACCTTCACCCCAGCCATTCCACAGAGAGAGGAGTGGGGAAGAGGAATTATCTGGGGCATGGGACCGTTGCAAGTTTAAGTTGGCTGATCTCTGCAGTGTATTCCAAGTGGAAGTTGCTGCGATTAAGGATGCGATGGATGGAATGCTACTACGGTTAGGGAATTTAACATCTACTCATATAGCCAAGCGGCTATCAAGGCCTTCAGCTCAACTACAGTGCGATCGAGGGTGGTCTGGGAGTGCCTGACCTCGCTTGCAATTGCATCGAATTATTTTACAATTAAGATTATCTGGGTCCCGGACCATAGTGATATCTCGGGTAACTGTCAAGCGGATCTCTTAGCCCGCATCGGTACAACTGAACCGGATGAAGATGGCTGTAGGGATTTCGGGATCCCGCTGGCCACCTGTGGATTGCTCCTCCATAGCTGGGCCTCGATTCAGCTCAGTAAACGTTGGGCGGACACCACGTCTTGCAGGGTAGCAAGATCTTTCTGGCCGAAAGTGGATGGCAGAAGGTCTGCTGAAATAATTGTGTTCACTAAGGCTCACCTATCGATGGTCATTGGGGTTTTGACAGGGCATTGTCCCATGGGTATCCATACGGTTCGTCTCAATATACTGGAAACTCCATCCTGCAGCAGCTGTATGGAGGATGATGAGGTGGAATCACCAAATCACTTTATTCTTGATTGCCCAACTTTTGCCAGAACTAGGCGAAAGTACTTCGGCTGCGACTCACTTGGATCTCCCGAGGATTTATCCAAAGTTGAGATCGGTATCATTCGGATCTTTATCGTTGCTACCCAACGATTCTCTAAGTAGCTAGATCTAAGTCACCGTTATTTTTGGTGTATGTGGTACCACAACGGACCTTCGTGTTGTCCAAGTGAGCTATCCTTATCAGGGCAGCTACCACCTAACCTAACCTAACACTCGTCCTGATATTGCAGCTATTGTGTCAACTCTGTGTCGTCATGTAAGCAAACTCCCTGAAAATGACTGTGTGGAGCTCAAGAGGCTAATCAAATATTTAATTGGTACGAAAGACTTCAAACTAAAACTCGTAAGCAATCAAGCTGTGTCTTGACGAGATATGCGGACGCTGATTGGGCATAAAATCGTGATAACAGAAAATTAAATAGCGATTATATTTTTAAATATAAAGGTGCTTGTATTAGCTGGAGATGTATGAAGCTGACTTGTGTTTCTCTTTCTTAAACAGAAGCGGAATACGTAGCATTAGCAGACACCTGCCAAGAGGCCTTATGTTTACAAAAACTTATTTTTGATTTTGATTTACAACTGTCAAAATCTATAACTATTTTTGAAGATAACCAAAGCTGTATAAATCTTGTAGATAACGAAAAGTTTAGTCGCAGAACAAAACATATAGACTTACTTACTTACTTAATTGGCGCTTAACCGTCCAAACGGTTATGGCCGTCCAACAAGGCGCGCCAGTCGCTACTTCGCTCCGCCAACCGGCGCCAATTGGTCACACCAAGGGAGTTTAAATCGTTTTCCACCTGATCCTTCCAACGGAGTGGGGGCCGCCCTCTACCTATGGTTCCATATGCGGGTTCCGATAGAAACACTTTCTTGGCCGGAGCATCATCTTTCATTCGCATAACATGGCCTAGCCAGCGCAGCCGCTGCGTTTTAATTCGCTGGACTATGTTGATGTCTGCGTATAGCTCGTACAGCTCATCATTAAATCTTCTTCGGTACTTGCCATCGCCAACGCGTAGAGGTCCATAAATCTTTCGAAGAACTTTTCTCTCGAACACTCCCAAAGCCGCTTCATCTGCTGTTGTCATGGTCCATGCTTCTGCCCCATATAGCTGGACGGGTACGATAAGTGACTTGTAGAGTATGATTTTCGTTCGCCTAGAGAGGACTTTACTTTTCAATTGCCTACCTAGTCCAAAGTAGCATTTATTGGCAAGATTGATTCTTCGCTGGATTTCAGTGCTGATGTTGTTGCTAATGTTGATGCTGGTTCCCAAATAAACGAAGTCTTTTACTATTTCGAAAGTATGGCTGCCAACAGTAGCGTGGTTGCCAAGGCGCATATGCGCTGACTCTTTGCTCGATGACAGCAGGTACTTCCTTTTGTCCTCATTCACCAGCAAACCAATCTTTACCGCTTCTTTTTCCAGTTTGGAGTAAGCAGAACTAACGGCGCGAGTGTTTAGGCCGATGATATCAATGTCATCAGCATATGCCAGTAATTGCACGCTTTTATAGTATATTGTTCCAGTGCGGTTAAGTTCTGCAGCTAGTATAATTTTCTCCAGCATCAAATTAAAGAAATCGCACGATAGGGGGTCACCCTGTCTGAAACCTCGTTTAGTTTCGAACGGCTCGGAGAGGTCCTTCCCAATTCTGACTGAGCTGATGGTGTTGCTCAACGTCATTTTGCACAGCCGTATAAGTTTTGCGGGGAAACCAAATTCAGACATAGCGGCATATAGGCAGCTCCTTTTCGTGCTGTCGAAGGCGGCTTTAAAGTCGACGAAGAGGTGATGTGTGTCGATTCTCTTTTCACGGGTTTTTTCCAAGATTTGGCGCATTGTGAAAATCTGGGCGATGGTAGATTTACCAGGTCTGAAGCCGCACTGATAAGGTCCAATCAGCCGGTTCACGGTGGGCTTCAATCTTTCGCACAATACACTTGAAAGGACCTTATATGCGATATTAAGAAGGCTGATTCCACGATAGTTGGTGCATTTTGCAGTATCCCCCTTCTTGTGGACTGGGCAAAGAACACTTAGATTCCAACCGTCGGGCATGCTTTAGTCCGCCCATATTTTGCTAAGAAGCTGCTGCATGCGCCTTACCAACTCCTCGCCGCAGAACTTGAATAGCTCCGCAGGCAATCCATCAGCGCCCACGGCCTTGTTGTTTTTCAAACTGGTTATTGCTATTCTAACTTCGTCATAATCGGGCGGGGGGACGTATATTCCATCATCATCGCTTGCGGGATCGGGTTCTTAATCTCTGCGCGGTGAATTGCTGCCTCCATTTAGGAGAGCAGAGAAGTATTCCCTCCATAATCTAAGCACTCTCTGGACATCAGTTACAAGGTCGCCGTTTTCATTCCTACAGGAGTTTGCCCCGGTCTTAAAACCTTCCGTCTGTCGCCGTATTTTTTGGTAGAATTTTCGGGCGTTATTCCTGGTGGCTAGCAGCTCAAGCTCCTCGCACTCACGCCTTTCTGCTTCTGCTTTTTTCTTCCTGAAAAGGCGTCTCGCTTCCCTTTTTGCTCACGATAGCGTTCACACACTCCTCTTGTCGCGCTCGCTTTTAACGTAGCCCTGTAGGCAGCGTCTTTTCTTTCGGTTGCAACGCGGCATTCTTCATCGTACCAGTTGTTTTTCCGTGGCCGCCGGTAACCAATTTTTTCCTCGGCGGCAGTACGAAGTGCTTTGGAGATATGCTCCCACTGCTCCTGTATTCCTTCAGGATGAGTTGTGCTCTCAGAGAGCAGGTATGAGAGTCGAGTTGCGAAATCATTGGCAGTCTGTTGTGATTGAAGCTTTTCCACGTCTAGCTTTCCTTGTATTTTTTGTTCCTTGGTTTTAGCCGCGTTGAGGCGGGTGCGTATTTTGGCTGCAACGAGATTATGGTCCGAGTCGATGTTAGGTCCTCGGATCGTGCGCACATCTAAAACACTGGAGGCATGCCGTCCGTCTATCACAACGTGATCGATCTGAATGCGAGTATTTCGATCAGGAGACAGCCATGTAGCTTGATGTATCTTTTTATGCATGAACCTCGTGCTTGATATGACCATGTTTCGAGCACCGGTAAAGTCAATCAGCCTCAGTCCGTTAGGAGAAGTTTCATTGTGTAGGCTGAACTTTCCGACTGTAGGGCCAGAAACACCTTCTTTGCCCACCCTGGCGTTAAAGTCGCCAAGCACGACTTTTATGTCATGACGGGGGCAGCGCTCGTATGTGCGTTCTAATTGTTCATAAAAAGTGTCTTTCACCTCATCGTCTTTCTCCTCTGTCGGCGCATGGGCGCAGATGAATGATATATTAAAAACTTTTGCTTTTATTCGGATAGCGGCGAGACGCTCGTCCACAGGGGTGAACGCTAGCACTTGGCGACAAAGTCTCTCTCCCACCACGAATCCGACGCCGAAACTGCGCTTATTCGTATGGCCACTCCAATATATGTCACAAGTTTTGATCTTCTTTCTTCCTGGCTTCGTCCAACGCATTTCTTGGATGGCGGTGATGTCAGATTTTGCTTTGACGAGGACATCAACCAGCCGGGTATCTGCACCAATCCCATTCAGGGAGTGGACGTTCCAGGTGCATGCCCTCAATTCATTGTCCTTCAAACGTTTGCCATGGTCGTCATCAATAGAGAGTGTATTTATTCGAGGCTTGTTGTTATATTTCATTGGAGTATGGTTTTACGTGGTGGGTCCCAAGCCCAGCGCACAACCCGCTCAGCGGGGGTGAAAATATTACTTGGCACGTTTATATAGCGAGCCGCTTGCTCCAAGACAGACGCCCGCTTGCAGCCGCACCTAGAGGTGTACAGACGCTGCCGATGAGATCTCCCCCGGCTAGCCCTTAAACCGATTATGTCAGAGTGGCCTAGCCAGGTTATAGATACAAAGTATTATTTTGTACGTGATATCAAAGAGAAGGGTATCATAAATTTACAATATTGTCCAACAGGTAATATGGTTTCAGACTTACTTACTAAGTCGTTACACTATATTAAATTGAATAAGTTTAGAAACGAACTACTATTAAAATAAGTTTGTATTTTTGAAGAAGTACTGAATTTTTGAAATTGCTCTACAAATATGTACTTGCTTATATTGTAAAGCAAAAATACAATTAGGCTTTTGTTCAATATTTCAAACTAGCAGGGTAACCGACGTTGTTCGGGATGCGTATTTATATAAAGTGGCCCTTATTTTTTTTTTAAATATCGATATCTTGGGTTTTTAACTGAAAAAATTTTAAAACATTTCTGATAACCTAAATCACGAAACCATGTGCAGGCTCCGTTTATATAAAACAATATTTATTTTCCCACATTATCCCTCCTCCCCTTTTATTGCTTGGTCCATCCTACTCTGTGCCTTTTTCTGGCGATCCCATTCTTCTTATCTCGCGCTCAACCTCTTTTCGGTATTTTCTTCACTCTTCCCCCACATTTCTGTTACCATACCTTATTTTCAGTTCTTTTGTCTAAGCTTACCGCTAAAGCATGCAATAAAATCAGTATATATTGCTTCAATCGGTTAAAAGTTATAAGCCGTAACTTACATACATATATGGATATACATACACATTCAAAATATAAAACAGAAAATACTTACAGATCCTGTTGATATACCAGAGAATAAAAGAAAGTTTTTTTTATATATGGGTACATACGTGTTTATTTCGCTTGCAAAATCGTTGAGTTTGTTAAAAAAAAACTACGTACACATTTTTAAAATTGTTAGTTTTTACAAATTAGGTTGTAAAGAATAATACTTCTTTGTTGAGTAAATAATTTTAAAAGAATTCATTTTGATAGCTTTTTACGACTTTCTAATTTTTAATTGTTGCATACATTAAGGCGAATTATATAAAACTGTTATAGAATAACTGACTTATCTTGTTTCATTGATTTTCCGACAGGATGGATAATTGATGTATATTGGAACGATTTTCCGTCATCCCTTGTCAAATTTGGTTTTGAGACAAACCGGTTTCGGCGTTGTGCAATCGTCAGTGTCGATTTTCGTTCTGATCTGTTGTTGTCGTTTGTCCTGTATTTATAGTTCGTAGGTATATGAGCAGGTATTGTCAAATTGATGCTTGTGTATATTTAGTTATGTGTATGTGCTGTGTGTTCATCCAGAACCGAGGGTGGTTTACTAATCGATTTGTGTGGCTGACTGGGGTAGGTAGAAATCTGTGATTTTAGTCGTTTGACCTTCTTTGTCGGTTTTTTGTTTTGGTGTGTTAATTGTTTTGTGTTTATTTGTTGTTGTGTGTTTGTCTGTTGTACCTGTGTGATTACGTTCTTTCCTGTAAACAAGTTTTAAAGGCTCGAATATTGTGTCAGAAATTGTGTTTATCTGTTCGTTTATTATTCTACCGTCGAATGTTTTCTGTTTGTAGATTTCCATTTTTTCGAGTACGTTGAGACGTCGGCCCTTTTCCTGTATGTGAAGAACCCAAACTGTTTTATTGATGTTTGCTGGGGAACATTCATTCTCGACCATGTGATTCGCGAAGTTAGACTCGGGTATAATGTTTGGATTCCGTGTTTTTTTGTTGTAATCTCTAATATGTTCTCTGAACCTCGTTCTTATTTGCCGTCCTGTTTGTCCTATGTAACTATGCTGGCATCCGCAGGTAAGCTTGTATACGCCGTGGCTGCTAAACGGATCCTCTGAGTTAATGTTAGTTCTTAGTTTTCATCCTAGATTGTTCGATGTTTTGAATGCTGTGTTAATGTTGTATTTTTTAAAGAAGTTTGCCAATTTATATGTTGCTTTTCCAGTATATGTCATAGTCGTCCAGCTATTATTTTCCTTTTCATTATTTCTTTTTGGTTCTCCATTTGTCCTTCTGAGCTTATCTACTAGTGCTTTTTTATATCCGTTGTTTGCAGCGATATTATATATGACCTCAAGTTCTCTCTTATATGCCTCTTGTGTAAGCGGTGTTCTTTCAAGTCTATGTACCAAGTGCCTTAATGCTGCATTTTTATGCTGTTGAGGGTGATTTGAGGTATTGTGTATTATTGTATCGGTGGCCGTTGACTTTCTATGTCATAGTTAAATCTTTTGGCTTCTTTATCAATATTTATCGTGAGGTCTAGATAGTTGATTCCTCCGTCTTTTTCGGTTTCCATTGTAAATTTTATATTTCCGTGCTGCTTGTTGAGGTACAAGCTCTTCGTTATTAGTAGTTAAAACGCATATTATGTCATCCACGTATCTAGCATAAAATGACACGCCTAATTTGGACTTCAGCTCCTGTATGTACTTTTCTTCCAGATTTTGCATGAACACTTCCATAAGAATTGCTGATGTGGGGCTTCCCATTCCAAGACCGTTTGTTTGTCTATATAGCGATTGTAGATGCGGAGATCGCAATATCATTGATACCACAGGAAGAACAGGAGCACACGAGACACATGTGCAGGGAAATCATAAAAAAGGAGGTGAAAGCACAGGAAGGACAAAAATCGAATACAGAAGAGAAAACAATAAAGAATCTACGGCATAAACTAAGGAAAAACAATATTGTCACAACGAAAGCGGACAAAGAAAACCGAGGATCTCATAGAGGAAATTAAATGGAAGGAAGAGGCACAACTTCTCGAAAAGGGCCTGAAGCACAATATCATGGACCAGAATACAGTAAGAAAAACGGAGCAAGCGATTGTAGATGCGGAGATCGCAATATCATTGATACCACAGGAAGAACAGGAGCACGCAAGACACATGTGCAGGGAAATCATAAAAAAGGAGGTGAAAGCAGAGGAAGGACAAAAATCGAATACAGAAGAGAAAACAATAAAGAATCTACGGCATAAACTAAGGAAAAACAATATTGTCACAACGAAAGCGGACAAAGGAAACACCACTGTGCTATTCGAAAAAGAGCAATATATATCCAAAACCGAGGATCTCATAGAGGAAATGAAATGTCGTAGAATGAGAGATGATCCCACAGATGAATACCAAAAACAAATCAAAGTTGCTATAAAGAATGCAACCAATATAGTAGATTCTAACATGGCACATAGATTGGTCCAAATGAACCCTTCGGCTCCTCCACTGGTTGCGCTACCAAAAATCCACAAGCCGGACACGCCAATGAGGCCCATCATTAATTTTAAATCGGCACCATGTTACAAACTGTCCAAATATTTAAAAATGATATTGATAGATACTCTGGAGCTAAGGAACGAATATGCAATAGCTAACACAACAGAACTAATAGAGAAACTCGAGACCGTAGAGCTAACACGAAACAGCAAATTGGTATCTTTTGACATAAAAGATTTATACCCATCTATACCACTATCGGAGACTTTGGACATAGTTAGCTCAACAATAGTTCATAACACAAAAAACAAAGTGAAAAGTATGCAAATCACAAATACGCTAAGAACCACTTTACGTAAAAACTATTTTCAATTCAACAATAAAATATATAGACAAACAAACGGTCTTGGAATGGAAAGCCCCACATCAGCAATTCTTATGGAAGTGTTCATGCAAAATCTGGAAGAAAAGTACATACAGGAGCTGAAGTCCAAATTAGGCGTGTCATTTTATGCTAGATACGTGGATGACATAATATGCGTTTTAACTACTAATAACGAAGAGCTTGTACTGGAGTACCTCAACAAGCAGCACGGAAATATAAAATTTACAATGGAAACCGAAAAAGACGGAGGAATCAACTATCTATACCTCACGATAAATATTGATAAAGAAGCCAAAAGATTTAACTATGACATATATAGAAAGTCAACGGCCACCGATACAATAATACACAATACCTCAAATCACCCTCAACAGCATAAAAATGCAGCATTAAGGCACTTGGTACATAGACTTGAAAGAACACCGCTTACACAAGAGGCATATAAGAGAGAACTTGAGGTCATATATAATATCGCTGCAAACAACGGATATAAAAAAGCACTAGTAGATAAGCTCAGAAGGACAAATGGAGAACCAAAAAGAAATAATGAAAAGGAAAATAATAGCTGCACGACTATCACATATACTGGAAAAGCAACATTTAAATTGGCAAACTTCTTTAAAAAATACAACATTAACACAGCATTCAAAACATCGAACAATCTAGGACGAAAACTAAGAACTAACATTAACTCAGAGGATCCGTTTAGCAGCCACGGCGTATACAAGCTTACCTGCGGATGCCAGCACAGTTACATAGGACAAACAGGACGGCAAATAAGAACGAGGTTCAGAGAACATATTAGAGATTACAACAAAAAAACACGGAATCCAAACACTATACCCGAGTCTAACTTCGCTAATCACATGGTCGAGAATGAATGTTCCCCAGCAAACATCAATAAAACAGTTAGGGTTCTTCACATACAGGAAAAGGGCCGACGTCTCAACGTACTCGAAAACATGGAAATCTACAAACAGAAAACATTCGACGGTAGAATAATAAACGAACAGATAACCACAATTTCTGACACAATATTCGAGCCTTTAAAACTTGTTTACAGGAAACAACTTAATCACACAGGTACAACAGGCAAACACACAACAACAAATAAACACAAAACAATTAACACACCAAAACAAAAAACCGACAAAGAAGGTCAAACGACTAAAATCACAGATTTCTACCTACCCCAGTCAGCCACACAAATCGATTAGTAAACCACCCTCGGTTCTGGATGAACACACAGCACATACACATTACTAAATATACACAAGCATCAATTTGATAATACCTGCTCATATACCTACGAACTATAAATACAGGACAAACGACAACAACAGATCAGAACGAAAATCGACACTGACGATTGCACAACGCCGAAACCGGTTTGTCTCAAAACCAAATTTGACAAGGGATGACGGAAAATCGTTCCAATATACATCAGTTATAGAATAACTTATGCGCATACATAGACATATATAGCATTATGATTGTTATAAAAGTGAATGCTTACATACTTAGCACACATAAAACCAAATTATTCCAAGCTCTTCAGTGTGAATGTATGTGTATGTGTGGAGAGTTAACTTGTAATACAAAATTTAACATTTTTAATGCTTATTAAAAAAAAAAAAGAATTGTTTTATAATGCTTCCTTATAAACAACGTTTGATGTGGAAATGTTAGGAACATAGACAATTAATTTGTCTGCTTCACTAACACGTGAGAGCTCCACGTAAAGCTGGCCATGAGAAAAGCAACTCACAGTCAGATCAACGCCCACAACACTCATCGTCTGGCCTTGTGCTTTGTTGATTGTCATAGTATAGCAAAGGCTCACCAGGAATTGAACACGTTTAAATCTAAAGGGAAATTTGTTTGGTATAAGGGGGATACGTGGTATAAAGACTTTCTCTCCTCTGCCACTGCCTTTCAAAATTTCTGCTTCAATTATATTTTGTTTTAGAGAAACAACTTTGAGCCTCGTTCCATTGCACAATTTTGGTGGGCTTAGATTACGCAACAGAATAATTGGTGTGCCGATTTTCAAAATAATTTTATGGATGGAAGTCCAGGTGCACTAAGGCTATTTAAAAACTCCACAGGGAAATTTGTAGAGTCATCTTGCTCCAAAACTCTGTTGATTGAAAAGTATTCGACCTCCTCTCCCTGAATATCGTTGAGTATATACGAATTGATTTTCAAAACCTGGTCATTTCGTGGCGTCAAGATAGCCCTCTCGCAAAGCCAAAAGTTATCATGACAGACTCCTAGATTATTATAAACAGTAGAAATTAGTTCTTACAAAGAATGTACGGTACGGCACAAATTATCGGGCAGTGTAATTTTTCCCTCTTCTTCGGGGTATGTACCATTTCCAATATTTAGCAAAGTTTCGGAGAAGTTCTGCGCATTTATGTTGCCTCCGATTCGAGCGCGCATATTTTATGTTAAATGCATTCTTTTAATGTTACACCATAAATATGAGCTCTTGAAACACGCTCGTATTTCATCTGCTCTTGTACCGCGTGGTATGACCGGTAGTATCTGCCGAAAATCTCCACAAAAGAGAAAAGTAACACCACCCATAACTTGGTCATTTTGGCGTATATCCCTCAGCGTTCTGTCAACAGCTTCTACGGCTGTCCGGTTCGCCATGGTGCATTCATCCCATATTACCAACACACAGTCACGAATAACGCTGGCTTTTTCGCAATTTCTTGCTATGTTGCACATTTGATATTCATTGATATCTAAGTGTATGGGGATTTTGAACAATTTTAGTTAGGAAAGTTTTTCCTGTCCCACCAGGGGCATCTAAAAACAAAATCTCACCTACTTCATTATCGACACTATATTAAACGCGTTCGAATATTCCTCTTTGCTCATCCGTTAAACGTTGAATGCCATTACATAGAGTGTCCGCAAGTTCTGTAGGATTATACGAAATTTCGCTTGCGTATTCCCTGTTCACGCGTTCACCGTCTATAGATGGTTCGTGTAAGCCGTATTGGGATAGTAAGTTCCCCCCCATTGACAAAATTGTATTCTGAAGTTCAATTAAGCATTGATTAACAGCTCTGTCCCGCATTACGTTGTTAATTTCCCCTTCAATATGGCGCCGCATGCTTCTGAGATAGTCTTCTGACAGCTTATCCTTGTGTTTTACCCACAGAGCCATAGGATTCGATAGAGAACAAAATACCACTAAAACGCAAAACAAATGTCGCAACCGGCTTGAACTGTCACTAATGCTTGCTTCGGATATAGCATCATTCCAATGCTTGTCATCGTCAAGCAAGTGGCGTTCTCGGCAAGCATCGCGTAAAGTGGGATATTCAACTCCCAAAAAAGTGCGAAGTTTCGAAAAGGAAGTAGGTCCTCGAACTGTATGCAACAACAACCGCAAGTAAAAACACTCGGCATTGTTCGGATGAACCATATATACACGTCCAATGACATGTTCCTTAAAAATGCCGGGCTCCCCATCTACAGATCTGCCCCGTTTCCTGCGGTTAAAAATACCTCTTTGCTTATCATACGTGTAATAAGAGGGAACCTCCTCATACATTAATGTCCTCGCAAACCTGTCTCTTTCGCAAAGCCGAAAGTATGCCAGTAAAGTGGTTTGCCTCGGATTTTCTACTCGATCTGTCACGTTTTCACAATTGAATTATATCCTTTGCCCTCCTTCTAGATGAACCTCCAAATGCACTACAGGGGGATATCGCTCATGAATGTGAAAGCTTAGTATTCTCCAAACGGCCTCTGAAGAGCTTATATAACGCCCCGATTGAAATCTAGTTATTTCGTCATTCTCATTCCTTAACGCAAACGTTGCCTGGTCACTGCCCTTATTTATATACTTGCATATATATTTAATGGATGATACACTACTGGACACTTCCACGTTGATGTGGGCCTGAAATGTTTTGGAGAGTACAGGTGAATATGCTACGACCTATCTATTGTCCAAAATTATATCTTCACCACGTAATCTTAAAGTGGCAGTAAAGCCACCTTTTTCTGGGGACCGTCGCCGATAAGAGGGATATCCATTCTCTCCCGTTATGGTGTATTCTATAAGTGCCCGTGGATAATCTTTCGAGCATCGGCCGTCCTGCATGCATGGAGAGTTGCTATTTAATATCCCGCAAGGACTATGTACCATGTGTGTTCTTACTATGTCAAATAGTGTGGCATCTGTGTTGCTGTCTGGAAATTCGGCACTTATCACATTATCAATATCGTTAGGGCGTATTTTGTCTTACCAGAGAAGTACATGTGCATGTGGTAGACCTCGTTTTTGCCACTCAACGCTGTACATAAAGCACAAAGCTGACCCAAACAGATTCTCCTTTGTAATTAGGCGTATTAGAGCTTTAAGTTTTAAGTGGAACACTCTAGCTATTATGTCGTGCCGATCGTATGCATTTTGACCAGACAAAAGTTGCTGTGTAATTTCAGCCCACTTCGGATTTGTTGTCATCGTTATAAAGAGATCAGGCTTTCCATATTTTCTAACGTAGCAAAAAGCATCCTGTGTACGTTCGTGCATGTATTGTGGACCTCCCGTACAACTCAACGGAAGTATTACTAATCTGCCCAAATTTTCTGTACCTCCATCTTGTTGCATAGCATCACGTAAGTGCACATACTCCTCAGCACGCAACCGTCTTTGATTAGTCCGTATGTAAACCAAACGCTCGGTTTCAATTTTAGCATACATATCGACGATAAACTGATTAAATAGTGCACGAAATCTTTGCAAGTATACAAAACTGTTTGCTCTTATCTGTAGCATGTATGCATAAAATTGTTGTGACGACAACTTTTTATGTGGGTTTGTCAATCTTGTAGTAGGGTTAATTTGATGTAATTCAAAGTTATATCCATCTTCCCCGTGACAAATAATTAATGGGTATTGAAGGGCATCGTATGATCGATGTGTCTCGTATATACGATGAAGACGATCGTCATGAGTGCGCAAAACAATATCGCGCCTTTCACACTCTTGGTCAACTAAAACAACTGCAACTTCATTTGTAGTAGGAGGATTGTACCTTCTTGGATGTTCTTTTGCGGGCCTTTTATCAGCACATATTACAAATTTATAATTATTATTTTGCTCTTCGGGAACGAAATCAAGGGCATTTTTAAAATCGCGAACGTATGGATTTACATCATGTAGCATATTTTGCAGAATAGATATCAGACTACGATTAAGCTGTGGAAAGTTTTCGTTTCTAATAGCCTCCTGATCTTCATAATTCGCTACGAAATATATTTGCAGGAACTTTGGCTCATTCTCGGGTAACAATGAACCAATAAGGTGATAAACCTGCCCTTGGACTTTGAAGGTAGGCATAAAAGGTCCTTCCGTCACTTGTTTTGCTCCAAAAGATGCCATTTGAAATGCACTGTTATACGCACGAATGTTTTCTAAAAAGTGCTTTGAGTGCGAGTGATCACCGTTGAGCAGAGCTTTCTAAACTTCAGGCGGATTTGGGAAAATTTCGTAACTGACCTTTCCATTGGAACAACACATTCCAAACGTTTCTTTTTGGAATTTAAGGGCTTCACAAAATCTGCATTTCAAATTCATTTCGCCAATTAATGAGTATTTAGCATAATCTACTAAAGGGTTATATGCAAAAGCACTTTTTGTCTGAGTAATCCAGGAGAGTAAGCCGTTACCTACATCAATATTTGGGGGAAGCTCTTCAGAGTCATTTTGTTCCCTATTTAGCGTATGTCGCACGCGGTCAACATGCAGGCGAACTTGGCGATTTTCCTCTGCCTCCAACTGCCGTATTCCGCGTATTCTTTCCCTCTCGTTGGCCCTGTATGTTTCTTGATCTTCACCTAGGCGTTCGTAATTTTCTGCAGTCATAACTATACTGCTGCGTTGTTGGTTGCTATTTTCCAGCATTCTAGTAATGCTATGGCGATGTCGATCATTTGTCAAACGTTCCTCACGATGCAAAAACGTTTCATTACTTGTTTGGCATAACCTTGGACATGATGAGCGGATGCGCTGCTCATTTAACCGGGACTCCCTTTCGACAACAGGTTCAGAACCTCGGGACAATATGTGGCGCTCTCGGTCATTGCTGAGTCGTATATGTTGTTCTTCTTCATTTTCAAAGAAGCGATTAAAATTTGTCCTAATTTGCTGCGTACTTAAACGAATTTCTATCTCAGGGGAGGTTTCTAATTCGCGCGACAGCGCGTGACGTTCACGATCAGCCAATTGCCTATTGGCCCTTTGGTCACTTGTTTCCTGTGACCTTAAGTTTGCTGAGCGGATGCGCTGCTCATTTAACCGGGACTCCCTTTCGACAACAGGTTCAGACCCACGAGACAATATGTGGCGCTCTCGGTCATTACTGAGTCGTATAAGTTGTTCTTCTTCATTTTCAAAGAAGCATCACTTTCGGAAGGAGTTTCCATAGACCTGATAAATGCTATAGTTCTCTATTTGCCGAAAGCCTCGTTTCAATTTTTTCACTCGATTCTTGTGATCGCATTAGTCTTAACCTCTTAGCAGCTTTAGTGCGTTTAGATAAATTTGAACGCTTTTTGGGCTTAGTGTTTCTAAAAATAATGCAATGAAAATTAAATGGGCACATAACAAACAACCTTTCCGACATTTGGCATTACCGCCTTTACGAAAATTTTATTTAGTGTATGTGTACGACAACCAATCGCACACCTACCAAAGCATCGCAGTACACACGAAAACTTTGCGCCACCTGTCAGCGAATAGATAAATCGAATTGCACCAAAAGGTTTGAGTCCCTGATTAACGCGTGTAAAAGGTTTAAAATCTTAGCTAAAAGTATTTCATATTGTAGGTAAATTTATAGATTTTGGAGCAAATACATTTTGACCGATAACTCAGTTATCGATTAATTTATCGAAATATCACAAAATTCAAATGAAACCTATGACCTTCCTCTATTGTTTGATGCCCATATTGTACGCATATTTAGAGGTTTTAGGTAACCTCATTTTAACCGATTATCGTAATATGGCAGCGTGAAATATTTTTTTTTGGTACGCCATTGTATCTACTCATAAATTTAATTTTTAATTTATATGAAATTGAAAAAAAACTTTGCAAAGGCATTCTTTGATATTTGTTTGGAAACTAAGTGCATTTTCCTTCGTTTTTCAAAAAAAAAAATCCTTAAAAGTAGCTTAATTATAGCTTAAACTACTATATCTTTTTTGTTTCTCACGCGAATTTTATGAAATAAATTCTAGATTCCCTTCTGGATTACAGGCTATCCATCTGTGAAAGTCTCATAAAAATCCATTCGTTAGTTTCCGAGATTATCGATATCATACAGACAACCAGACAAACAGACAAACCGACAAACAGACAAACAGAAAAAAGTGGTGCCGATGGAATTTACGACATTCCAAACGTCAAGTACACTCATTTTTTTTAGAAATCATTTTTTCTAGAGATTTATTATAGTATAGATAGATAGATAGATAGATAGAAGATAGATAGATAGATAGATAGAAGATAGATAGAACATAGATAGATAGATAGAAGATGTAACTCAAATTGCCTGGTTGTTTTGTTTAAAAGATATAGGCAAAATACAGGGTGCAATTTTTTGCTAACAGACGTTCACACATCAAACCTCATGAGTACTTGCTACTCAAGTTTGTTTTTTCAGTTTGTTGAACTCTCACTAAAACAAAGTAAAAAAACATCAGACCTCAAGTCGGCAAATAAAAACTTATGAAATAGAAAGGTCGCCAAACTAATATTTACAAAGTAAAAAAAAAAATAACTGGCAAAACCTAAAAGAAAATTTGGGCAATTTTTTACGGCAGAACGTAACTGGCAATACCCGTTCAGATATATCGAGAGAATTATCAAAAGACGCGTTTAGAATTCGGTATCAGATCTTAAAAAAGCAAGCGAATTTATCTATCGCTACCTTAATTCACAAAGGCCCTATCTGCAATGCAATTCCTATGTAGAGAGGGCCTTGTGAATTAAGTTTCTCTTTAGTAAACACTCAAATTTAATTTTATGGAAAACAATTTTTCGATTTTACTGTAATGCTGTTATGTCGGAAAGCATTGGCAAACTCGCCCGAATACCAGCTGGTAATGTCAATACCTTAGAGCCCAATTACATACAACTTTGAAAACTTTGACAGAAGTTGACAAAAGTTTGTGGAACGTAAAGTTGAGAAAAATTTTGAGCCTTGAGCAAAAAACGAAGCGCTTATCTGTCAAAGTTGCACAAAGTTGTATGTATTTTGGCCATAACACGTAAAATTTCGAAGGATCCACTTTCATACAAAGTTGCTTTACGTTCCACGAACTTTATATGGAAATGACAAATACAAAGTTTTATGTAATTGAGCCATTAGTTACTGGTAAAATTGCTTGGGGTTCAAAAATACTGTTACGAATATTAGCAAAACCAAGGAGTGCTTCCATCTCTAAGCCGATGCTAAGCAGTGACGTGAATGCACATCAATAATTCAATCATTATGTATCTACATAAACGAAACAATAACTGCGTCTACATATATGTACCGTGTACGTATATGAGCAGCGGAGAGTCAATGCACAACACATGCATATATCTGAGATACTCCTATAAGTATACAATGAGAAAAACTATAAAATTGTGCAATTGTAGTTACAGCTGAGAAGTTTGAGAGCTGCTGGACTAGTGGATTCTAGAAGCGCCTAGAAGATGTATAAAATTGTGCAATTGTAGCTACAGCTGAGAAGTTTCAGAGCTGCTGGACTAGTAGATTCTGGAAGCGCCTAGAAGATGCGAAGGTTGAAATCAAAGAGTATAAAAGGCGACAATTGTAGAGGCGCTGGAATTCAGTTTGATTTGAGCTGTCAAGCAGTTTCGACTAAGACGCTATCTAGCGAGCAAGAGCAGTATTATTTTGAATAGTAGAGTTTCATTTTGAGCTTTCAATCATTTTGATATTAAGCAAGCTATTCGTTGCACAGTTTGAGTGTTATTGTGAAGTACTTTAATAAAGGCCATTTTGCATTATTACAAATTGGAGTTATTTATTCAACAGTTTAGTGATTCGAACTTAGCAGAGGATTGCAAATAAGAGGATTTGCAAGTAAATTCGTTACAATTGGTGTCAGAAGAGGAATTATTGAATAAATTCCGGAGGACAACAAGGACATAGCAAAGTTCAGTGAATTGAAGATCCAGCAACTGAAGAAGGAGTTGGAGAGCCGTGGATTGAATACAAGCGGCGTTAAACTCGAACTTCGGGCACGGCTACGAGAGGCAATGGAAGCAGAAGGAATTGATGTGGACGAATGTCTTTTATCCTGATGGGGACGAGACAACAACAAAAATTGAAGAGAAAAACGAAACATCGCAGATAGTTACGAGCACAGACTTGAACATGATATTGGCTGCAATAGCTGCTCAAACATCGACAGTAACATCAACGTCGTCGCAAATATCATCCCAACTAGAATCACAGGAGGTACGCATGTCAGAAATGTCGTCACAAATGTCACCACAACTGGAAGAGCAGAAGACATATATGGCATCACAACTAGAATCGCAGGAGAACCGTATAACATCAAAGATTGAAGCACAAGAAACGCGTATTTCGGAAATGTCAGCACAAATTTCAGCACAGATATCATCTCAGATCTCCACACAACTAGAAGAGCAGGAAGTACGTATATCACCTAAATTGGAAGCGCATATGGAAGACAAACTAACCCAGTTTCATGAAGGCTTCAGTGGTCGACAGGATAAAATGGAGGCCGAGGTGGATGCTTTGAGAGGACGTATTGAGCAGTTACAACTAAATCGTCCAGCAGTTTCAGCGAGTAATCCAAAGGTAAAAACACCATCCTTTGACGGTTCTGTTCCTTTCCAGGTCTTTAAGCTACAATGAGAAGACCGCAACAGTGAACAACTGGAATGCTGAAGATAAAGTTGCTGCACTCTTCGTAGCATTGAAAGGACCAACTGCCGAAATCTTACAGACGATTCCAGAGTACGAACGGAACAGTTATGAAGCATTGATGGCTGCTGTTGAACGACGTTATGGAAGCGAGCATAGAAAACAGATATTCCAAATTGAGTGGCAAAACCGCTACCAAAAAGCAAATGAGACATTGCAGGAGTTTGCTTCAGATATTGAAAGGTTGGCTCATCTCGCAAATGCGGACGCACCCGTGGAATACACCGAGAGGGTAAAAATCCAGAGTTTTATAAATGGCATACGGGACGTGGAAACGAAGCGAGCTACATACGCAAACCCAAAGCTGACATTTGCTGAAACGGTATCACATGCATTGACTCAGGAAACGGCCTCACTATTGAGTAAACCAGCATACAAAGCTCATCGTTTGGAAGTGGAAAGACCAGATTGGGTAGACACAATTTTGGAAGCACTGATGGGATCACAACAGAAAAATGCCGGAGTTATTAAATGTTTCAAGTGCGACAACCCAGGCCACATTGCACGTAATTGCAGCACAAGTCCTAATAGTTCCAACAATGTGGGTGGACGTAAACGCAGAGCTGAAGGAGATGAGCAAATCTCCAAGTCCACTCAATCGTTAAACTAAAGCGAGTCAGCCGCAAGGGGCGACAGCTGGCTCCCTCAATTGAATGCCCCATAATCTCTATCTCGCAAATTGGAAGAAGGTCAAACAATTTTACTGTCGGAGGACATGTGGATGGAAAGGAACGTTTACTGACTGTAGATACGGGTGCATCTCATTCCATTATTCGAGCGGATTTAGTCAACAAGAAGATAAGACCATTGCATGGAGCAAGATTGCGTACAGCCACGGGAGAAGACACCACGGTTCTAGGAGAAGTAGCATGTGAAGTGGCAATTGGGAACATCATGGTAGTACACAATTTTATAGTAGCAGATATTTTTTATGAAATCATAATTGGAGTGGACTTCTTAATCGACCAAGGCATCAAGATCGACATGCAAAGCAAGAGGATGCGATATAAGAACACTTAATTCCGGCTAAGAGAGAGACTACAGCAGTAAACGAGTGCTGGTGGAAGAGAGTCAGCAAATACCACCAAAATCAGAAGCAGTCATCTGGGCAAAGGTTGATGGAGATTGTGGGACAAACAAATTGTGGGTTGTCGAAGCAGCAAACAAATCAGCACCGAACGTTCTTGTAGGAAAACCCTGGCTATGAATAAACAAGATGGACGTATTCCGGTAAGAGTACTCAATGAGTTCAAATCACCACTCAAACTGACCAAAGGATCTATATTGGGAAGATGCCAAGAGGCTGAAGTAGTTATTAACTGTGAACAGCTCCAGGAACACGTTTCAACTAGTAATACTGATCTTTCAAAACACATCACGGCATGGACGGAGGGGCTAGAAGAAGACTATCAGAGTAAGGCAAAACAACTGCTCCTAAAGTACGCGAACATATATGATCAAGATGGCTCCAAACCAGGCCGCACCAAAGTTGTGAAACATCAAATTGACATTTGAGAAGCGAGGCCGATCCGTCACGCTTCTTAGTGTTTCACTGGCGAAGCGGGAAGTTGTGAGTCAAATCTTACAAGAAATGAGCGACAGCGGCTACTCGATGGAGCTCACCGGTAGTACTTGTAGTAGAAGAAGGATGGAAAAATGAGGTTTTGCGTGGACTACCGGAAGTTGAATGACTCGCTATCTGGTACGAAATGGTTTTCCACATTGGACTTGAAAAGCGGCTACTGGCAAGTGGAAATAAAGGAGGAAGACAAAGAGAAAACAGCCTTCAGTGTCGGTGAGGGTCCTTGGCAATTTACAGTGATGCCTTTTGGACTATGTAATGCACCAGCTACTTTTGAAAGACTCATGGATTAGGTACTGAAAGGACTTCATTGGAAAACATGCTTAGTGTACCTAGACGACATCATCGTATTGGCAAAGAACTTCGAAGAACATCTGAAGAACTTGGAGGAGGTTTTCCAAAGAAAAGCTGGTACTGGTCTGAAGTCCCAAAAAGTGTTCTGTGTTCAAGAAGCAAGTCACTTGGGCCATAAAGTAACGACAGGGGGCATCTGCACTGCGAATGAAAAGATAGAAGCTGTAAAAGATTGGCCAAGACCACAGAACTTGCATGACTTAAGAAGTTTCCTTGGGCTATGCACATATTACCGCCGGTTTGTACCAAATTTTCAGCGTGGCCCATAGCCTCCATGAGCTTACAAGAAAAAATTAAACTTTTGAATGGAAGAAGGAGCAAGAAGTGGCTTTCCAAACATTGAAGGAGCGTTTGTGCACTGCCCCAATGTTGGCATATCCGATTCCAGGAGCAACATTTATTCTAGATACAGATGCGAGCGGATATGCTATAGGAGGCGTTTTATCACAACTGGTCGATGGACAGGAGAAGGTAGTTGCATATTACAGCCGTTCGATTGGAAAACCAGAGAGGAACTACTGCGTTACGCGGAGAGAGCTGTTGGCATTGGTAGAGTGCATTAAACATTTTCACAAATACCTCTACGGCCAGCGATTTCGTGTCAGGACAGATCACGCAGCTTTAAAATGGCTTCTGCAGTTCCGTAATCCGGAAGGACAATTGGCACGGTGGATTGAGCGACTACAAAGCTATGACTTTTCCATTGAGCATCGAAAAGGTAGTACCCATGGAAATTCCGATGCAATGTCACGAAGACCATGTAGTTTCGAATGCAAGCACTGTTCAAAATCCGAGGCTAAAGAAGACATTATAGATGTCCGGCTAATGACTATAACATGTACAGATGAACGGGACAAGGAACAGCTAAGGAAGTGTCAGCTAGAAGATGCAGATCTGTCACGTGTTATGCAAGGGCTCGAACGAAACGGAAGACCAAACAGAGAAGAGATGTCAGCAGAGAGTCCCATTGCGAAGTCATATTGGGCACAGTGGAACAGTTTAGAATTGATATCCGGTTGCCTTCATCGAGTATGGGAGAGTGAGGATGGTAAATGCAAGAAGAAACTGATAGTTGTTCCCAGAAAGAGGATTCCTGACGTGCTCAGCGAGCTGCGTAATGGTCCAAGCGGAGGTCACTTGGAATCACGAAGACGCTCGAGAGGATTAAACAGAGATTCTATTGGGTTGGTTGCCGTCAGTCGGTCACTGAGTGGATTGCGAACTGCGAGGCTTGCAGCAGAGCGAAAGGGCATAGAACCCGAAGTCATGGCCAGATGAAGCAATATAACTCAGGTACGCCATTTGAAAGGATCGCTATGGATTTCGCCGGTCCATTTCCTACTAGCAACGGCGGAAACAAATATGTACTGGTAGGTAGGTTGAACTGGCCGGTCCATGAGGACCTCACATAGACTGATTGAGTCCGTAGTGTTACCAGAAGTTTGTTTTAACGACCAAACTGAAAAACCCTATCAAAAACCAGGACCTATGTTATAAAATAACTCCGTCCTCTTGGCAAATACTAGAAGCTTCCTAGGACTTAAGCCACTTGCTGCTTCTAGATCTGACAGCTGTATCACTCCTAATAGCTGGAGTCTTAGCCTGGCAAGTGCAGGGCACGAGCACAGAACGTGCTCGATCGTTTCCTCCTCCAACCCGCACTTCCTACACCTGCTATCACTGACCAAGCCTAATTTAAAGGCATGTGGCGCCAGAAGGCAGTGTCCAGTCAGAATACCCGTCATGAGTCTACAGTCCTCTCTTTTTAATGATAGAAGCAACTGTGTTAGTCTAAGGTTGTAAGACCTACACATAATCTTCGACACTTTACAGCCCCGCGCTTGAACCCACGCCTTTTCTGCTTGGTCGATCATGTGCACCTCTCGCCTTCGCTTAATCTCGCCCAATCTAATTGGAACGTCTACGGAGCAAGCTTCAAGGGATGCGCCCTTTTTAGCTAATTCGTCCGCTTTTTCATTCCCATCTATTCCCATATGCCCTGGGACCCAATATAGATGTATGCTTCTCCCTGTCCCGATTCTCTCCAGAGACTGCTATGCGAGATTATTGCCTTAATTGCTGCTTGACTATCAATATAAAAGTTAACACGGTTGCAGCTTAAGCTATTCTCTTCCAGGGTTTCTACTGCTTTGGTTACGGCTAATATTTCCGCTTGGAAAACGCTACAAAAATCCGGCAGCCTGTAGGATCTGCTTAATTCCGGATCAGCGCAGTATACCGCAGACCCTACTCCTTCCACTATTTTGGAACCATCGGTGTACACATGTATCGCCTCGTCCGCCATTTGCGCACCCTTGCGCCAACTGTCCACCTCTATTGTGGCCTTAAGATCTCCCTCAAAGTGCAGGTAGGGAATCATGTAGTCTGTTCGTCTTGTGACTGAGGACGCTATACTACTATGGCCATATGGTCGGCGCTCAAGCTGCCTCGAAGCATCGAGCCTGGTTGCGGTCGTTAACGCTTTGTTCTTTGCTACCAGGTCTACAGGTGGAATGTGCAGAATGGCATACAGTGCAGCCGTCGGGGTTGTTTTCAGGGCTCCCGTAATGCAAAGCATCGATAGTCTGCATACCCCCTCTAATTTTTTGAGGCATGTTGTTTTTTGTGTGGCTTTCCACCAAACAACAACTCCATAGTATAGAATAGGGCTTACAATCGCTGTAAAAACCCAATGAGAAAGAGAGGGCGATAGGCCCCACGTACACCCCAGCATTCTTTTACATGCATAGAGTGCCGTTGAGGCCTTCTTGACCCTCTTCTCCACGTTGAGCTTCCATGACAGCTTACTGTCTAGGATGATTCCTAGATATTTTGTGCAAGGTTTCTCCTGTAAGGTCACCGCTCCTAACTTAGGCCTGGTCCAATTTGGGACCTTGTACCTCTTTGTAAACAAGACCATATCCGTCTTCTCCGCATTGACTTTCAGCCCGACATTAGATGCCCAGGTATGAATATCCCGAAGCGCCCGATCCATCAAAGAACTAATCGTTGGAAGGCATTTTCCACTTATGACAATTGCAACGTCATCTGCGTAAGCCGTAAGTTTTACGGGTCCCTCATCGAATTGCCTGAGCAGTTGGTTGATGACCAGTGTCCACAGCAGAGGTGATAGCACCCCTCCCTGCGGCGTGCCCCTGTCCACTGATTTCGTGGCCTCGTACAATCCCCATTGTGATGTAATCTTTCTGCAATTTAACATGCAGCCGATCCATCTGATTAAGGCAGGATGTACTTTAATGTAATTAAGACCATCCATAATCGCCCATTTTGCAACATTATTGAAAGCCCCGGCAATGTCCAAGAAGACTCCTAGAGCATACTGCTTATATTCCAGGGATTTCTCTATGCTTATTACCACCCTATGCAATGCGGTGTCTACCGACTTGCCTTTGGTGTACGCATGCTGTGTTGTGGAGAGCAGCTTTTCATCCACGTTGGACTTTATGTACACATCTATCAGCCTCTCAAAGGTTTTGAGCAGAAATGATGTTAAGCTAATGGGTCTATAGTCTTTGGGATACACGTGACCGATCTTCCCCGCCTTTGGTAGAAAAGCTACACGAGCAGTTCTCCAAGAGTACGGTACATGATTCAGTCTTATGCACCCATCGAATATTATTTTAAGCCATTCCACGACCGCCCTACTTGAGACTTGTAGCATGGCCGGGAATATACCATCTGGGCCCGGCGATTTAAACTTAGAAAACGTTTTCACTGCCCACTCGATCTTGGTATCGGTCACCAAGCCCGGCACCACTAGCTCCGTGATCGAAGTGTGAGTGATGTCTGCTGGTTCTTCTAAACCGTCTCCCGATGGGAAATGTGTATCGAGAAGCACCTCAAGGGATTCCTCACTATCACGTGACCATTCCCCGTTCTCTTTCTTTATTAGTCCCTGGACTATGTTTCCCTTTGCTAGGACTTTTTTCAACCGTGCTGTTTCACTGGAGCACTCCATGTCCGTACAGAAACTTTTCCATGAGCTTCTCTTCGCCCTGGTAATTTCACGCTTGTAGATCCTCAGTAGATCCCTGTACTCGTCCCGACACGCTTCGCTTTCCGCGGTCTTTGCGAGTTTAAACATTTCTTTTACCTGTCTTCTTAGAAAACTCAGCTCATTGCTCCACCATGGCGGCTTTGCTTTTCCTCTGAATCTTCTTAGAGGGCAAGCTTTGTTATACGCAGTCATAAGCGTCCTTGTTAGGAATTCATTCGACTCCTCCAGTTCCTCTACATTAGCAACCTCTTTGGGTTGTCCCAGTTTCGTTTCTACATGTTTCTGGAATTTAGTCCAATTCGTTGCCCTAGGGTTTCTAAAGGTTCCTCCCTTCTCTACCCTCTTTAGTGAGATGCTGAAGCTTATATACGCATGGTCGGAGAAGGATGGTCTATCGAGAACCATCCAATCATACCTTGATATATCACGCTCGGAGCTCAATGTAATATCCAGAACATTGCTGGATGTTGGACCAATGTATGTAGGAACATTTCCCCTGTTGGCTATCTGCAAATTGGTTTGCAGGATGTAACAAAATAGAGATTCGCCTCTCTCGTTCGTATCTGCTCCTCCCCACGCATTGTGGTGCGCATTTGCATCTGCGCCTATGACCAACCGCCCTTTGCGCCCTTCCTCCTGTACTAGCCTTTTGCACTCCATCGGTGGAACCTCCGCAGCATGGGCCATGTAGCAGGACGCCAGGATAAATGCCTGCTTATTCTTTTGCTCAACGGCCACCGCTACGAGATCCTCGGTGGTGTAATTAAGCAGCATATATGAATGCAGCTGTTTCCTTACCATTACTACAGCTCGCACCCTTCCTTCCGTTTGTGCGTAGTAAACGCCAAACCCGCGCGAGCTAAGTCCAGAAACCTTTCCTCCCGATGAGAGCCACGGCTCCTGGATCAGCGCCACGTCAAACGAACCCTCCTCAAGGGTTAGGAGGAGTTCGCTCGACGCCACTTTACTGTGTTGGAGGTTTATCTGTAAGACTCGCAGCACCATTGGGCTGTTTGTCCCCCTCCAGCACCTTCGTCTTGACGTCGTCGTCCTCCTCTTGCCCTTTTGGTTTAGAGTATTCGAGGCCCCCTTCAGCCCCTCGTGAATGTTGTGCCGTGTGTTCCTCTGTGCGAGTCACAGCACCATTTAGCGGTTGGTCCTCTTCTAGCACGTTCGTGGTGACGTCGGGGACCTCCACCTGTCTTTTTTCCCTTAGGCTTCTGAGGTCCTTTTCGACTTCGCCCACTTCCAGCGTGTTAGGATTTTTATCCTCGGGACTTCTTTTCCTGAGTCGCATGTAAATTTTGCCAGTGCCAAAGGACATTTTGCCAAGCTGCGTGTACAAAATATCCTCCGCCTGCTTGTTTATTTGGAAGATGTAGAACTGACCATCCTCGGTAGGCGAGATACAGTAAGTACCTTCCAATCCTGTGTCGGTATGTTCAGATTCTGATTCTGCAGAAGTCGCAGTGTATCCTCCGACTTCATCACGCATGGTATCCATACCTTAACTTTTGGTACCGTGGGGATTTGCGCTTTATCCACCACCTCAAACCGCGCGTTCGTGCCTTGCCTTTGGAGGTTTGGAACGACTTCCTCCAGCCACCGCAAGCTCGCGATGTTGTCGCACGCTATCATCTTCACACCATTATACCATCCCCCGAATCAAAGGTTGGAAGGGGCTTACTTGGTTGTTCCCGCATCATCTTAAGCATTAAGCTAATAAGCTCCCTTTCCACAGATCTCCACCTTTCAGTAGTCATTTGTCCGAACGGACTGCTACGATCAACCAGCGCCACAGTCAGTGACTGCTTTGCCACATCACTCATCTTCTCGGGAAAAGCAGGAGTCTTAGTGTTATCTCCCTTTGGAACCTCCGAGAACACCGGAGTCTTCGCGTTAACTCCCTTTAGTGCCTCCGAGTTATGGATAGTTATGGATTATTTCAGCAAATGGCCAGAGGTATACCCAATCCCAAATCAAGAAGCGGACACGGTAGCATAAGTGTTTGTAAACAATTTGGTTGCAAGGTATGGTGTACCAATGGAGTTACATTCTGACCAAGGCATGAATTTCGAATCAGCTGTGTTCCAGGATATGTGTAAATCATTGGGCATTCGAAAAACACGAACAACTGCATTGCATCCTCAATCCGATGGTATGGTAGAACGATTCAATAGAACATTGAAGGAGCACTTAAGGAAGTCAATGCACAAACACATGCATATATCTGAGATACTCCTATAAGTATGCAATGAGAAAAACTATAAAATTGTGCAATTGTAGTTACAGCTGAGAAGTTTGAGAGCTGCTGGTCTAGTAGATTCTGGAAGCGCCTAGAAAATGTATAAAATTGTGCAATTGTAGTTACAGCTGAGAAGTTTGAGAGCTGCTGGACTAGTAGATTCTGGAAGCGCCTAGAAGATGCGAAGGTTGAAATCAAAGAGTATAAAAGGCGAAAATTGTAGAGGCGCTGGAATTCAGTTTGTTTTGAGCTGTCAAACAGTTTCGACTAAGATGCTATCTAGCGAGCAAGAGCAGTATTATTTTGAATAGTAGAGTTTCATTTTGAGCTTTCAATCAGTTTGGTTATTAAGCAAGCTATTCGTTGCACAGTTTGAGTGTTATTGTGAAGTACTTTAATAAAGGCTATTTTGCATTATTACAAATTGGAGTTATTTATTCAACAGTTTAGTGATTCGAACTTAGCAGAGGATTGCAAATAAGAGGATTTTCAAATAAGAGGATTTGCAAGTAAATTCGTTACAATACGTTTCTTCAGATGAGGCTACCAAAATTGAACTACATCATCCGAATGCACCTCCCAAATAGCAATAGGTTGAGTTTACCAATATGTAATTAAAAATATTCAGGGTATTCGTTTAAAGTCGTATATGCCTCTAAAAGCTCGTATAATAGTGTAAACCTAGCATTTATTTTTGTGGCAACAAATCATAACAACTTAAGTCGAGTTAAGAAATTATACCAGTTGAAATTTCCTCCAGCGATTTTTTAAAAGAAAACTGCTTCATAACTTAGCCAAACGTATTAGATTTAATGGTCTAGAAACCAAATAATATAAAACCGATAAATGTTCTACAAAACTAAGCTTTTTTGTTACTAAAAACCGGCAAAAGAAATTCTGATTTGTCGAATTTCTTAACTCGACTTAAGTTGTTATGATTTGTTGCCACAGATTTATATATTTAAACGAATACATTGATTGATTAACAATAAAAATTAAAGGAAAAACAATTTGTACTCACCAGTTTAAAATTCACTTACAACAATACAACTGCACAACACAAAATACAACTGCACAACTGAACTTCTTCAAACAACTAAAATTTATGTCCAGTTAAATTTATAAAACCTCAAAAAATCAAAGAAGAAAATTGATTTTTAATTTATATGAAATTGAAAAAAAACTTTGCAAAGGCATTCTTTGATATTTGTTTGGAAACTAAGTGCATTTTCCTTCGTTTTTCAAAAAAAAAAATCCTTAAAAGTAGCTTAATTATAGCTTAAGCAACTATATCTTTTTTGTTTCTCACGCGATTTTAATGAAATCAGTTCTAGATTCTCTTCTGGATTACAGGCTATCCATCTGTGAAAGTCTCATAAAAATCCATTCGTTAGTTTCCGAGATTATCGATATCATACAGACAAACAGAAAAAAGTGGTGCCGATGGATTCTACGACATTCCAAACGTCAACTACAATCATTTTTTTTTTAGAAATCTTGGATGTACAGGCACGATTTTCTAGAGATTTATTATAGTATAGATAGATAGATTGTAGGTAAATTTATAGATTTTGAAGCAAATACATTTTGACCGATAACTCAGTTATCGATTAATTTATCTAAATATCACAAAATTCAAATGAAATCTGTGATTTTCCTATATTGTTTGATGCCCATATTGTACGCATATTTTGAAGTTTTAGGTAACCTCATTTTAACCGATTATCGTAATATGGCAGCGTGAAAAAATTTTTTTTGGTACGCCACTGTATCTATTCATGAATTTGATTTTTAATTTATATGAAATTGAAAAAAAAACTTTGCAAAGGCATTCTTAGATATTTGTTTGGAAACTAAGTGCATTTTTCTTCGATTTTCAAAAAAAAAATCCTTATAAGTAGCTTAATTATAGCTTAAACAACTATATCTTTTTTGTTTCTCACGCGATTTTAATGAAATAAGTTCTAGATTCCCTTCTGGATTACAGGCTATCCATCTGTGAAAGTCTCATAAAAATCCATTCGTTAGTTTCCGAGATTATCGATATCACAGACAAACAGAAAAAAGTGGTGCCGATGGATTCTACGACATTCCAAACATCAAGTACACTCATTTTTTTTTAGAAATCTTGGAGGTACAGACACGATTTTCTAGAGATTTATTATAGTATAGATGTGAAAAAAAAATGTTGATCTAGATTTTCAGTCTTAAATAAAACTTCCTTTAACCAACTCACTGCGTATTTGTACATTGGGAGCTTTATTCCCAATAATATGAGCATGCACATGTATGTATACATACATATATTTATTATTATATTAGTGGACTAACCAAAATATGAGTATTAGTGCGTATGCAAACAAGGAATATCAAGCACTTATATCCACTAACATACATTTACATAGTCATGCTTCGTAAAATGAATAACCGCTCATAAGCCACGAAGCAGTTCAGTACTCAATTATCTTATTGGGAAAGAAAGTCAACTGTGTTATACAAAAACACTAATTGGAATAAGTAAGACTAACGATGCAATAAAATGCATAAAGTCATATCAGTCTTCTGACGCTAGCAACACATCTATGTACAAGAAACTAAACTGAATGCAGCGCTAAAGAAAAACCGATAATAAACGAAGTATACAGTGTTTTACACACGAAACCAACGTGCTACTGAGTTAAAGCGACTATGATTTCAATTTATACTCAAGAAAGTCATATATATATATGGGACATATGTGTTGCGGGGCACTGGTATGTGTTTTCTATTTTATGTGCTAATCATGTTACGTGCCCCTTTCGTCTCTTCCTTTAGAGGGCTTGCTAAGCCTGCCGGCAACAGGGGGGTGTGCACTAGATTATTTACCGGAGCTTCAGCCTGAGGGAGGTTCAACGGAAACCCTATTGCCTGACCAAGCCATCCTCTAGCAACGTAAGGGCCGAACAAGAATAATGTACTTGCACACACAAATGGAATACCGTCAAAAGCTTGAGCATCACTGCTTTGGTCTGGAACTCCCTACACCTTGCAGCACGTATACACCATGAGCGGCTGCTCCTTATCCGTTCCCCACCATGGCTATTTAGGTGTTCAAATAGCCCCAAAATGACCAGACCATCAGATATATATTTATCAGATATTTATTTATAGGCATATTTACAAATATCATTTATTCATTCAACAAAAAAAATTGTATATGTGTATAACCATAGTTTTTGCTTAGAGAAAGACTATTTAGCTCATAGGTTGCTGGTAGTTCATTGTATACTTATTTAATCCTAAAAATTCTTTATCTAAACTTATCTCATATTCTTGGACATGTGTTACATTGTTTTCTGGTGGGTATTGATCTTCTGCTAAAACTAACCTACCTCAACCCTATGTATACGTTATGTGGCCAGCGACCTTGTCGCTCTCTTTAAATGTACAAATCTGACCAAACCAAAAATAGCCGTTCGGGCTCTCTGCAAGGGTATACTGACGCACAAACAAAAAGAAAACCTCAAGCTAAGGCTATGGGAACACCAACCTATAAATTCACTAAGTATGTAGTAAGAGTACCAAGGAGATTGTTACCCATCCACATACATGGGTATAGACAAACTATGCGCGAATTCCACGTAAATAAGTGCGGATTCGAAATCGTGCACTCATATATATATGTACATATGTATACAAACGCTGATGGTTATTAGAACGAACCATGTATGTGGACCTGTGACAAACTCATCTGGGTATGTAAGTATACCCAGTTTTACGTAGTTTGGTATAGCATATACATAAAAGAAATGCACTTACATGATCCTCTGGTTGGGTTCTTGGTGTTTCCAAGCGGTCCCGCGAAGCGAAGAAGGCCTTCCTTGCTGCGTATGTTGAAGCTTTTAGATTTAGAGGTTAATGCTGATCAAATGTTAAAATTAATTAACCGTATTTCGGTCACCCTTTATTATTATTATTTTTTTCTTTTGCCCGTTCGTATATATATGAAAAGCGAAGGTCGCTTTGAAAAAGAATTTAAAGTGTATCACCGCAAAATGTTTTTTTTTGACTGAACTTGAGAGAGCGGGAGGAATTGTGAAACTAGTTCATTTTGGTGGAACTAGGTCAGCCTTAGTAGATCACGTAGCACGGGTTTATTGTACCTATATATGTATGTAAGTTGTTTCGTAATGAAGATACTATCATGTACAACTAAATATGTAGGAACATATGTTCTTCAGAATAATAATTTAATAATTCACGATTTAGGATGATGCCAATATTTGAAATTTACCGATAGGGTAATCTTAAATGCAAATATTAAAGTTACTGTTTATATCTAATGGAGAACTATTGAGAAATTCATTCTTTGGATTTGTTCTTTTTTTTTTTTCAAGCGTATTTGCTAGTAATTCGGTAGACCCCTGAGTATAAGATTCGATGGGCATTAAGGAAAACCGCTTTTCAACTAACTGGTACAGGTTAGGATATAGCTAGGTATATACATGGAAAACTTAGCACAAGTAGTGCCGCCTCGCGGCCTGGGTGACTTGATTGGATACGCTTGACCGTGAGTTGAGTTTAGGTGGACTTTGTCGTGTGTTTCCTTGATACTCGCTTGAACGTTTCTTCTGGTCGCTTGATTTGGACTCTAGGAGGATTCTGCTTGCCGCCGTTTAGCACGATTTTTACGTTAGCATACCAGGTTGGCTCGTAATCCGTGTAACATCTCTTATTTCTTGGTAGTGATTCAAATCACCCACGACTTTAATTAAAATTTACTTATTGCACTCACTTTACCAGCTAGGATGTGTACGGTCCGGAAGTTCATGAGGAAAAGAAAGATCTCACATGTGTAAAAACCCCGTGTGACACTTCGTTCATCGAGGGTTATCGATAAATCTATCTACCTAAAATCATAGGGAACCTTTGATGGATTGAAAGAACTTATGCTTACGTTACACGTGGCAACTACAGGGCGCATCATTCTTCATAGAAAATTATGGTTATTATGTAAAAATTGAGGGAGAAAATGAGCGAATCTTCATCTGCCATAATTGCGAGTACCTACGGTACAATCACTCATAGTATTTTTCTGTACTTGACTAAGTACACATTTAGACACAATTTTTGGCTCATGACTAAGTGCTCTAATTTTATTAGTACTCAAAGCAGATCTCTGGCATATATGCATATGTGCATATATTTTTGTTTGTTTGGGGTTGCTTTGTTAATATTCATTTATTTGTAGCTTTTTCGTTTCTGAAATAAATTGTTGCCTAAGTAAATGGTAAAGCCTTAATAGAGTTACTCCTACCCGAGAAAATTTTTAACATTTATAGTGCACGCAAAGGACATAAATGACCACGCCCGGTTTTTCAGTACAAGTTCAACTCAGTTTATCAGTTAAACTACGCTTAAACTTATTCTGCAGTTTTTCAGTCTACTTTAAGTGAAGTTTAAGCTGAGCTTAAGCGGCCGATCTGGCAACGCTAGATAACCTATCGGTGATTTGCTTTCGCTCAAAATGGCGTCGAATATACCCAAGAGAAGTATTTGGGCTTGAGAAACATTAGAGCTTATGTTGATAACTAGCATACCCCTAAAATCTCAAGAGTTGTTACGATACAGTGCCTCAACTTGAGAATCATAGCGTACTCAGCAAAAGAGGGAATTTTTTATAAACCGAAAAATGCTATTACTTAAGTTGAAAAATGATAGTTCCCAACTTGTGGTTCTTTTACTGGACTCAAGTGTAAGATTCAAATACTACAGTATTTTTAGGAAAATAAAATATATATGATTTATTTTTGATAAATTACGCTTCATTATTTCTATCAATCACGCCGTCGGCGAATGTCAAAAAATCGGCGCGGCGGCGGCGTCCGGCGCGTTACTATATTTTCTACCCGTTTAAGACTGTTTTGGTCGGTTATGGTCGAAAGTGGTATCAACGGATGCCCATCACTGCCAGTTATGAGAAACTAATTGCGAAATTTAACTCTTTCTAACTGTTCAAAAGTTATTTAAAACAAGTAAGGAAGGCTAAGTTCGGGTGTAACCGAACATTACATACTTAGCTGAGAGCTTTGGAGACAAATACTGGAGATATAAATTTATTGTTAAAATTTTACTTAAAAAATTTTTTTTTAAAGTGGGCGTGTTTGTTATCCGATTTTGCTAATTTTTATTGACAACACATATAGTTTTAGGAGTAACGTTCCCGCCAAATTTCATCATGATATCTTCAACGACTGCCAATTTACAGCTTGCAAAACTTTTAAATTACCTTCTTTTAAAAGTGGGCGGTGCCACGCCCATTGTCCAGAATTTTACCAATTTTCTATTCTGCGTCATAAGGTCAACCCACCTACCAATTTTCATCGTTTCCGTCTTTGGTAATGAATTATCGCACTTTTTCGGTTTTTTCGCAATTTTCAATATCGAAAAAGTGGGCGTGGTTATAGTCCGATTTCTTTCATTTTAAATAGCAATCTGAGATGAGTGCCCAGGAACTTACATACCAAATTTCATTAAGATACTTCAAAATTTACTCAAGTTATCGTGTTTACGGGCAGACGGACGGGCGGACATGGCTAAATGAATATCTTTTCTCTCCCAGATCATTTTGATATTTACAAGTCTATATCTATATCGATTAGTTTATGCCGTTACGGGGTACCGTAACAGCTCAGCTGAGTATAAAAACAGGCGCTTTCGATGTCAGCTTAACACGGACTTTGCATCACCCAATTTACCAAGTTTTTAAAACAAAACACTAACGCCCCGATTCTGAACGTTACCGGTAAAATAGTACCCAGAACATTATGTAACCGAATATCGTTACCACTTCTTTTATCCGCGATTCTGGCTAAAGTGGTAACGCTGTCATCACCGAAAAACTCACCAGTGTCTGTGGAAAAATTTTAAAGGTAGTTCTCTTCGCTTTCATGGTTGCCACTTTGGTCCATTTGGACCAATAATGGTCCCTTCCAACCCATTTGGTCCGCTGGTCCCTTTTCTTCAGTTTTGGTCCTTTTTAGGCAGTAGCCACGATTGCTAATTTTCTTTTTTTTTCACACAGGTAAAAATACACAATATTGCCCAAAAATTCGCCACACATATAATTGTGAATTTACTTCAATGGAACTCCCACCATAAAAAATTGCTCAGTCAATAAAATGTACCATAACAATAACATTTCACCTAGGATATAATTTTGCCAGGCATTAAAAAGAAAAGTGTTGGCAAACACATTGTCGTTAATTGTTGATGAAATAACCGACTAATCAAAAAAAAAAAAACTCTTGTTTTATAATAATATTAATAACAGCTAGATATTTCGATCGGTTATACAACACTATGTAAAATATATGAAAATAAAAATTGCTTCTCGCCTAGAATAGCTTATAGCGAGCACTCTGCCGTGAGCCTAACACTTTCAAAACTTATACAAAGAAATTCTATGAATTACTTCTCGTTTGGCACGTTGATATTTAAATCTTTCTCACCCAGCTCAATGAGTTCAAGGAATTCCAGGACTATTGTGGTGTTAAGCCACGCAAGGTAATTGAAAAATAAGTATCTTGGCACAAGAAATATTTTAACTCGAAGACAGAAGGAAGAGATTTGATTTCGGAAGAAATGCTTTGTATAAAATTATTCCCCTAGGTGCTAGCAGAACCCCTGAGGCCTGGGATCAAAACTCACACTTACTGTTCCTAGGCGCTGATATGAAGTTTAAACGTTATGGGAAAAAGTAAGCATCTATAAAAATAGCATTAACAAAATTGCCTAGTCTTATTTATGATTTACTGAGTTTTCCACATACATACATAGTTCGGCGACACCAGAACGCAAAGTTTGAACCGTTTCTTACTAAAACCTAACTGCACTATACATTTTATTTCATTGCAATCAACAACATAATGCTAGAACCAAGAGCTTTGTGACCAAAACTAGGTTCACAACGTTTGGTTGCTGAAAGACAGACTTATCCTATGTCAAAATATATTACCATTTTTGGTTGCATGCACATATATTTGTTTGTTCAGCTTGAATTAAAGGAAAGTCTTCACTATGTTTAGTAAAATTTTATATGGAAACATCCTAAAATGTTGTATTTTATACTAATAAAATAACACAAAAATTTGGTCCTTTTTTTCGATGAATTTTGGTCCCAAATGAAAACATGGTGTGGCAACCGTGTTCGCTTTACCGAAAATTTCTCACTTGTGTGGGACGATGTGTATATGCATATTATGCATGACAAATTTCTACATATGTAGGTATATTGTAATTTATTCTGTGAAAGTACATAATGTAAACAAATATGTATAGCAAGAGGCAACACTTTTTTTACTATTATCTTTATTTATTTGCACTTACAAATCTTTATTTTTCACTTTTGCCTTTTTCTAAACAACAGCTGTTATGTGGTTATTTCGATGTAACCACCTACTTTTGTGGGTAAAAAATTATCCGGCTACTTTCGCGGGTAGAATACCAAAAGGATGTAAAATTGTTACCACACTAGAATCGGGGCGTAAAAGAAAAGTTATATAATAAATTTTTTATGCTCACTTTGCATATTTTTTCAAAAAATTAATAATGAACGATGAGTTCAAATAAAATGACCCAAGGCGAACATGTTTTCGAATTTACCTCAAGTTGTTAAAAAAAGCAAATTACCCAAAAAAAGGTGCCGATTTTTTTTTTTAATTTTAAATTGCGATTGGCTGAGAGTTTAAGCGAAATCAGTGATCCAAAACCCTTAGTAGGTTCTATAGAACCTATATAGGGGCATAACCACTTCTTTGAAATGATTCTTACCTCATACTTAAGTTGAGGATATATGTACGTTTGAGAAGGGTTTGAAAAAGCACTTGGGCTTACATTCAAACATCTGTTGTTTATTTGCGAAACTATACAATAGCGTCTGAAATGTTAATTTTGATTTTCACACTTCATCCGTCAACACCCAAGTTTCCCGGTTTAACATTTCCTAAAGTTGGCGGCCCTATCCAAAACTATTACCTTGGAGTGATTGAACCTATCAACCAAGTTTAAATATCACCTACACGTTACGGCTCCTTTTACGAATGTGAATACGTGGGCACATAAATTTACCAGGTGAGGCTTTGTCCTTCGCAAAACTTTCCAAGACAGTCTAACAAATGACCGGGTGTGCTACTACCCTAGCGTAGTGGACAGTCGAACTAGACCGCAAACTGAAGCTACGTGGTCATCCATAATGAGCTCTTATAGCATAAGCTATTTATTTATTTATTCATTTATTTAAAGTAACTAACAAGAGTGGTCGACTAACAAAATACAAAGGAAAGTAACATAAAAAAGATAGCGTAAAAATATATACAAGTATAGAATTAAAAATGGAATTAATTAAAAATTTACAATTTTGTTTAACGTTGAACAAGAACTAAAATTAAACTATTATTACAAATTAAACAAGTAAACTTTAAGATATCAGTTGAGACTGAAAAGTATAGCATTGCGTAAGGGAACAAACGAACATTCGATACTAATGCAATTATAGAAGTCGTTATAGTACGAGCACCAAACACGTATAGGATCATTTTTGCCAAAATTTATACGACACAGGGGTAAATGGAAGGGCACGTAGTATCTGGACACCCTAACAAAAGTTCAATCGGCTTAGCAGCTCAGAGGAGTCAACCTTACCTAGAATTAGCTTATGCAGGAACATTACCCCGAGTAATATTCTTGGCAAATCAATGAGAAGAAGTCTACTTCTATAAGACGGAAGATGAAGATTTGAGTCCCAGTTAAAGGCCCGTAGAGCAAAAATTAAAAATTGTTTCTGCACAGACTCAATACGCTTTATATGAGTAATATATAATGGAAATCAAACACACGAGCAATACTCAAGTATTGGGCGGACCAGCGAAGTGTAGAGGACTTTGATCAGATACGGATCCTTGAACTCCTTAGCCCAGCGTTTAACAAAACCAAGAGTACCCATTGCTTTATAAGTAATAGCTGAAATATGTGAATTGAAGCTCAGTTTCGAGTCAAACAGAACCCCTAAATCGTTAATCGAAGATATACGCTCCATAAGAGTGTCATAAAGTGCATAAGATGACAGGACAGGCTTCACGAGATGAAATATGAATGAACTTACATTTGGAACAATTTAGAACTAATGCATTTATTGTACACCAACGTTGAAATGAGTCCAAATCAACCTGAAGTAGATTTGAGCGAGTTAAATCCGAAGGCAAGCATGTATAGCAAATTTTTACATCATCGGCATACATTAGAGCTCGTGAATGATTCAAAATCTGTGGCCGATCATTAATAAAAAGAGTAAAAATCAATGGGCCTAAATGACTGCCTGATGTACACCAGAGGTAACATTAATTGATTTTGAAATAATATTTTTATTTTGAGGTTCTATTAGAAAGATAGCTTGAGAGCCATGAAGTCAGATTCTTCGGAAAGCCCAGTAAATCAAGCTTCAGAATCAGAAGTTCGTGATTCACTGAATCAAAAGCTTTACTAAAATCCGTATAAATCACATCTGTTTGCTTTCTAGCCAAAAAACCATCCCGAACTAAAGAGGTAAACTCAAGTAGGTTTGTGGTGGTTGATCTACATCTCACAAACCCATACTGAAAGGGTGATAATATGGAAGTACACGAATGCTGAAACTGACAGGTAATTATTTGTTCAAAGGTTTTAGGAATAGCTGAAAGCTTAGTAATTCCCCTATAATTCTCAATATTAGATCTACTACCTTTTTTGTGCATATCATACGCAAAATTTTTCTTGAATGTTTTTTGATCTGCGTACAGCGCTTAATAATACCAAAATGTAAGCTTTCGATTTCAAAGTATTTTCGAAAGTATGTATGTATTCTGTATTTAAAAACTTTCAGGGCCGCGGAGAGGGGTGATTTTAAGTTAGATAAAAGTTTTTGACACAATTTTATAAGCGCTATCTGTCAAAAATGCTTCAACTAACTTAAAATAACATTTTATTTCGACTTCCCAACGACTTAAGTAGTCGCCATTTCCTTCAAATCACACTCCATACCACTCTCAAAAAACAGAGAAAAAGTATAGCGTGATTGGCTCGTTTGGAGTGCAACAAAAGAAGCGCTTTTTTTGTTTTCCATGCCGGCTTTTCAGCAAAATTTCAAACATCTTCAGGTTATTCTAAAGGTTGGAAGAGGTCACACGACAAAATTCCTGAACATGCAAATAGTCAAAATCATAAAACTTGCTATATAGAGCGGCGCCAATATGAAATGAGAATTCGAAATGCAAGTTCAGTGGATTTTCTCTTAGCGGAAACCCTTAAAAATGAAGCAGCTCGCTGGAGTATTTTGGAACTGATCAGCAATTATGAGCCCCTATTGCATCAACATTTGGAGAAGGTGAGGGAATCTCAAACGAAAAAGAATCGTCTCCAAGAACATTATTTGTCTGATGGAACACAAAATAGAAATCTGTGCAAGTCAAGTAATTAGAAAGATAGAAGGCGAGAGAAAGTCCGTCAAGTATTACACAGTAATAGTGGATGCAACCCCTGATTCGGCGCATACTGAGCAGACTTTTTTATATTGCGTTATGTTTTATTAGACAGGGACTCCGGAAAATGGAAAATCCAAGAAAGCTTCTTAGAGTTTGTCGATTGTAACGCAAAAACAGGAGAAGCTATCGCTGAGCTGATTCGCAGCACTCTAAAAAAGCACAATATTCCACTGGATGAATGCCGTGGGTAAGGGTATGATAATGGCAGTAATATGAGCGGTCATTAAAAAGGAGCGTGGAGTCATATCCTGAGAGATAACTCCCTGGCAATATTTGCACCTTGTGCTTGTCATAGTTTAAATTTATGTGCAGTACAAGCTGCTGAATGTGTTGCAGAATCATCATATTTTTCGGTATTATGCAGAAATTGTATAATATCTTTAGCGCAAGCCCTCAGAGATGGGAAATACTCAAGGAAAAAACTAATTGCCCCTTGCACAGCATGTCACAAACACGATGGTCTGCTCGCATGGATAGTGTGAAACCTTTCGCAACTCACATTCCCCAAGAGAGCTATTGATGAAATCAAGCTTTTGAATCTGAGTTTAGAAACAGTAACGGATTTGGAAGGTATTGAAGCATATATGGGGAAATTTGAGTGTATCCTCTTAGCCTCCATTTGGCACAAAGTGTTGACGGTAATCAACCATCGAAATCTGGTACTGCAAGCTAGAAATGCCACACTAGACGTGGAAACAGAAAATATATGTATCCTGATTGATGAGTTGAAGAAGATCAGGGATCAATCGTCGATCATACTTCAAGAATGTAAGGTTGTGGCAGGGAGTATAGGAGTTGTGAATACCTTCGCAGAGAATCTGGTGAATCACCAGAGTGTGATTCTGAAACTCAATTTAAACAGCAAGTTTTTTCGTTTTTTTGGACTGCTTGATGGTAGCATGACAAGGCGTTTCGAAGCCGTAAATAACATTGCGATTAAATTTAGTTTTTTGTGGAAGTATCAGGATTTGACGGAAGAAGAGCTCAAAGAAAAGGCAGCGGCATTCTGCACGATTTATGGTATCGATATTTCTACGGATTAGTAGATGAAATCATTCATCTCAAAGCCATCCACTTAGCAAATTTGGGATGTGATTCGCTGCCACCATTTCAACTTCTAAACAAATTTCATTACTTGAAGATGGAAGTATTATTTCCGAACATCTGAATAGCATTAAGAACATTTTGCACACTTCCAGTCAGTGTGGCTGAAGGGGAGCGTTCTTTTAGTCTATTGTCTCGCGTGAAAAATTTTTTACGTTCCACTATGAGCCAAAATCGCTTGACAAGCCTTGGAACATTGGCTTTGGAGTCCGGCCTTGCTGGCAGCATTAGTTTTGAATCGGTAATTTCCATATTCGCAGACCAAAAAGCACGGAAGGTTTTCCTTGGCTGATTCAAGCTATTAAAATGTATGACGATAACTGTTTTCTGTGAAAACGGGCGAAATCGGTTGAAGCCACGCCCAGTTTTTATACACAGTCGACGGTCTGTCCTTCCGCTCGGCCGTTAACACGATAACTTGAGCAAAAATCGATATATCTATACTAAACTTAGTTCTCGTACTTATCTGAACTCACTCTGTCTTGGTAATAAAAATGGACGAAATCCGACTACGACCACGCCCACTTTTTCGATATCGAAAATTTCGAAAAATGAAAAAAATGCCATAATTCTATACCAAATACGAAAAAAAATGAAACATGGTGATTGTATTGGCTTTTTGACGCTAAATATAACTTTGGAAAACATTTTGTAAAATGGGTGTGAAACCTACCATATTAAGTAGAAGAAAGTGAAAAAGTTCTGCAGGGCGAAATCAAAAGCCCTTCGAATCATGGGAGGAATACTGTTCGTAAATAAATTAGCGGTACCCGACAGATGATGTTCTGGGTCACCCTGGTCCACATTTTGGTCGATATCTCGAAAACGCCTTCACATATACAACTTAGGGCTACTCCTTTTAAAATACTCATTAAAACCTTTAATTTGATACCCATGTCGTACAAACACATTATAGAGTCACCCCTGGTCCACCTTTATGTGATATCTCTAAAAGGCGTCCACCTATAGAACCAAGGCCCACTCCCTTTTAAAATACTCATTAGCACCTTTCATTTGATACTGATATCGTGCAAACACATTCTAGAGTCACCCCTGGTCCACCTTTATGGCGATTTCTCGAAAAAGCTTCCACCTATAGAACTATGTCGCACTCCCTTTTAAAATACTCCTTAATACCTTCCTTTTGATACCCATGTCATACACATTCCAGGGTTACCCTAGGTTCATTTTCCTACATGGCTATTTCCCCTTTTTTTGTCTTCAAAGCTTTCAGCTGAGTATGTAATGTTCGGTTACACCTGAACTTAGCCTTCCTTACTTGTTACTGTTTTGTTTGTTGATAATTTAGTTTATTGTTCTGTAAATTGAACTGTTTTTTGTACACATATTTGGTGAAATTTCCTTTAAAACATTTTATTATTTTATCTTATTGTAATGCATGTGGGTGCACAATATTTTTTGGTTTTTTCGTTCGGTGCAAAGATGAACTAATTTTTTGGGAAAAGCACGGACTCTATAAATTTAATTTTGCAACAGTAAGCGATTGTCCTTGTGCTTTGTTCATTGTAATTGCAAAAGCAAGGCGTACAGGAAACTGTAAGTGCTTAAAATTTAATGGCAAATCTGTAGGGATCATTGGGATCCGTGGTATTAGCACATGTTGGTAATGCTTACGGAGATGACTCCTTAAGCCCCTAGGCGGTGTTGGCTCATCAATGAGATGTCTGTTGGGATGCCCATGTTTCTGGGTATTCAACAGGAACTGTTTGTTTAGCATCTCATTTCTCTCCCTGATGGAGAGTATTCTCGCCTCATTATGTAGATGGTGTTCTGGGGACATAAGAAGACAGCCCGTGGCGGTTCTGAGAGCAGTATTTTGGCAGGCCTGTAGCTTCTTCCAGTGTGTAGTTTTTAGGCTTGGCGACCATATAGGGGACGCGTAGCATGCAATCGGCTGGCCAATTGCTTTGTAAGTGGTAATGAGCGTATCTTTGTCTTTTCCCCAAGTACTGCCAGCAAGAGATTTGAAGATTTGATTACGGTTCTGGATTTTTGGTACAATTGCGACTGCATGCTCAGCAAAATTAAATCCTGATCAAACGTGAAACCCAAGATTTTGGGGTGTGGGACAGTGGGCAGCGTAGTACCATCGACGTGGATGTTCAAAATGGTCGACATTTTTGACGACCATGTTGTAAATAAGGTCGCGGAAGATTTAGTCGGTGATAATGCCAGGTTTCGCGAGGCGAAACACCGGAGAGATCAAGGAGGTAGCCGTTTATTCTGTTACAAAGCTCATCGATCTATGGGCCTGGGCCTGTGGCCATTATAATGCATAGTAACTCCTTCTGGTGACGAAGGTAGCTTTGATATGTAGAAGTTAAACAAAAGTGGGGATAGGACACCATCCTGTAGCACCCTTGTTTAATTCTTCTTGGTATTGATGTTTCGTCTCTAAATAGCACCGATGCCTGCTGACCGTATGAGCACATCTTCTCCTTTGCTTTTACCGTTGATGATTGTTGCTTCGATTACATTCGGCATTAATTTCTTAATGCAAAGCCTAGTTCCATTGCACAATTTTTGTGGGTCTAAAGACGAAGAAGCATGATTGGTGAGCCAATTTTCAAAGTTAATATATGCGCCGGTATTCCAGGTGATTCAATTGGATAATTCACAATCGATTTATATTTCATCGCTTCACCAGGAATTTTGTTTTGAATGCGATCATTGATTTAGTTAACATGATCATTTTTGGGAGCTAAGATTGCTCGTTCGCATAGCAAAAAAAAAATTTAATTTAAAATTCTTAATTCTGAAATATGAAAAACCTTCGTCTTGATCGAAGGAACCTATCGCCAAAATTCTGTGATGATTGAAGTGTGGGAAATACGTTTCCATACGGAACACACACACAGAATTTGATTTTTATAGAAGATGTAGATAGACTGAAGCTATCAAATGTTTTTACCGGCGGCAGATTACTAAACGTCCAAAAGGAATAACAGCCAAACTCAACAATGCAGTCAAACTTTAGGTGTTAAAATAACCTAAGTTTGTACGGCAGCCATAGTTCTGAAAACTCCCATTTGTAGGGAAGGTGCCATGCCCTTTTTTCCCAATTCCACATTTTACTGGAAGTGTTAAGACTTAACGTCATATAGCTCCTTACCAATAATCATTATCCTACCATTAATTACTACATCCAGAGATTTGCAGTATGATATATTCCATTTGTATGGGGGATACCACACCCCCTTTTTCCCAATTCCACATTTTCTTGGTGGTATTAGGGATTGACCTCATATAACTCCTTACTGAATTTCAATGTTCTGGCATGTATACCTTCAGAGTTATGCAGTACGAAAGATTCCATTTGTATGGGAGGTGCCACGCCCCTTTTCGAGATTATTTTTACCCTAAAACCTTCGTGTTGATCAATCTATTGCCAACATTTGGTGATGATTGAAGTGTGGGAAATACGTTTCCATAGCGAACACGCACACACACACACACAGAATTTGATTTTTATATATACATATAGATATTTTGACGAAGAAGACAAGATCTTAGTGTAATAAAGCATCCACACAACTGATAATTTAGATAAGGGATCTTTCGAACAGAACCCATATTATTATAATCAGTGCTTTTAAAGCTTCGTTTATGGAAAGCACAAGAGGAAAATATGATCAACTTGATTTTAAAATAACTTCAGAATAACAAACGGAATAATATTGTTAAGTGAAACTTCATTTATGTGGAGAAGATATCGAACAAAAATGCTAAGCTTGAGATGTCTGATCACATACGCGAAATCTTAGACCTACCTATCGCACATAAGCACCGCAAGTGAAGATTATTTGGGCTCTTCGTCCATACCACTATGCTAGAAACATTCTGACGCACGAGTTATTTTGAACGGGACGAATTACTGTTACTTCAACTACAAAACTTATTTACGCCATTTCTACAAAGCTCTAAAACCTTTGGTGGACAGGGTAGTATTAAATTCGCCAAGTTTTTACTTTGCAAATGGTGTATTTTAAGATTTTCTATCTTACCGCATTTAAATCTCCATTTTAGTAAAACGTGGACTTAGCACTTTCTCTCACGAGAGCAGATTCCTACAGGAATGATAATGACGACTTGGTAACTGATGTACAAGTGTGCATAAGCTTTTGAGGGGGCACTTTTCCTCATTTCTAGTGAGAATACTGCTTGCCGATTTCAGAACTATGACGAAGTGTGAGTCGTAATATCCCGGCGCCGGGGAACGACGTACTACCTGCCGAGCTGTTCAAACGCGGGGGCAAAGATTTGGTAAAAGCATGCATCAACTCCTGTGCAAAATATGGTCAGCCTTTGGCAGCCAGAAATAAGTTGCTGGTATGCTGCTATGTCTGAATTTTAGATCCCAGCTAAATTAATAAGGCTGTGCCAAATGACGTTGAGCAACACCACCAGCTTCGTAAGGATTGGGAGGGTCCTCCCCGACTCCGGAGGTCATTCAAGATCATTCTAGCAGCAAAGCTAAACCACGAGGACACAATATATTATAAGAGTTTACGATTGCTGGCGTTTGCTGTTAATTTTAATACTATTGGCCTTGACAAATGCGCCTTAAGTTCTGCTTACTCTGGATAAGAAGAAGAGGAAAAAAGTGGGTCTTGCTGTAAATGAGGACAAGACGAAGTACTTCCTGTCATCCAAGAATCGGCGCATTCGCACCTTGGCAGCCTCGTCTTTGTTGACGGATATAAATTCGAGACTGTGAGGGCCTATTTGGGAACCAGGATAAACAGCGGAAATAATGTCAGCTTCGAAATCTGGGTAGGCCATATTATGCAAATGAAAGAACATGCTCCGGCTAAGAAAGTATTTTTTATCGGAACCCACCTACGGAAGCATAGGATAGGCTTACTTGACAAAACTGAAGAGAATTTTCAAAATGTGCACTAGCATTTTAACCAAAATAAATTTAGCCATCAAAAGTCATGTCCAAATAGCGAATCCATATGGGTTTCCACTCAATCAACTAGTTATCAACGACTTCAAATTTCTAACGATACTTACATACATACATACATACGGACACATACCACTATGTATCTATAATTTATTATAGTCTTATGAAGAAATAAAAGGAAAATATAGTTACAAGAAAACTAAACAAATCTTTAGCACAGCGGGTGTGATGTTACCCCGGTCAAAACAAATGAACTGCATGAAAGAGGAGCGCGGCCTATTCCACACCTCCTGGCTCCAGCAGAATTTGCACGCACTTCAACTCTTCTGTACATGCACTTGCCGCATGGATGCTGGATGTAAGAGTGCTTGTGGTTTAACCGCTAACAATCCGGTATACTCGTATAACAAATTGCATATCGGCATGCGGCTTGCACCAATGTACTTTAGTGCATATAGCAAATGCCGCTATGTAAGTGCGTTGTTGGAAAGAATTATTGCTCATTTAAATGCAAATCAATGAGTACTCGTACTTTTCCTCTTACGTAACTTGTTCATGTTAGCTAAGTTGTACATGTAAGAGCATGAAGGTGGGCTTTACTTTTCTATTATGTTTGGATCCTCGATCTTCAGCCCTAGAAATTTTCTCCTCACTCTCTTTACTGTGTCCATCTATCTCAGTACCCCCTAACGGATTCAAACTATGCCTGCAACATTAATTTAACTGCCGCTAATATATAGGGAAAGCCGAGGTATTCTTTGACTAGGGATGTTGTTCAGGGCTTTGTACAAATAGAGAGAGTTGGCAGAGGAAGGTGCTGTACTTGATGCATACACATTAGACACCCAAATTCATTTGGGAGAAATAATGAGATATGTTCAATCAAGTAGGACAGCCGCAGATTTAATTGCGGTTTATACAAACAGGGCAATGCCTTCTGGTATCACATGCCATCTTAGTGACAGCATATGTTGGAAGTGAGGGTCGCAAGAAAAAATTATTGAGAATGTTTTGTGTTTGTGTCCTGCGTGTTGGAATAATAACTCAGCAGGGAGTCAGACCATGTTTCATCGATCAACCAGTTAAACCTGACCTAAACTAGTACTTGCTTTATTTTTTGTACATATTTCGAAGGGTCAACTGAGGTTAATATATTTTAAATATTCGTGAAACTCAAATGTTGTAAGAAGAAGCTTGCATTGTGTTTGAACCCTTTTGTTCAGTATTTTTTCGCAGAACAAACCAGCATGGTTAAGTTCTGATGCTAGAGTTATCTAATGGCTCGAAGAGGTCTTTCTCAAACCCTATCGAGACGGTGGTGTTGCTCAACGTCATTTGGAAAATATTTATTAACTTTGAAGGGAACTTAAATTCAGACATAGCAGCATGTTTTGAAGTTGACAAAGAGATGGTGAGTGTCGATCCTCTTATCGGGAGTTTTTTCCAGGATCTGGCGCATCGTTTGGTCGATAGTAGATTTACCAAGTCTGATGCCGCACTGATAAGGTCCAAGAAGTTCGTTGACTTTGGGCTTCAATCTTTCTCACAGTACTCGTGATAGAACCTTATACGCGAGCAGGTTGATTCCGCGGTAATTGGCGCGGTTTGCGGGATTACCTTTCTTATGAATTGGACAGAGTACACTTAAGTTCCAATCTGAAAGCATGCGCTCATCCGACCATAATTTGCGTAGAAATTGAAGCATTCTCTTTACCAACTTTTCGCCTCTGTGTTTGAACAGCTCGGCTGGAATTCCGACAAAAAATCTTTTTACCTCAAACAGACAAATGGACGGACGCGCTTGGCTAAATCAACTTAGATTGTGCCTCGTGATCATTTCGGTATACTTGCTGGTGGGGATATCTATTCTCCTTAAAGATTTAGAATTTTGAGATTGAGGTATAAAAGTACTTAGTGAAACCACCGAAAGAAACACAGTTAATGGTATATTTTGTGTGAGAATGGGGTTCAATTCATCAATAACACAGGCCGACAAAATTTAACCAACATTCAGACCCAGAAACCGGACTACATATTTTCGAAGGATTTTGATACGATGGCCACAAAATTGCTCTATCAGCTAGGGTTTTCGAGATATCCTAACCTAAAAGTACAACAAACAACGTTTTTGCACATATTTGAGGTTATGTAGCCTTGCAGATGTTTTCTTTCACCAAAATTAAAGGATGGCATCTTTAAATACAAGTCTTCTTCTTTCAGGTCTTTCAAATGGCGTTGAGTTTGCTCAAATATAATTTTTTTTCGCTTAGATATCGCATTTTGAAATTTTCATGTTTCTAAATTTTCCTACAATTGAAAATCGAGTGACATATCATAGACATGATATAGTCGATTACTAATTTCCTTGAAGTGAGTCTTATTTTTTTCAAAATTTTGTCTCACACCATAAGTGTGCTAACTCACCACACCCTTACACAATCTAACCCTCGGGCACCGAGTCACACACAGCCATAACCCACAGAAACCACCCCTATCATACCGCAAGCAGGCTAACCCACTCGATCCTGGGGACAGCCGAGGTACCCGAGGGTTAGATAGTGTAGGAGTGTGGTGAGTTAGCACACTTATGGTGTGAAACAAAGTTTTAAGACTCAATTGAAGAAAATTAGTAATCGACTATATAATGTCTATGTTATCTCAATCGATTTTCAATTGTAGGAAAATTTAGAAACATGAAAATTTCAAAATGCGATATCTCAGCGAAAAGAAAATATATTTGAGCAAACTTAGCGCCATTTGACAGAAGAAGACTTGTGTTTAAACATGCCATCATTTAATTTTGGTCAAAGAAAACATCTGCAAGGCTACATAACTCCAAATATGGTCAGAAACGGTGGTTTTTGCACTTTTAGCTTAGGATATCTCAAAAACCAGAGCTGATAGAGCAATTTTGAGGCCAGATTTCGATTCATCGCATCAAAATCCTTCCAAAATATATAGTCCGGTTTCTGGGTATAAGATGCTGTTGGCCTGTGTAATTTGTGCAATTCATCGGTAAAAAAAACTGTCCTGCTCCGAGTTAAAATTGTGAAAAAACGATTTCTGTGAAAATTACTTAACTCTTTTAGGTGAGGAGGTGCGTGAAAAATCGGATCAAAGTGATGCGAAAAACATCTTATTACTAAGAGCTGTAAGGTGGGTTAGGTTGGACTGGCTGGTCTGTGAGGACCTTACTTAGACTCTAGATATTTTATAAAAACTGAATTCTTAAAATAATATGTTGTGCTATGAGGGATTATAGTCTTAAGTAATTGCTGCATTGATAGCCTCCATGCCCCCTCTATATTTTTGAAGTAGGTTCTCTTTTGTGTGGCTGTCCACAAAACAAGGACTCTAAATATAGGATAGGTTTCACAATCTCTGAAAATACCCAATAAAAAGGAGAGGGTAATAGACACCCAGACATACCCCAGCATTCTTTTACATGCATAAGGCGACAACGAGCCGTCTTCACTCTATCCTCCACGTTGAGCTTCCACGACAACTTAGTGTCTAGAATGATTCCTAGGCCTGGTCCAATTTGGGACCTTGTAGCCCTTAGTAAACAAGACCACCATATCCATATGCTCCGCATTGGCGGTCAATCCGACATTAGATGCCTAGGTATGTATGTCCTGAAGCGCACGATACATCAAAGAGCTAGTTGTTGGAAGGCACTTTTCACTTGTGTGAACTGCAACGTGATCTGCGTATGCCGTAAGTTTGACGGTTCCCTCATCGAACCGCCTGATTAGTTGGTTGATGACCAGCGTCTATTGCAGAGGTGAAATATGTGCGAAGTTTCAAGTTTCTATATATATACATACATCCACGTTGTCCTTAGCTGAACTTTTTGTGCTATTGCATTGTGCATTGTCACGGTGCCCTATTGTAGCGCAAGGTTTCAAATTTCTATCTCAATGAGAAGTTAATTATCAATCGATTTCAACATTCCACATGCTTTTTATGGGTTTTCTGAAAACCTCTAAATATCTCGATCGCTGCCCCATATAGAATAGTTTTTTTTCCTAAACATTGTGTTTTAGTATGGCTCTAAGCTGTGTTCAGAGATTTAGGTCTCTAGCTCAGTGAGAAGCTATTTAAAACACGAAAGCGAAACTTCAGGTTCCGAACTGCATAGCCAAAGATGACTTGATACGAAACATTTGTTTACGCTCTAACTTTTTTCGCTCTCTCTCGCGCCAGAAATAAAAATGTGCCAGCATAAACGAAAAACGGGCCAAAAATTTCGGTAAACTTTAGTTTGACATACAACTATAGAAATGCGTTCAAAAATTATGGGAAAAAGATAAAAATACTTGTTTTAGTGTAAATATTATTAGTTCGAAGGCGGAGGGTAAATATTATTTTTCATTCAAAAGTTATCACTATAAACAGCTTTTGTAAATATGAAGTCCCGATGCAACCAGTCCATTTTGATCACAAAACCTGGAACGTCAGACATGTAAGATAAGCCCTATCCACTAAATGATGTTAAATATTATATCCTAGGTCCGATTTACTCAAATTTCAAAAGAATATTTGGTTTTCACTGTGAGTTAAATGCGTTACAGTATTTAACTTATTAATTTAATCTAAATGTAAATTTTACTTAGATTTGTTTATATTTAACTCTAACTAGTCGTATTATTGTAAAATAAGTTTAAAGAAATGAATATTTTTCGACTATCATTTTATTAAATGATTGAAACTATAAAATCGCCGAAATGTATATCAAAAAACCCATATTCAGATCTATTCATTTTTGTTTGGAGTGGCATCATTGACAATAATGTGCATTTTGGCAGCGCTCTCTCGAAACAAAGAGTCGCAAATCCATTCATCTATTGGGCATAGAAAAATACATTCATGAGTGTTTGCCAAATCACTGCCGAGGGGTAACTCCGCGCGATGCAAATTGGAAGAGAAGTTAGGCCAAAATTCTCTGCGGAGGTGTATCGCGCCTTGTGTTTATGTATTTATGTGCGTAGCAATTACACAACTAAACATGTCGAGTGTGAAAGATCTTTGAGATAGAATATTAAATCCACCATTGATCAAAAGGAGCATTTATGACAACTTTAGTTTTAACCCTTTTCCAATAAAATATGGCAATCAATGCGAATATTAAAGGAGTTCATTCTTTCTTAACAGATACGCGCAACTTTGCGAGTCTAGCATTGTAAGATTTGCAGTTAGGTCGACTTCAGACGCCCTGGCATGTACATTACCAACCGCCTGATCTGTCAGAGATGTATTTTGTTGGTAGACATCTGCCATGAGTGAGTTTTTCCCATCCCACTTCGAACCGCCTAAGCAGTTAGTTTATGAGCAGCGTCCAAAGCAATGGTGTTAAAACTGGTGTTCGGCATGGGCCTGTTCATTGATTTGATGTCTTATAGACGATGCTAGCCGTTTTCCATTTTTATGTAAACTTCAAAGATTGGTTAAGACAGTATCCAGCTTTTCCGCCGGTCATCTTATATTTGCAATCTGAGACTTTCCAGCTTTTCGGAATCACTGCCCGATGGGTAGTGAGGTCAATGAGGCCCTTCATTACGGTAATCTTCTGTACTTCGTGACCGTTCCCATCACCGCTAGATAAGGTCTGCTTTCTTCTCCCTGCTCAGTTATCTTTTATAGGTCCTCAGTAAAATCCTGTACCCTTTCCAGCACCCCTCATTTCACGCAACTTTCACCAGCTTGAAAATCTCTTAACCGTTTCTCACTCCACCATAGCGGCTTTGTTTTTCCCCTGAATTTTCTGCTCCTTATACGCAGGAATTAGTAAGATGTTATTAGCTTCCTGCAGTTCCTCCACAAAGGTAACCCCTTTGGGTTGTCCAAGTTTTATTTCTTGATATTTCTAGAGTTCGGCCCAGTCGGTTAAACTGTGCTTCTTAAGGGTTTCTCAGATTCTTGAGGGAATGCTGATGTTGTTATATGAATGATGAGAATGAGAGGGATGACATTTCATGGGCCCTCCAGTCATACCTTCAAATATCATGCTCAGAGGTCAGAGGTCAATATCAAGCGTATTGCTTAATGTTAGAGTAACAAATGAGAAACCGGTATCCTAGTTAGCCACTTGTGAACTACTCTCGAATATATAACAAAAATGGGGCTCACCTTTGTGGTTCATGGTTCTATATCCTAACACTGTGCATTCGCATCCGCGTCTATGACGGGATGCCCTTAGCACTCCTCTTGGCCATTTGCAATTTGAACTTTTCTAGTGTAACATCCATGTAGTGAGCCCTGTTGCAGGATGAGAGATTAATGGGCTGGTTTCTATACCTAACCAGCTTACATAAGTGTGAGTATTTTCTTAACATGACTCCAGCTCCCACCCTGCCTTCAGTCTTCGTGTTATAAAAAATAAGTAAATGGCTGTTCTATTAGAGTCACTACGAACGCATACTTTACAAGGACCATCGCTGGTCTCAACTTCACTCGTTCATATTCCCGGAGAGATCTGGGTCCCAACTTTTGTATCCCTTACAATGTTCGAGTAAGCTGGAGTCTCGGATACAAGCACCTGTGTCGTTCATCTCCACAAAACTATTTAAGATCAAATTTTTTGGTGGGTATGAACATGAATTTGTCTTTGGCGGTGGTTAGAGGTATTATTGTGGTAATCAGCAGCAAAGTTTATGTGACAGTTTTAATGTCTTACTTTGGCGGACATGCGCCACACAACGTGTTCCACTCATTCGAAGAGCTCAATACAATTGTTGATGAAGGCAACAAACGCTTAGAAGCGGGAAACGTCGCGCATGCGCCATAACACTTCGATGCATCATTAATATCACACTTTCGTTATGTGCATATTGATTATTTCATTTAATGTCTTTATAGCGGTTCTCAATGCATTTCTATTGTTATCAGAGATTAAATTCCTTATGGACCACCAACATCTAATCGTTACGTCGATGGAATTGTGAATGGTTCAAAGGGTTGCATATTCATATGTACAAATATATTGCTGGGCCTTTGATGTGTATATCATATGCTATGCGTGTGGGCCTTGTTTTCTATTGCGTTGTTTTATTGTTAATTGAAATTTATCCAGTTTGGTGTGCCGTGTTTGACTTGTGACACACCTTATGATTCCAATTGCGTAAACCGTAGCTTCATACGTAGACTTTACTTGAACTTTTTTATTATCTTTGTTTACATTTAAAGAAATAAATCGTCGGTAAATCACTTTTAATGTGACTCTTTGTTTTTTATAATTTTTCATGTTTTCATCTTAGTGGATTTGTATTTAAAAAATTTAGTGGCATCTTTTTATTAAAAATGAGTGATTTATCTTTTTAACACTATTGTGTTCCAGTAGATAAAGAGTTGCATCAATTAGAGCTACTTATATCTTACATAAGTATATTGATTTCCTGATGATTCTAAATGTTTAGGTAGGGAGTGTTTCATATAAAATGATTATTTTGTGGTCTTATTTCACAATCAATATTTCCACTTTCGAAGATTTCCCAAAAAAGTGTTTAACGATTTCACCGTTATTTCTTCAAAGTCAAATATTTAATGCATTGCAGCAAATGTTGAATTGTTTGGTGAAAAAGTGTCTTAAGCATCAGAATTAATCCACCTTGCATCTTAATTAGGGCTGACTACATTCACGACGGCGGTGTAGCCACCACATCTGTCATATTATTTTACACATGTTCTTATGAACGTCGTTATTTTCGGCGCGACAGAGCAGAGTGTGTATTAAGTGTGATATCTTCTACATAGACGTCAAAATTCCAAAGTGATTGGATCACCTGATTTGTAATTGACTATCGCTGTCCCATTCTGTATCTCTTTCCATCACCCGCTGAAGATAGCCGGCCCTATGCGCCGCCATATTGAACACGCTGTCAAAACGCTAAAAAGTAGCCATATTGAACATCCTGTCAGGCAGTTGATAGATAAGATATCACACTTAGTTTGATTCACAATGCAATCAATCACGAAAGCCGTTGTAGCCAGATTAAAGCGGCAATTAACCACCGACGCACAGTGGCGCCTCTGCCGTTAAAGCATGGCAAAAATCAAAAAATCATGAAAGCGTTCGCTAAATCTAATACATGTTTCTAATAGAGAATTTTCCTGGGATCAAGAATATACAACTTTTTTTTCACAGAAAATTATAGTTTACCAGGTAGAGCAGCTCAAATTTGACCAATTTTCAACATTGGGAAAAATTTGAAATTTTTCTTCTTGTTCGTTGTATTTAAAATGGTTTTGTGAGTAAAGAGGGCGGCCGGTTGTCATTTTCTTGTATAGCTTTGAAAGATAATTTAATTTAGGATTGAAACAAAAACAAAATTGTTTTTTTTTTTTTTTGTTAAAAGTTGGCGGATATACCTGTTTTTCGAAATGCCTATTTTTAGGCCCCTTTTAAAATTTTGATGGAAAAAATAAAAAAATGTTAAAATATGTGCTCCGTCAAATTAACAGTAGTTATTTGTGAAATATTCAGTTACCTAAATTTATAAAGTCTACCTGCGTCCAGCTGCAACTTCACTTTTTACATCAAATAATGTTAAACAACCTTGGGCATAAATACGCGCCTGAGCAGGTATATATAATTCAGTACGGCCGTAAGGTCGTTTTTGTTATTGGAACTTGTTACCAACATACGTTTTTTTTGTTTCGAATTGTATGCCTGAAATTACTTTTATTAATTTGAGTAGGTACATAAAGCTATCCATCATATTCATTCGTCTTTTGGAGATTAAGGAACTAAATATTCTGTTTAGTTAAATAAAGTGAATAGTATTTTTAAATATAGTTCACAGTTTAATATTTAGTCAGATACACTCGAAGCCAATTATAATATGTATCTAGAAAACTCGAAACTATTTGCGGTGTTTAAATCTACAAAATCAAGACGGGATACGTTGAGGCTATTATGAGAGAATTAGCGAGTGAAACAAGCATTAAAGAAAAGGAAGGCCTGGAAGAAAAAATTGGTTTACAATGCATTATGATAGAAAGAAAATGGAAGGACGTCTATCGTTACAATTCAAAATTTCTAAGTAAGCATGAAAAGTGGCTAGCTGACAAAACTTTTTCGGACGAAGAAACGCCTAGCACGTCAACCAATCCAACTAGAGCGAGACCAACAAAACCCATACAAGGAAAAGAAAGCTGTCTGACACCACAAAAGCTATGGCCACGACTCATCTTTCAGAAGCACTGGCTATTAAATATAAAAAAGACGAGAAAACGTGAAGTCTCATATAACAGAAGCAGTTGCGGTAGCAAGTGCAGTGCGACTGATGAGGATCAAAAATAGCATTCCCACACCACCAAATGCGCTACCTAGGAAATACACTCCCGAAGAAGCTTTGGCGCTGTTCATAGATCTCGGTTTAACGAAGAAAAAATATATTATATTGCGTAAGTCATTACTGCAACGTAATGCCGATATTTTACCTGGATACCAAAAAAATTACTCAAGCCAAGAAACAAGCAGTTCCTCTAAGTCCCAAAATAACCGAAGTATCAGCTGAAATTGAGCTACAAAACCTAATGGATCATACGTCTACATGACTCCTTCAAAGTTTTTCTGAAGAAAAGTTGAAATCACTGCCAAAGGAGCTAGCCTTGATAACTAAGTGGGGCTGTGATGGATCATCAGGACAAAGCGCAAATAAACAAAGAATAAATGTAGACGATGACCCAATTACAGATAGTAATATGTTTATGGCTTCTATTGTTCCATTACGACTAAAAGATGAAGCTTCAGAATATTGGAAAAATCCACGTCCGTCATCAACTATATTGTGCCGCCCGATATTATTTAAATACGAGAAGGAGTCTTCGAAACTCATAAAAGCTACAGTGAGTGAAAAAAAATCAAATTGCCAAATTAGAACCAACAGTAATTGAAATTGAAGAGGGGAATGTTATTACAATAAAGCATGATTTTCTTCTAACAATGGTCGATGGACAAGTTTTGAACTTAATAACAAATACGACATCTACAATGAAATGTCCAATTTGAAAGAAGAGCCAAAGGGACTTTGAAAATCTTGATGATTCAATAACTGACGAACTAAATTATGAGTATGGAATATCTCCTTTGCATGCTAGGATAAGACGTATGGAATTTGTTTTGAAGCTGGCTTATACACTACCACAACAAGGAGAAGTTTTCGACGACAATAAAACATGTAAGGAGAAACAAAACAGGAGAGAAAAATAATTCAGGATGCATTCTATAAAGAGATTGGCCTTAGAGTTGACTATCCAAAGTATGGATACGGAAATATAAATGATGGTAACTCCTCAAGAAGATTTTTTGAAAACGATGAAGCGACTGCTCGCATAACAGGAGTTTATAGAGATATTGTGAAAAGATTGGGAGTAATTTTAAATATTTTGAACTGCCACGAACCAGTTAGTGGACCCAAATTTGGAGAATATGCATCTAAAACTACAGAGATGCTGCATCAAAAGTATCCTGAGAAGAAAATTACACCAACGGTACATAAAATTTTAGCACATGGAAGAGATTTAAAAGAGTACCAGTGCTTACCATTAGGAGAATTGTCTGAAGAAGCTCAAGAATCTAAGAACAAGGACTACAAAAGATATAGATGTATGAACACCTGCAAAGTATCACGAGCTAGGCAAAACGAAGACCTTTTCAACATGTTAGCTGTCTCTTCTGATACAGTCATATCATCTATGAGGTATATAAGAACACAAAAAGATCTTACAGATGCGCGTAGCTCAGAAATGGTTGCTTTGTTAGATATATGTTGCAGTGACGATGACTATGTTAAGATAAAATAATTTTCCCCTTCCTATCACAACAATGAAAAACAGATTTATTAATCAATTTTGTTACTTTATTGAAAAATAACATATCTATGTACAAGTACAACTTTTTATTTCAAATAAAAGAATTAATTAATTTAGTAATTTATAAATATCTACTTTTCGTTATAGCATTTCTCTAAACTTTACCAAATTTATTTTAAAACTTAGGCATTTCGCCTTCAAACGAGTATTAAATTTTTATAGAAATCAATACGTCTATCGAGTTTGGTACAAATTGGTAAAGCGGTTACTAAGATCAAACTTTTTAGCATAAATGGGCAGTGCCACTCCCCTTTTCCAAAATTCGTTGGCCGTTTAATCTTGAGCTCAAATAAAATTTCTTTGAACCACTTTCAATAACTTTTAGTTATTAATAAAATACATATTTGGCTTGTAAATCAAAAAAAAAAAACATGTAAAATTTTACGATGAATTTTGAAGCACCTTGTTATTGTGGCACCAAAAATGGAAATTTTAGTTTTATAAGACTATTGTCGTTTAAAGAAACAATACGTCTATCGATTTTGGTAGTTATTGATTATGTGACTACTTAGATACAACTTTTTATCGTAAGTGGGAAGTGTCACGCTATCTTATCAAAATTATTAATTTATCTTATTTAATACTTAAATACGTCATTATAAGACAAATCTCATTTTATTATTTTTTTTATTTTTTACTAAAAACATTTTGAATTTCCAGTTTGCTGGCTCGAGGTCTATGTTTTTCTTGCAAAAACTAATAAAACACAAGTTTTTCGTTCTGCCAATATATTTCGAATTACCGTCGGTAATCGTCTTCAGGACAAACTAATAACAACATAAAGCATTAATATAATAAATAATTATCCCTACTAAAAATTTATTCATATATGTACATACATTTATTTACACATTTGTACTGCTTAACGTGGAGTATAATACTAACTCTTTGTTGATAACAAAAATCTGTACGCCTGTGCTACGTTCTCTACATCAGATTTGTCATTTATTCTCTTGTCTGTCGGTGTGTTGATTATGTGCAGCATTTCTAATGTGAATCTCTTCTTGTATTGTTTTTCTTGTTGGAGCACAGAAACTTCATCAAAGTTTGGTGAGTGTTCATTGCTTGCACAGTGGGCCATTAGGGCCGTTTTATGGTTCTGTGTTTGTTAACAATATTTAAAATCAGATTTATGTTGTGCTAATCTGCTTTTTAATTTTGATTTTGTAGTTCCTACATAAAACTTGTTACAGGATTCGTTGGCATTACCTTTGCAAGGTATTTTATATATAATATTGCTTTTTTCCGCGGTTGGTATTTTTGACTTTGTGCTATTAAAAATGTGTTTTAGTGTGCTTACTGGTTTATGGGCTATTTTTGTTTCGTTTTTGTTGTAGCAATCTGATTTCGTAAGCCGCTCTGATAATTGTGGTACATATACTACTGACTTTAATATCTTTGGCTCGTCTACTATTTGATTTTGGGTTTCTCATACCGTTCTTTTTATTAAAGAATTTATAATACTATCCGGAAAGTCATTATTTTTTAATATCATTCTAATTTCAGTCTTAATTTCTCTGTGGTAAGTATCGTTAGATATTTGTAACATTCGTCGAATGCAGCCTCTCGCTGTATTAATTATCATCGCTTTGGATGTTTAGAATTATAATTGATGATTCGTCCTGATGCCATAGGTTTCTTATACCACTTTAGCTTTATTTCGTTACCATGTCTTATTATGATTGAGTCCAGGTACGGTAATTTTCCTTCGTTTTCGAGCTCGGTAGTAAATTTAATATATCTGTTGAAAGAATTTAATGCGTCAAGAGTGCTCTGTACCTCGTTTTCGTTTATAATTGCAAATATTTCATCTTCTGTGACATTCTGAGCTTTCACACAATAAAACTTCAAATAATTAGCTTTCGTTTGCATTTTAAATTTTTAAAATATCTTCAATGGTTCAAAAGTTATGATTTTTGCAAAGAAAAAACTCAAAAGGCGCCACTGTGCGACGTACGGACGTTTGTCGTACGAAACACGTTTGACCGAACCCTCAAGCCCGTAGGAATCAATGTGTGCGTCTGTGTACATGTACATAACATATTTGTGTGTGTATTGTTTACAGATAAGCACTGTTGCCATTGACCATTTTGCATACATGCTTATGGAAACATCAACTTTTTCCAATTTAGTTTTTGATGTTGTAAAAGGTTGAAATTAGTATTAAATAAATATAAATAGATTACATATTTATAATCTGCAGTTTTACATTATTATATCGAATTATTTTCACAATTTTTCAAACTTTAATTAGGTGTTTTTGCATAAAACTGCAAACGGTCGTAAATTAGCGCACAAAAGTTTACTAGGCAACTATGTCTAGTGAGAGAGCGATCAGCTGACACGTTCTTACGAAAAAAATTAAAATTGTTTTGATTTCTATGTTCCGGGCTACGTACGTACGGACGTTGCACGTCGGTGAGTTTTCGTTTACATTGCACACTCATAAAATAGGTCGTGTCAGCTGACACGTTTTTGCTACGTACGTTCGTGAGTAAAGCGGCAATTACCCACCGACGTGTGCCGTACGTACGGACGTTTGTCGTACGAAACACGTTTGACCGAACCCTCAAGCCCGTAGGAATCAATGTGTGCGTCTGTGTACATGTACATAACATATTTGTGTGTGTATTGTTTACAGATAAGCACTGTTGCCATTGACCATTTTGCATACATGCTTATGGAAACATCAACTTTTTCCAATTTAATTTTTGATGTTGTAAAAGGCTTAAATTAATATTAAATAAATATAAATAGATTACATATTTATAATCTGCACTTTGACATTATTATATCGAATTATTTTCACAATTTTTATACTCAGTTGAGCAGAGCTCACAGAGTATATTAAGTTTGATTGGATAACGGTTGGTTGTACATATATAAAGGAATCGAGATAGATATAGACTTCCATATATCAAAATAATCAGGATCGAAAAAAATTTGATTGAGCCATGTCCGTCCGTCCGTCCGTGAACACGATAACTTGAGTAAATTTTGAGGTATCTTGATGAAATTTGGTATGTAGGTTCCTGAGCACTCATCTCAGATCGCTATTTAAAATGAACGATATCGGACTATAAACACGCCCACTTTTTCAATATCGAAAATTTCGAAAAACCGAAAAAGTGCGATAATTCATTACAAAAGACCGCTACAGCGACGAAATTTGGTAGATGAGTTGAACTTATGACGCAGAATAGAAAATTAGTAAAATTTTGGACAATGGGCGTGGCACCGCCCACTTTTAAAAGAAGGTAATTTAAAACTTTTGCAAGCTGTAATTTGGCAGTCGTTGAAGATATCGTTATGCAATTTGGCAGGAACGTTACTCCTATTACTATATGTACGCTTAATAAAAATTAGAAAAATCGGAGAAGGACCACGCCTACTTTAAAAAAAAAATTTTTTTAAAGTAAAATTTTAACAAAAAATTTAATATCTTTACAGTATATAAGTAAATTATGTCAACATTCAACTCCAGTAATTATATGGTGCAACAAAATACAAAAATAAAAGAAAATTTCAAAATGGGCGTGGCTCCGCCCTTTTTCATTTAATTTGTCTAGGATACTTTTAACGCCATAAGTCGAACAAAAATTAACCAATACTTTTGAAATTTGGCAGGGGCATAGATTTTATGACGTTAACTGTTTTCTGTGAAAATGGGCTAAATCGGTTGATGCCACGCCAGTATACACAGTCGTCCGTCTGTCCTTCCGCATGGCCGTTAACACGATAACTTGAGCAAAAATCGACATATCTTAGTGAACTTAGTTCACGTGCTTACTTGAACTCACTTTATCTTGGTATGAAAAATGAACGAAATCCGACTGTGACCACGCCCACTTTTTCGATATCGAAAATTACGAAAAATGAAAAAAAAATGCCATAATTCTATACCAAATACGGAAAAAGGGATGAAACATGGTAAGGTAATTGGATTGTTTTATTGACGCGAAATATAACTTTAGAAAAAACTTTATAAAATGGTTGTGACACCTACCATATTAAGTAGAAGAAAATGAAAAAGTTCTGCAGGGCGAAATAAAAAACACTTAAAATCTTGGCAGGTATTACATATATAAATAAATTATTGGTATCCAGCAGATGATGTTCTGGGTCACCCTGGTCCACATTTTGGTCGATATCTGGAAAACGCCTTCACATTACAACTACCACCACTCCCTTTTAAAACTCTCATTAATACCTTTAATTTGATACCCATATCGTACAAACTCATTCTAGAGTCACCCCTGGTCCACCTTTATGGCGATATCTCGAAAAGGCGTCCACCTATAGAACAAAGGCCCACTCCCTTTTAAAAATATGTATTAACACCTTTCATTTGATACCCATATCGTGCAAACAAAGTCTAGAGTCACCCCTGGTCCACCTTTATTGCGATACCTCGAAAAGGCGTCCACCTATAGAACTAAGGCCCACTCCCTTTTAAAATACTCATTAACTCCTTTCGTTTGATACCCATATTGCACAAACGAATTCTAGAGTTACCCCTGGCCCACCTTTATGGCGATATCTCGAAACGGCGTCCACCTATGGCACTAAGGATTACTGCCTTTTAAAATGCTCATTAACACCTTTCATTTGATACCCATATCGTACAAACACATTCTAGAGTCACCCCTGGTCCACCTTTATGGCGATATTTCGAAACGGCGTCCACTTATAGAACTAAGGCCCACTCCCTTTTAAAATACTCATTAACACCTTTCGTTTGATGCCCGTATTGTGCAAACAAATTCTAGGGTCACCCCCTGGTCCACCTTTATGGCGATATCTCGAAACAGCGTCCACCTATGGAACTAAGGATTACTCCCTTTTAAAATGCTCATTAACACTTTTCTTTTGATACCCATATTGTACACACAAATTCTAGGGTCACCCCTGGTCCACCTTTATGGCGATATCTCGAAACGGCGACCACCTATACAACAACCACCACTCCCTTTTAAAACCCACATTAATACCTTTAATTTGACACCCATATCGTACAAACACATTGTAGAGTCACCCCTGGTCCACCTTTATGGCGATATTTCGAAACGGCATCTAGCTATAGAACTAAGGCCCACTCCCTTTTAAAATACTCATTAACACCATTCGTTTGATGCCCATATTGTACAAAAAATTCTAGGGTCGCCCCTGGTCTCCCTTTTAAAATACTCATTAACACCTTTCATTTGATACCCATATCGTACAAATGCATTCTAGAGTCACCCCTGGTCCACCTTTATGGCGATATCTCGAAAAGGCGACCACCTATACAACAACCACCACTCCCTTTTAAAACCCTCATTAATACCTTTAATTTGACACCCATATCGTACAAACACATTCTAGAGTCACCCCTGGTCCACCTTTATGGCGATATTTCGAAACGGCATCCACCTATAGAACTAAGGCCCACTCCCTTTTAAAATACTCATTAACACCATTCGTTTGATGCCCATATTGTACAAACAAATTCTAGGGTCGCCCCTGGTCCACCTTTGTAGCGATATCTCGAAACGGCGTCCACCTATGGAACTAAGGATTACTCCTTTTAAAATACTCATTAACACCTTTCATTTGATACCCATATCGTACAAACGCATTCTAGAGTCACCCCTGGTCCACCTTTATGGCGATATCTCGAAAAGGCGACCACCTATACTACAACCACCACTCCCTTTTAAAATCCTCATTAATACATTTAATTTGATACCCATATCGTACAAACGCATTCTAGAGTCAACCCTGATCCACCTTTATGGCTATATCCCTAAATGGCGTCCACCTATAGCACTATGGCCCACTCCCTCATAAAATACTATTTAATACCTTTCATTTGATACACATGTCATACAAACACATTCCAGGGTTACCCTCGGTTCATTTTCCTACATGGTTATTTTCCCTTATGTTGTCACCATAGCTCTCAACTGAGTATGTAATGTTCGGTTACACCCGAACAAACTTTAATTAGGTGTTTTTGCATAATACTGCAAACTGTCAAAAATTAGCGCACAAAAGTTTACTAGGCAACTCTGTCTAGTGAGAGAGCGATCAGCTGACACGTTCTTACGGAAAAAATCAAAATTGTTTTGATTTCTACGTTCCGGGCTACGTACGTGCGGGCGTTGCACGTCGGTGAGTTTTCATTTACATTGCACACTCATAAGATAGGTCGTGTCAGCTGACACGTTTTTGGTACGTATGTACGTTCGTGAGTAAATGCCGCATAAAAGCGCAGTCATTGGCCGCCTTTCATATCACTGTAGTCGTAACCCTATACGATACATTGTTATCGATTAATGGTGCCTTAACTTAAAAATCGTGAAAATTTCATAAAAATGAAGAAAACGCAAGAAATTACAAACATATTCCACAAAAAATAAGTCTCCTAGTCATAACGTATCCAAAACAATGAGTAAAATCTACAAAAAGTTATTAAATTCACCGACTCAAATATTTTTAGGTTATGGATATGGCGAAAACCCAAAAACCAATTGGTTGGCTCCGATACGGTTACGACCTCAGTGTGACGATATGACACCAATAATCGATTACATTGATTTCCTTAAGGTTGGTCGAATCAGCTGTTATAAGGTTACCGATACGATTACCGATAACGCACCAATGTCTGCAGCTTAAACCTAATTCTATGTTTGGGAAGCGACATTGATTGGCGTCCTTTTCATTTTGCTAATAAAAAATAAAATATAAGTAAATAACAGATAATAAAAGCTAAAATCATTCTTTTGGACATTTTTTAAACGTAATTAATATTTTTTTCTAAATTTTTCGCTACTGTTTGCTGTAATTTATATCGGTGGCTGCCGCTTTCAAAGTAATCAAGAAGCCAATGCTTGGCTACGGTTGTCGTCAAGCTTTGCTTTATTGTGGTTGTGGTCTGTAGACGCCGTGTTGAATGTGATCAGCCCTATTGATTGCTTTAATAGACCATAGATGAACTCATTCGTCAAGTTTCATACGATACCTAAATGGGGCTTGAAACAGTTCACTGCGCAGTTCGCGAGTCGAAAGTGTCGAGTACATAGGACCCACGTACCTACATACTAGAGATATACGCCACAGCCGAATGTCATAAATGTCGGCGCGTGACTGTATTTTCTACTCATTTAACATTGTCTAGCGACCGCCGTGATGTGATGGTAGCGTGCTCCGCCTACCACACCGAAGATACCGGGTTCACGCCCCGGGTAAAGCAACATTAAAATTTTAAAAGTAAGTTTTTTTCAATTATGTAGAAGAAAATTTTTCTAAGCGGGGTCGCCCTCGGCAGTCTTTGGTAGTGTTGCGAACTATCGAGTTATTCGGTAGTTCACTCATTTTCATTCATTCGATAGTTATTTGAAACTCGTTCATTACTATTTTTTCGAATTACTAGTTTTTAGTATGAATGATTCGTTCATTACAATCGTTCGTTCTATTTAAATTTTACTGTGCATATATCAGTGATCTCAATAAAAAAGGAATTCAAATAAATTTTAACGCTTAGCATACTTCAACCTAATCGAGAAACGTTTTAAGCGTTTTAATTATTTCAAATTATTATCTGAGAAAGTGCTTCTAACTATTTAAATTGTGTAGAGATATTCATAATGCGGCCTGGATCGAAGAGATCTTCCGATTGGGAGTTTTTCACCAAAAACTAACTTCATTGCCATTTTTGGTGCCATATACATATATATGTATGCAAAATTTAAATTTTCTGGAAGCATATCAAATTTAATTAACCATCTACGCCGTAAGCATCCGTCCTCCTCAGAACAAACGAATGTAACTTCAGGGGAAGTAGCACCTGTAATTTCTGAAGAGGAACGTAGTTCTACTACTCTTACGCCAGCAGTTCCTTAACAGTACCTGTCGAAGACATTTCCAATAGTAGCTGTGTGAGGAGGACTGTTCAAGAAAAATTATGTTGTTGAATAATACAGATACAAATTCATTTTCACCAATCTTCTGTACTGTTGTTGTTGTTGTAGCGCCATAAAATCTCCCCAAAGGTTTGGGGGAGTACTGAAATATTGGCCATATGAATTGGTAAGACCAAAAAACTAAAACCTTTTGCATATCATGCATGCGCTTTGCATAATATGTAACAAAGGCATTTAAATTGAATATTTGCATTATTTACTTGAAGCAAAATTTACCCCATTTTAGTCACGTTGAACATTTAGTTTGTTCTTTAGCTACCCCGGGGTGTAACCAAAACAATCCAGAAATTGCTCTTTTGTAAAGTAAATGTACTACAAAAAACATCGGTACTGGCATCGGGAGCGGTGTGAAGTTAGCCCCCCCAACTAAAAATTTTTAATTTTTTAAAATGCTAATCGTTTGATAGTCGTTTGATAATGATTGATACGCTTCTATTTTCGTTTGATAGTTATTCGTTTGTTAGAAAAAAAAAATTTAAATATCTGTGTGAAGTTAGCCCCACCAACTAAAAATGTTTAATTTTTTAAAACGCTAATCGTTTGATAGTCGTTTGATAATGATTGATACACTTCGATATTCGTTTGATAGTTATTCGTTTGTTAGAAAAACGAAATTTTTTAAAATATCTATGTGAAGTTAGCCCCCCCCCCCCCCCCCAACTAAAAATTTTTAATTTTTTAAAACGCTAATCGTTTGATAGTCGTTTGATAATGATTGATACACTTCGATATTCGTTTGATAGTTATTCGTTTGTTAGAAAAACGAAATTTTTTAAAATATCTATGTGAAGTTAGTCCCCCCAACTAAAAATTTTTAATTTTTTAAAGCGCTAATCGTTTGATAGTCGTTTGATAATGATTGATACACTTCGATATTCGTTTGATAGTTATTCGTTTGTTAGAAAAATGAAATTCTTTAAAATATCTATGTGAAGTTAGCCCCCCCCCCCCCAACTAAAAATTTTTAATTTTTTAAAACGCTAATCGTTTGATAGTCGTTTGATAATGATTGATACACTTCGATATTCGTTTGATAGTTATTCGTTTGTTAGAAAAACGAAATTTTTTAAAATATCTATGTGAGGTTAGCCCCCCCAACTAAAAATTTTTAATTTTTTAAAACGCTAATCGTTTGATAATGATTGATACGCTTTTATATGCGTTTGATAGTTATTCGTTCGTTAAAAAAAAAATTTAAATATCTACGTAGTCAAATTGCCCCCAGTTGATAATTTTTCAGGCTCTAGAGGCCTAGGAGCTCGAAGCGATGTCTATGTCATTCTCTGGTTGATAATACGTGATAATGCAACTGGCTGCACTCCCCTCGTTGCGGCTCTTAAGTTAGAAGGGCATACACATTTTATGTCATTTATATATATAGGAAGAAGATAAACATTAATTTCAGGGTACCTCTTATCCGTAGTTTTGATTATATCTGTTAAACGGCTTTAACTAAACCAAATAGTTTACTTTTATGTCATCAACATCTTTATTTGATATCCATTTTGTACAATTACATAAAAAAATTCCGGAGTCCCTAATCTGTGTCTCGACACCATAGGCAATAATAATAAAAAAGACTTTAGCCGATTGTCATATCCAATAGGTATACAAAATTTCATGAGAATCGGTCCAGCTGTTTCGGAGGAGTATGGTAACGAAAATTGGGCCAGGAGAATTTTATAAGGAGAGTTACATATGTACAAACTTACATACAGGTTCAATTAATAAAAGAGTGTTAAAAATATTAAAATTTCATGTGAAGTTAATCCCCCAATTGATAAGTTATAATTTTTTCGAGTTGGGTACATGTATGCATATTTTTCTGAGTTTTGGTATTTTTTCATAACGAATTTTGGTCCCAAAATAAACGCGTTGTGGCAACAATATAATGGAGTAGAATTCAAAACTACATACATATATTAAAATTTAAACCTATATTTTTGCACTGATTGTTCTACCGTTAACTTCAAGTGTTAGCCACGTCGGCGCCAAAGAAAATCAACAACTGTAGACCACTTAGTTGAATAATTAGGGCTGATCACATTCAACACGGCGTCTACAGACTACAACCACAATAAAGATAAGCCTGGCGACAACCGTAGCGAATGTCAGGGTCAAATAGATTATATTGCACAGAGTAGTGGGTGATGAAAGCAAGTCTTTTCTGTGACGTTGTAACCGTGTGCAACTCCAAAACTTCTAGGAAAGTGAGACCGCCCAAGGCAGGAACTGCACTGGAGGGATGGCGCAAACGTATATATTCTGTAGTTGCGAACAGAGCACAACGGGACAGGTACTAAGAGATTGTGTCCACGACGTGCTTGTGTGTTTTTGCTGGAAAAGATAGGGGAAGATGGGGGCGGGGGCTGATGCTCGGCATTGCTCCTGACTGTGCTACTATGATTGTAGTGATGGGTTGGAGCGGCCGTAAGAGTAGGAGGCGCCGATCGGCGCCAGCAACAGCGGGCAGTAGATATAGTATGCAAAGCAGGGTTGCTGCTGGAGTGTTGCACAGGTACGCTTCTGCGTCGGCCGCGGGGCGTCGTTAGACGTGAACAGCAGGGAGCCACAAATGCGTTGAAAATTTTTCGGGGACGGGTATGGAGCAAACCAGCAGGGTATGGAGCAAACCAGCTGCAGGGAACTGCTCCGAGGATAACAATTTATGGGAGGGACGCAACAAATAAAATGGAAAGTGCAGTTATGCTAGTTTCGAAATTAAAAATGAAGTAAATGTAAAATTATCAATATTTGTGATTATTTAGAAAATAAAACTATGTAACACATTGTTTTAACACGAAAATAAAATAATAAAAAAAAATTTTTAAGTTAAACGGTTTTATTGAAAACAATACTTGTATGAAGTAATAATAATACGAAAAGCTAGAAAATAATTAGGTAGGTCCTACGTACTAGTCATCACACTCCTTATCAATCTATGGCATAGATCAGATAATTAAATAAAAGACTTGCTTTCATCACCCACTACTCTGTGCAATATAATCTATTTGACCCTGACATTCGCTACGGTTGTCGCCAAGCCTATCTTTATTGTGGTTGTAGTCTGTAGACGCCGTGTTGAATGTGATCAGCCCTAATTATTCAACTAAATGGTCTACAGTATGTTGATTTTCGTCGGCGCCGACGTGGCTATCACTTGAAGTTAACGGTACAACAATCAATGCAAAAATATAGGTTTAAATTTTAATATATGTATGTAGTTTTGAATTCTACTCCATTATATTGTTGCCACAACGCGTTTATTTTTGGGACCAAAATTCGTTATGCAAAATACCAAAACTCAGAAAAATATGCATACATGTACCCAACTCGAAAAAATTATAACTTATCAATTGGGGGATTAACTTCACATGAAATTTTAATATTTTTAACACTCTTTTATTAATTGAACCTGTATGTAAGTTTGTACATATGTAACTCTCCTTATAAAATTCTCGTGGCCCAATTTTCGTTACCATACTCCTCCGAAACAGCTGGACCGATTCTCATGAAATTTTGTATACCTATTGGATATGACAATCGGCTAAAGTCTTTTTTATTATTATTGCCTATGGTGTCGAGACCCATATTAGGGACCCCGGAATTTTTTTATGTAATTGTACAAAATGGATATCAAATAAAGATGCTGATGACATAAAAGTAAACTATTTGGTTTATTTAAAGCCGTTTAACAGATATAATCAAAACTACGGATAAGAGGTACCCTGAAATTAATGTTTATCTTCTTCCTATATATATAAATGACATAAAATGTGTATGCCCTTCTAACTTAAGAGCCGCAACGAGGGGAGTGCAGCCAGTTGCATTATCACGTATTATTAACCAGAGCATGACATAGACATCGCTTCGAGCTCCTAGGCCTCTAGAGCCTGAAAAATTATCAACTGGGGGCAATTTGACATATGTAGATATTTAAATTTTTTTTAACGAACGAATAACTATCAAACGCATATAAAAGCGTATCAATCATTATCAAGCGATTAGCGTTTTAAAAACTTAAAAATTTTTAGTTGGGGGGGGGCTAACTTCAGATAGATATATTAAAAAATTTCGTTTTTCTGACAAACGAATAACTATCAAACGAATATCGAAGTGTATCAATCATTATCTAACGACTATCAAACGATTAGCGTTTTAAAAAATTAAAAAGTTTTAGTTGGGGGGGCTAACTTCACATAAATATTTTAAAAAATTTCGTTTTTCTAACAAACGAATAACTATCAAACGAATATCGAAGTGTATCAATCTTTATCAAACGACTATCAAACGATTAGCGTTTTAAAAAATTAAAAATTTTTAGTTGGGGGGGCTAACCTCACATAGATATTTTAAAAAATTTCGTTTTTCTAACAAACGAATAACTATCAAACGAATATCGAAGTGTATCAATCATTATCAAACGACTATCAAACGATTAGCGTTTTAAAAAATTAAAAATTTTTAGTTGGGGGGGCTAACTTCACATAGATATTTTAAAAAATTTCGTTTTTCTAACAAACGAATAACTATCAAACGAATATCGAAGTATATCAATCATTATCAAACGACTATCAAACGATTAGCGTTTTAAAAAATTAAAAATTGTTAGTTGGCGGGGCTAACTTCACATAGATATTTTAAAAAATTTCGTTTCTCTAACAAACGAATAACTATCAAATGAATATCGAAGTGTATCAATCATTATCAAACGACTATCAAACGATTAGCGTTTTAAAAAATTAAACATTTTTAGTTGGGCGGGGGGGGGGGGGGGGGGGGGCTAACTTCACATAGATATTTAAATTTTTTTTTTTCTAACAAACGAATAACTTTCAAACGAAAATAGAAGCGTATCAATCATTATCAAACGACTATCAAACGATTAGCATTTTAAAAAATTAAAAATTTTTAGTTGGGGGGGCTAACTTCACACCGCTGGCATCGGGCTACCTAAAGAGTAGATCAAATGAATGAATGAATGAAAGAATTCATTCGATAGTTAAAATCATTCAGAAACTAACTATCGATAGTTGAATTCATTCGATAGTTCCCAACACTAGTGTTTGGAAAGCAATCCGAGTGTATCTCTGCCGTGAAAAGCTTTTCAGTGAAAACGCAGCTGCCTTGCAGATGCCGTTCGGAGTCGACATTAAACAAGTAGGTACCGTCCCACCAATTAGTAGGAAAACCTAATTGGACCACGACGCAAATTGGAAGAGAAGCTCGGCCGGAGTCAGCAGTACCAGTACACGGAGTTAGGTTCAAAGTCTCCCTGGAGTACCTACCTAAGTGAATGAAGGAAAGTCCCTTCGCCAGCACCTACTCTTTGAGTGAAATTTTTTGAACGATCCGAGGGAAATTGAAATATTAGTCATTGGTCCTGTCAAAACCCACGGATCACTCCAGTATATAGTGCTGGTTGCCGTGGGAGGTCCGAAAATGCCAAAACGTCGATTTCCCTAAGTACATATGTATAAACCAACCGAATTTTTGTCAGAGATATTAGCAAAAAAAACGTCACAAGTACAACAATTCGTGTTATGAAAATAAAACAATTTTCCAATTAAATTAAGGATTTTTCTAATGTATTTATGTGTGCTTAAAAGGAATTCGAACTCTCATTTTATAAGAATGAAGTGGGAGGCGAGCTATGCATATATGTATTGTAACGATTTTAGAGAAATTCCGCTTATTTGCAACCTTCTGCTAACGTTCGTATCGCTGAACTGTCGAATAAATAACTCCAATATTCTATATTGCAAAATGGTCTTATTAGACTACCTTGGGAGTAGTAAAATTATACTTCACAATTATACTTCGCAACTGATAGCATGTTTAAATCAAACTGATTACTGACTCCTCAGCTTGCGCTGCTTCTATACTCTCAGTTTTCTCGTTCATCCATTTCTCCTAAGGTCTTATCATTTCGCGAAACTGTATTCCAGAACAATTGTATCCCTTGCTTGGTTATTAGCTATATATGTACATGTATACCTATTTGTAGTTTATGTTTCTCTTATAGCCATATGCGTGTGTATGGGTGAGTAACTACTTCTGCTGATGACTACATGTGTGTGCGTGAGTAATCTCTTCGTCGCCTTCTATATATGTGTGTAAATGATGATTAATGTGTTTATGTATCTTGTTTTAATGTTTTTGTTGTTGTGCATTTATTTAATAACAGCTTAGTGATGTTAAAATTCGCCACAGTATGTATATTGGTTTTACTCTTGGGTCCAATCTTCTTGCGCTACAATTTTCATTTATCATCCGATTTGAATTTTTTTTAATTGAAAGCTTCTGAGATAAAAAATTGTGAAATAATTTTTGGCTTTCTGTAGAACTGTCAACTTAAATCAGGGGTCGCCAAAATTCAAACTGTGTATGTGTGAGTAAAACTACAATCATCTTATTGGTAGTGGTTTAGTTGCTGATGAAAAATCAATGAGGTTGGACCTATGCACGCATGTTTGTTAACACACAAAAATTGATTTGTAAATATGTCATATAAATACTACTTTATTGTTTGAGTCTAAGGAAAAATTAAAAAAAAAATAAATTGTTAACATGAAACCATTAATTTGGGCGGTTATTTCTTGATACTGTTTAAGAGTTTTTTGGTGATGGCGTTGGCGATGCTGGGAATTTGGGAGCAGAAATCTGTATTAAATTTTCTAATACGTTGAATGCTCTGAAATAAGAACCGAAAATTCTATCTTTTGAACGTATTTTATTTATTTTTTTGTTGCAAAATTGATAAAAAAAATGGGGACTCCGATATTATTCATGTTACACTAGCTGAAGTTTGTTGGTAAAGCTAAGCTTAAACTCCAGTAAAATTTTAACTCCAGCCCCGAATTTCAACAATCGCTAACGCTTAAACTCCATTAGACCATATGGTACTAATTGTTGCATATTTTCCTGCGCTTTGATACTGCTTTCGAAATTTTCGGCGATGGAGTTTAGCGTTTGCGAAGGTTGGAATTCGGGGGCTGAGCAGTTTTCCAATCACAGTTTACGGCTGGCTGCCTTTGGGGTAGGCTTTTTGTACGGCTCTATTACCAACATAATTTTGTGGTGCGGCAACAGCTGGATTTTCTTTACCCAACAGAGATATGGAGAAATTTGTTGTTGCTCTAGTAGTTCTCAAGGCCAAATGCTTGTTGAGATGCATTTGAACGCCCGACCATATTTTGCAGAAGAGTTAATTCAGGCTTTTAATCAACTCTTTATCTCCATGTTTTAGCAGATTGCCGGGATCATCATCGCCCCTGCTGTTTAGCAACGGAGAAGCAAAATTCCTGAACTACCGGTTACAGCTTTAGGTCAAAGATGGCTTCAGAGAGCAGGTGTGAAAGCCGAGTTAATAAGATACTAGTTGTCTGTTTCTGTGGCCGCAGCACAATGGCATTTTTGCATGATTTATACGCGAAAAATTAATAACTCACTGAAAAATTAATATATTTTATTCAAACCAAGTCCATATGTTTGTATGCCTTAACCTTTTCAGTGAGGATTGGCGAAGGGGGTGGAGGGGCTACCCCCCTCCCGCCCTCTTCAAAAACGTCGAATTGTCCCAAAAAAAAAACTCTTACAGCCTTATCTCGTTCTTTTGTTCACAATTGAACATATCTATGTATATTTAAATTTCTTATCTGTAGATATAAAATTTTCAAAAATGTACAGATCATACTTGTGTGTAATCTAGAGGCGACCAATTTATTACGCAAAAAGAGAATAAAATTCGTTCAAAGTAAGGTTGTATGTTAATATAATTTCTCGGGATATATATTAAACTTTTTTGAAATTAATATAAGACCACTCAAAAAAGTTAAGTATAGCAATTGTGTATGTAAAACAGGGGCGCAAAAATTGAGTGGCTGTCTGAGTAAAACTAAAGTCATCTTATTGGTAGTGTTTTAGTTGTTGATAAAAAATCAATGAGGTGGTACGTATGCACGCATGTTTGTTAACACACAAAAAGTAATTCGTAAATATGCCATATAAATTCTACTTTATTGCTTGAGTCTAAGGAAAAATTTTAACAAAATAAATTTATAACATGAAACCATTAAAACATTCTGCGCATGAACGTCTTTTTGCAAAATATTGTAACGAATGTTAGCAGCACTGAGCGATGCTATCGTCTCTAAGCCGATGCTAAGCAGTGGCGTGAATGCACATCAATAATTCAATCATTATGTATCTACATAAACGAAACAACAACTGCGTCTACATATCTGTACCATTTACGTATACGAGCAGCGGAGAGTCAATGCACAAACACATGTATCTATCTGAGATACTCCTATAAGTATGCAATGAGAAAAACTATAAAATTGTGCAATTGTAGTTACAGCTGAGAAGTTTGAGAGCTGCTGGACTAGTAGATTCTGGAAGCGCCTAGAAGATGTGAAAGTTGAAATCAAAGAGTATAAAAGGCTGCAATTGTAGAGGCACTGGAATTCAGTTTGATTTGAGCTATCAATCAGTTTGGTTATTAAGCAAGCTATTCGTTGCACAGTTTGAGTGTTATTGTGAAGTACTTTAATAAAGGCCATTTTGCATTATTAAATATTGGAGTTATTTATTCAACAGTTTAGTGATTCGAACTCAGCAAAAGATTGCAAATAAGGGGAATTGCAAGTAAATTCGTTACAATTGGTGTCAGAAGAGGAATTGTTGAATAAATTCCAGAGGACAACAAGGACATGGCAAAGTTCAGTGAATTGAAGATCCAGCAACTAAAGGAGTTGGAGAGCCGTGGATTGAATACAAGCGGCGTTAAACTTGAACTTCAGGCACGGCTACGAGAGGCAATGGAGGCAGAAGGAATTGATGTGGAAGAGTATGTATGCCTCTCATCTTGATGGCGAGGAGACAACAAAAATTGAACAGAAAAACGAAACATCGCAGCCGGTTACCAGCACAGACTTGAACATGATTTTAGCTGCAATATCTGCTCAAACATCGACAGTGTCATCTCAACTGGAAGAGCAGAAGACATATATGGCATCACAACTAGAATCGCAGGAGGCACGTATAACAGAAATGTCATCACAAATATCCACCAACATATCATCTCAACTGGAAGAACAGAAGACACATATTGCAGAAATGTCGTCAGAAATAACATCGAAGATAGAAGCACAAGAAACGAGTATATCCCAAAAGTCGTCGCAAATGTCATCTCAGCTGGAATCGCAGGAGAAGCGTATAACAGCGAAGATTGAAGCACAAGAGGCACGGATATCCGAAATGTCGGCGCAAATTTCAGCAAAGATATCATCGCATATCTCTGCTCAACTGGAAGAGCAAGAAGGACGTATTTCCTCGAAGTTGGAGACGCAAGATACAAAAATTTTACAGTTTGAAGAAAAAATCGAGGCCGAGGTGGATGCTTTGAGAGGACGTATCGAGCAGTTGCAACTAAATCGCCCAGCAGTTTCAACGAGTAATCCAAAGGTAAAAACACCATCCTTTGACGGTTCTGTTCCTTTCCAGGTCTTTAAGCTACAATTTGAGAAGATCGCAACAGTGAACAACTGGAATGCTGAAGATAAAGTTGCTGCATTGTTCGTAGCTTTAAAAGGACCAGCTGCGGAAATCTTACAGACCATCCCAGAGTACGAGTGGAACAACTACGAAAGATTGATGAGCGCTTTAGAGAGACGTTACGGAAGCGAGCATAGGAAACAGATATTCCAAATTGAGTTGCAAAAACCCTACCAAAAAGCAAAGGAGACATTGCAAGAGTTTGCGTCGAATATTTAAAGGCTAGCACATTTAGCGAATGCGGACGCACCCGTGGAATACACTGAAAGGGTAAAGATTCAGAGCTTTATAAATGGCATACGGGACGTCTAAACAAAGCGAGATACATACGCAAACCCAAAGCCAACATTCGCAGAAACGGTGTCACAAGCTCTGATTCATGAAACAGCGTCGCTTCTGTGTAAGCCAGTTTTCAAAGCACGCCGTGTGGAAGTAGAAAGGCCAGAGTGGGTAGACGCAATATTGGAGGCGCTGAAAGGATCGCAAAAGTGGAGTGAAAAAGTTATCAAATGCTTCAAATGCGGGAAGTCCGGTCACATTGCACGACATTGCGATCTTGGTCCTAATAGTTCCAACAATGGGGGTGGCCGTAAACGCAAAGCTGGAGGAAATAAGCAAGAGCGTGTCGGATGTAAAGAACGAAAACTTGCCCCGGCTATTGAATGTCTTGTGATATCTGTGTCGCAAATTGGAAGGAAATCAAGCAGTCTTACCGTCAGAGGGAATGTGGATGGCAAGGAGCATGTACTGACTGTAGATACGGGCGCATCTCATTCCTTGATCCGATCTGACTTGGTCAACAGGAGAGTAAAACCGTTACCTGGAGCGAGGTTGCGTACGGTCACTGGCGAGTATAACCAAGTCCGGGGAGAAGTGATCTGTGAAGTCTTAATTGGGAAGGTCATGGTTTTACACAAATTCGTTGTGGCGGAGATTGTTGATGAAGTTATATTGGGAGTGGATTTCTTGGTTGACCATGAGATCAAGATCGATATGCAGAGAAGGATGATGCATTATGAGAACCAAGATGTGTACTTAACTTCAGTTTGGAAAAAGGGTTCAGCAGTAAGCGAGTGCTGGTGGAGAAGCCTCGACAAAGGCCACGAAAGTCAAAAGGAAAGGTTGATGGATCGAATGTGCCAAATAAAGCGAAATTAAAAGTACTTGCGAGAAAAATACCGGCATCGACAAACCCTAGTGGATTCACTAAAATGACTGAAAGAATTTTTCAGAAAGAATGCAAGGATGGTTTCAAGCCAGCGCGCACTTCTGTTGGGAAACGTCGGAACGATACTGAGTATGTGAAGCCAATCCGTCAAGAACAAGCTCTACAAAGTTGTTCTTCATTGGCCAAGCAACAGAGTGCGAGAGAACGATACAGAATAATGAGTAGTAAGATGGAACACAGGTACGACAAGGAAAATAATTCGGAAGGTTTCCGGGAGGGAGATTTGGTACTGCTATACAACCCTCACCGGCGGAAAGGTGTTCCATCCAGATATCGGTGCAGTTGGGAAGGCTCGTACAGAGTTGTGAAGACGATCAATGATGTCATCTACCGCATACAAGCAATTGGGAAATCACGAAATAGAATAGTGGTACATTTGGCGATGCTAGCAGCGTTTAGACCGAGAGATTTGTCTGATGGGGACGATCAGACTTAGGTGGAGGGCAGTGTAACGAATGTTAGCAGCACTGAGCGTTGCTATCGTCTCTAAGCCGATGCTAAGCAGTGACGCGAATGCACATCAATAATTCAATCAGTATGTATCTACATAAACGAAACAATAACTGCGTCTACATATATGTACCAAGTACGTATACGAGCAGCGGATAGTCAATGCACAAACACATGCATCTATCTGAGATACTCCTATAATTATGCAATGAGAAAAACCAGGGATGCACCTTAACGTTAAGCTAATCGTTTATCAAAAAATTTCCACCGTTTCCGTTGAAACACTTCGAAATATTATCGATAAAGAAAATATCAAGATAAATTGTATCTCGTTTTTAACCGAAACGAAAAGCTTTCGTTAACGTTAAAAACGTTAACAAAAACGTCCCTGCAAAAACGCTCTCGTCATTCCACGTCATTTGACTAGTCATTTGACAGTCATAGGTTATTTTCATAATAACATTTGCTTGGGCGCGGGTAAGTTTTATGACCTAATTTTTTGTAGGGGTGATACTTTATGTTTGAATTGTGCTGGCAATGCTATAGCCATGGTGAAGCCGTAAGGTGGTAACAACGAGCGCACATACACACACAAACTCCATGTAATTTGTTTGTGTAATTCGTTGGTGGTAATGTCAAAAATACTCTGAGAAATGTTCGTACTGTCAAAATTCATGAGAAAAGTTGCAATCAGCTTGGCTAATACTTTCACCTTTAATGACTCCGCCATCAATCAGCTTTGCCAGCATAGTTTGAAATTAATAATCAACATAAACGATTTGATTTCGTTTTGATATGGCAGAAAACGAAACGAAATAATTTCGTTAATTTGACGTTCTTAACGTTAATAAACGAAACGAAATGACTTTGTTTCGTTTATTAACGTTAATTATCGTAACGAAATGATATCGGTTCGTTGGTTAAGCATGCCTGAGAAAAACTATAAAATTGTGCAATTGTAGTTACAGCTGAGAAGTTTGCGAGCTGCTGGACTAGTAGATTCTGGAACCGCCTAGAAGATGCGAAGGTTGAAATCAAGGAGTATAAGGCGGCAATTGTGGAGGCACTGGAATTCAGTTTGATTTGAGCTATCAATCATTTTGGTTATTAAGCAAGCTATTCGTTGCACAGTTTGAGTGTTATTGTGAAGTACTTTAATAAAGGCCATTTTGCATTATTAAATATTGGAGTTATTTATTCAACAGTTTAGTGATTCGAACTCAGCAAAAGATTGCAAATAAGGTGAATTGCAAGTAAATTCGTTACAATATCTTTTCTCAAATAAACAATAGCCTCATGTGATGTTGCTAATCTGCTTGTTCACCGACAATTAAAGCCGAATAAAGACGAAAGAGAATAATAAAACGTGCGAAGTGGCGCCAATAACACTACTCGACAAAAAAATCTCCAAATACAAAACAAGCCTTTCCTAAAGTAAAATTTTCTTCTGATTCCGGATATTGTTTCCATTTTCCTGTGCAGATCTAGTTTACGAGATATCGTTCGTTTTTCGTTTTTATACCTTTCATGAAAATGAAATGGTATAATAATTTCATCACGAAACCGAAAATTGTAAGTCCTTAAAGGAAAATAGATAGACCCGCCATTAAGTATACCGAAATAATCAGGTTGAAGAGCTGAGTTGATTTAGCCATGTCCGTCTGTCCGTCTGTCTGTTTGTATGCAAACTAGTCCCTCAATTTTTGAGATATCTTGATAAAATTTGGTGAGCGGGTGTATTTGGGTGTCCGATTAGACATTTGTCGGAACCGACCGGATCGGACCACTATAGCATATATCCTCCATACAACCGATTTTTCAGAAAAAGAGGATTTTTGTAATATCTTACCCAATTTAACAGATTGAAGCTTCAAACTTCACCATATACTTTCGTATATTGCACATATTGTTGCCTGAAAAAATTTATGAGATCCGTCGTATATATAGTATATATCCCCCACAACAGATTGTTCAGATAAGGAACTTTTCGTAATTACTGCCCTATTTTAAGAGCTAGAGGCTTCAAATTTCAACGAATGCTTACATATATAGCATATATTGTTGTCTGAAAAAATGATAAAGATCGGTGGTATATATAGTATATATATGGTGGTATATATAGTATATATATATAGTATATATATATATATTTTCGCAAATTTTAGCCCCATTTTAACAGCTAGAAGCTTCAAATTTCACCGAATACTTACTTATATAGCATATATTGTTGCCTGAAAAAATCATAGAGATCGGTTGTATATATAGTATATATCTCATACAAGCGATTGTTCAGATAAGAAACTTTTCGCAATTTCTACCCCATTTTAACAGCTATAAGCTTCAAATTTCACCGATTGCTTACGTATGTAGCATATATTGTTGTCTGAAAAAATCATAGAAATCGGTTGTATATATAGTATATATCTCATACAACCGATTGTTCAGATAAGAAACTTTTCGCAATTTCTACCCCATTTTAACAGCTATAAGCTTCAAATTTCACTGATTGCTTACGTATATAGCATATATTGTTGTCTGAAAAAATCATAGACATCGGTTGTATATATAGTATATATCTCATACAACCGATTGTTCAGAGAAGAAACTTTTCGCAATTTCTACCCCATTTTAACAGCTATAAGCTTCAAATTTCACCGATTGCTTACGTATATAGTATGTATTGTTTTGTCAAAAAATCATAGAGATCGGTGATATATATAATATATATATGATGGTATATATAGTATATATATGATGGTATATATAGTATACATATATAGTATATATATATTTTTTTTACGATTTCGGCCCCATTTTAACAGCTAGAAGCTTCAAATTTCACCAAATGCTTACGTGTATAGCATATATTGATGTCTGAAAAAATCATTGAGATCGGTGGTATACATAGTATGTATCTCATACAACCGATTGTTCAGATAAGAAACTTTGCGCAATTTCTGCCCCGTTTTAACAGCTAGAAGCTTCAAATTTCACAAAATGCTTACGTATATAGCATATATTGTTGTCTGAAAAAATCATAGAGATCGGTGGTATATATATTATATACTTCATATAAACTGTCATTTTGACCCCTTTTTTACGGCTAGAAGCTTCAGAATTCATCAAATTTCATCAAATAGTTACGTTTACGTCATATATTTTTGAAATACGTGATTCGTAGTCATAGTTTTTACATGCGGACCACAAAAAACGTGAAGCTTTGCATCCTCACACAGATTACCTACCTATTTTTATAACTTTCATGAAAATGAAATGGTATATTAATTTCGTCACGAAACCGAAAATTGTAAGTCCTTAAAGGAAAATAGATAGACCCACCATTAAGTATACCGAAATAATCAGGTTGAAGAGCTGAGTTGATTTAGCCATGTCCGTCTGTCCGTCTGTCCGTCTGTCTGTTTGTATGCAAACTAGTCCCTCAATTTTTGAGATATCTTGATAAAATTTGGTGAGCGGGTGTATTTGGGTGTCCGATTAGACATTTGTCGGAACCGACCGGATCGGACCACTATAGCATATATCCTCCATACAACCGATTTTTCAGAAAAAGAGGATTTTTGTAATATCTTACCCAATTTTACAGATTGAAGCTTCAAACTTCACCATATACTTTCGTATATTGCACATATTGTTGCCTGGAAAAATTGATGAGATCGGTCGTATATATAGTATATATCACCCACAACCGATTGTTCAGATAAGGAACTTTTCATAATTACTGCCCCATTTTAAGAGCTAGAGGCTTCAAATTTCAACGAATGCTTAGGTATATAGCATATATTGTTGTCTGAAAAAATCATAAAGATCGGTGGTATATATAGTATATATATGGTGGTATATATATAAAGTATATATATATATATATATATTTTCGCAAATTTTGGCCCCATTTTAACAGCTAGAAGCTTCAAATTTCACCGAATACTTATGCATATAGCATATATTGTTGTCTGAAAAAATCATAGAGATCGGTTGTATATATAGTATATATCTCATACAACCGATTGTTCAGATAAGAAACTTTTCGCAATTTCTACCCCATTTTAACAGCTATAAGCTTCAAATTTCACCGATTGCTTACGTATATAGCATATATTGTTGTCTGAAAAAATCATAGAGATCGGTTGTATATATAGTATATATCTCATACAACCGATTGTTCAGATAAGAAACTTTTCGTAATTTCTACCCCATTTTAACAGCTAGAAGCTTCAACTTTCACCAAATGCTTAAGTATATAGCATATATTGTTGTCTGAAAAAATCATAGAGATCGGTTGTATATATAGTATATATCTCATACAACCGATTGTTCAGATAAGAAACTTTGCGCAATTTCTGCCCCGTTTTAACAGCTAGAAGCTTCAAATTTCACAAAATGCTTACGTATATAGCATATATTGTTGTCTGAAAAAATCATAGAGATCGGTGGGATATATATTATATACTTCATATAAACTCTCATTTTTGCCCCTTTTTTACGGCTAGAAGCTTCAAAATTCATCAAATTTCATCAAATAGTTACGTTTACGTCATATATTTTTGAAATACGTGATTCGTAGTCATAGTTTTTACATGCAGACCACAAAAAACGTGAAGCTTTGCATCCTCACACAGATTACCTACTTATTTTTATAACTTTCATGAAAATGAAATGGTATATTAATTTCGTCACGAAACCGAAAATTGTAAGTAGTTAAAGGAAAATAGATAGACCCACCATTAAGTATACCGAAATAATCAGGTTGAAGAGCTGAGTTGATTTAGCCATGTCCGTCTGTCCGTCTGTCCGTCTGTCTGTTTGTATGCTAACTAGTCCCTCAATTTTTGAGATATCTTGATAAAATTTGGTGAGCGGGTGTATTTGGGTGTCCGATTAGACATTTGTCGGAACCGACCGGATCGGACCACTATAGCATATATCCTCCACACAACCGATTTTTCATAAAAAGAGGATTTTTGTAATATCTTACCCAATTTAACAGATTGAAGCTTCAAACTTCACCATATACTTTCGTATATTGCACGTATTGTTGCCTGAAAAAATTGATGAGATCGGTCGTATATATAGTATATATCACCCACAACCGATTGTTCAGATAAGGAACTTTTCGTAATTACTGCCCCATTTTAAGAGCTAGAGGCTTCAAATTTCAACGAATGCTTAGGTATATAGCATATATTGTTGTCTGAAAAAATCATAAAGATCGGTGGTATATATAGTATATATATGGTGGTATATATAGTATATATATAGTATATATATATATATATATATATATATATATATTCGCAAATTTTGGCCCCATTTTAACAGCTATAAGCTTCAAATTTCACCGAATACTTACGCATATAGCATATATTGTTGTCTGAAAAAATCATAGAGATCGGTTGTATATATAGTATATATCTCATACAACCGATTGTTCAGATAAGAAACTTTTCGCAATTTCTACCCCATTTTAACAGCTATAAGCTTCAAATTTCACCGATTGCTTACGTATATAGCATATATTGTTGTCTGAAAAAATCATAGAGATCGGTTGTATATATAGTATATATATCATACAACCGATTGTTCATATAAGAAACTTTTCGCAATTTTAACCCATTTTAACAGCTATAAGCTTCAAATTTCACCGATTGCTTACGTATATAGCATATATTGTTGTCTGAAAAAATCATAGAGATCGGTTGTATATATAGTATATATCTCATACAACCGATTGTTCAGATAAGAAACTTTTCGCAATTTCTACCCCATTTTAACAGCTAGAAGCTTCAACTTTCACCAAATGCTTAAGTATATAGCATATATTGTTGTCTGAAAAAATCATAGAGATCGGTTGTATATATAGTATATATCTCATACAACCGATTGTTCAGATAAGAAACTTTGCGCAATTTCTGCCCCGTTTTAACAGCTAGAAGCTTCAAATTTCACAAAATGTTTACGTATATAGCATATATTGTTGTCTGCAAAAATCATAGAGATCGGTGGTATATATATTATATACTTCATATAAACTCTCATTTTGCCCCTTTTTTACGGCTAGAAGCTTCAAAATTCATCAAATTTCATCAAATAGTTACGTTTACGTCATATATTTTTGAAATACGTGATTCGTAGTCATAGTTTTTACATGCAGACCACAAAAAACGTGAAGCTTTGCATCCTCACACAGATTACCTACCTATTTTTTATTTTATATTTATCTTAAAAATCGTTTAGATATGTTCAAATTTCACTAAATGCTTACGTGTATAGCATATATTGTTGTCTGAGAAAATCATAGAGATCGGTGGTATATATAGTATATATCCCATACAACCGATTGTTCAGATAAGAAACTTTGCGCAATTTCTTCCCCATTTTAACAGCTAGAAGCTTCAAATTTCACCAAATGCTTACGTGTATAGCATATATTGTTGTCTGAAAAAATCATAGAGATCGGTGGTATATATATTATATACCCCATATAAACTCAATTTTTGCCCCTCTTTTTACGGCTAGAAGCTTCAAAATTCATCAAATTTCATCAAATAGTTACGTTTACGTCATATATTGTTGAAATACGTGATTCGCAGTCATAGTTTTTACACCCAGACCACAAAAAACCAGAAACTTTGCATCCTCACACAAAGTACCTACCTGTTTTTATTTTATATTTATCTTAAAAATCGTTAAGGTATGCAGATCTGTTCACTATATATTTCTTATCTTATACATCCGATTATTCGGAGATTACGAACGGGATAAGATTATTGTTCAGCCCCATTCATGAAAGGTATGAAGTCTTCGGCACAGCCGAAGACAGTCCCGTTCTTACTTGTTTATTTTATATTTATCTTAAAAATCGTTAAGGTATGTAGATCTGTTCACTATATATTTCTTATCTTATACATCCGATTATTCGGAGATTACGAACGGGATAAGATTATTGTTCAGCCCCATTCATGAAAGGTATGAAGTCTTCGGCACAGCCGAAGACAGTCCCGTTCTTACTTGTTTATTTTATATTTATCTTAAAAATCGTTAAGGTATGTAGATCTGTTCACTATATATTTCTTATCTTATACATCCGATTATTCGGAGATTATGAACGGGATAAGATTATTGTTCATCCCCATTCATGAAAGGTATGAAGTCTTCGGCACAGCCGAAGACAGCCGCGTTCTTACTTGTTTCATTTTAAGCTGTTGAATTATACATTATACTAATTCCCATAAACATTTCTTGCCTTCACCTCCTTACAGTATCGTCAGTAGTTTGGCCACTATGCCAAAAAGCGTTGAAAAAATTTTGAGAAAAAAAGGAAATTTTTTACAAAATTTCAGATTTAACCATTTTAAAATCGGAAAAATTCTATGGACGAAAAAAGTTAGCCCTCCTATGTTGTAAGTAATTTAACTACGAAAATTTTAAACATACCAGTACAACAAGCGGACGTGCCGTTGAGACTATAACCCCGTTAACTTGCAAGCGTCTATCCTAAAATTTTAGTATTACTTTGATAAATCGGCGAGACATTTCATTTGGTCACCCTAACTTAGGGTCTAATAAATTTAAAAAGACATCAAGTATTTAATTGTCACTACTGATTGTTGTAAACTTTTTTTTACAAATTTTGTTGCAAATTTATACATACTATATCGGTAGATGCGTTTACGAAATAGCTTGTTGCAAAAGAGATTTTAAATGTAAAAATAATCCGGATGGTTTTTGCTTTATTTGCGGACATTATATTTTCGGAAACTCAGCTCGGAAAATAACTAATTCTGTCAAAGATGCATACTTTCATTATTTCGGTTTCCGGGTAAAAAATTTCGATAAATCTTGGACACCTCATTTTATTCGCGCCTCCTGTAGATTAACTTTAATGAGATGGGTATCGGGTAAAGGTCATAACATGAAGTTTGGTGTTTCAATGATGTGGACTGAACCCTTTAACCACAACCAGTGCTATTTTTGCGTTATAGACCTTAAAGGTAAAACGAGAAAAAAGAAGAAATGAATAAGTTATCCAAATGGGCATCAGCTAAAAACCAAAACTACATGACCATACCTTACTCATACCTAGGCCGCCTATAAGTTTTGAAGCCTCAAGCGAAAGTGACTCCGAAGCAGATAATTCAGACAGTGGACAAGAAGGAGAGGTCCCACATCGAGTCTCACAAGCCGAACTTAATGACTTGGCCAGAGATTTGAAATTATCGAAATTTGATAGCGAAGTTCTAGGATCTCGTTTGCAGCAATGGGGCAGCCTGGGCCGTTCGACAAGTACTTCCGAATTTCGAAATAGACAAGCCTTTCTCTTCTTTTTTTACTAAAAGTGAAAATATTTGCTACTGCAATGACGTTCAAGGTTCATTTGAAGCGCTAAAATTAGAAAATAAAGTGGATGATTGGCGCTTGCTTATAGACAGTTCAAAGCATAGTTTAAAAGCAGCATTACTCCATAAAGGAAGTTCGTTACCGTCAATACCACTGGTACATTCTGAGAATACTAAAGAAACTTATTTAAGCATATCCAATTTACTTGAGCTCATTCAATATAAACAATTTAATTGGAAAATTTGTGCGGACTTAAAGGTAAGCAGTTTCGGTGGTACAATTTAAAATAAATAGTATATGAAATACATCCCAGGTTGTAGCTATAATTCTCGGACTTCAAGGAGGTTTCAATAAATATTGCTGTTTTCTCTGTTTTTGGGACAGCCGTGCTAGAGAAACCCATTATATTCAGGAAAACTGGCCACCAAGAGCTGAGTACGAACAAGGTGCCTTCAATATCGCAAACCCGCCTTTAGTAAATCCCGAACGAGTTATTTTGCCAACACTTCACATCAAATTAGGATTAATGAAAAATTTTGTAAAGGATTTAAATAAGGACGCGCCATCCTTCCAGTACTAACGAAATTTTTCCCTAAAATAACTCAAGCCAAATTAAAAGAAGGTATATTTGTTGGTCCTCAAATTAGAAAGTTGCTGAAAGACGAAAATTTTGCGAATCATTTATCATCAGTAGAAGCAGCGGCTTGGGACAGCTTTAAGCAAGTCGTTATTGGATTTCTTGGCAACAACTAAGATCCCAACTATAGAGAGATAGTCAAAGCCTTTTTGAAAAACTAAAGTGCTATGAAATGCAACATGTCCCTCAAAATGCATTTTTTGCATTCACATTTGGATTATTTTTCCGCAAACCTAGGTGCTGAATGTGATGAACAGGGTGAAAGGTTTCACCAAGACCTCATGATTTTTGAAAAGCGTTACCAAGGTTTTTGGAATGAAGAAATGATGGGAGATTATTGCTGGACAATAATACGGGAGACAAACCCAGAAAATTATAAACGGGTAGTTAAAAGTACCCACGTCCCCCACTATTGACCACCACGTAAAATCGCTCAATTTGACTTTTCTAGATGTAGATATGTATTTAATGTTGTTGTCGTTGTTGTTTTTTACTGAGTTGCTAAGTTATACTCATATTACTCAATTGAATGCAGTTTAACGTGCAAACATATGTCTATAAGAAAACGTTATAAAAAAATAAAAACGTAGTATGAATAAAAATTTTCTCTATAGATATACTTTACCAAAATGTTAGAGGCTTAAACACCAAATTAACAGAACTGTTTTTAAAATCATTTAACTCAAGTTACGATATAATTGCTTTAACCGAAACCTGGCTGAAACCTCACGTTTTTAACTCAGAGATCCTCTGTAATGACTACCAAATATATCGAAATGACCGCCTGAACAGAGTTGGAGGTGGAGTTCTGCTTGCTGTACACTCTTCAATATCATCTGAAGAGATTTGCGTACGCGCCACCGATACAACTGAGTTCTTGTGCATACGCACACAACTAGCAAATATCCACATTTATTTAGTCATCTGTTATATCCCGCCATCTTCTGAACTGTCCGTTTATGTGCATCACATTTTCTTGCTAAGAACTGTTAATTCGATGCTAAAGCCTTCCGATTCCATTATTGTCTTGGGTGACTTCAATATGCCACACATATTATGGTGCATCTCTGACTTTAATTCTGTTCTTGTTGTTCATAAACGATATATCTAGTACAATTAAATACTTAAAAATCTTGATGTACGCAGACGATGTAAAACTTTTCAAATCATGTGCCTCAGTTCAGGAACATTCCTTGCTTCAAATGGATTTAAATCACTTGGTTACCTGGTGCAATGTAAATTATATGCCGCTCAATCTCAAAAAATGTAAATTCATGTGCTTTTTTCGGAGAGTTTCGCCACCAGCTTCATATACAATTAACAACTATAGTCTAGAAACTGTAAACTGTAATTTTATTGACTTGGGAATCATGATGGATTCCAAACTTAGTTTCAATCTTCATATTAATGCTACAGTGAATAAAGGCAAAGGTGTTTTTGCATTTGTTAAACGGTGGTCAAAAAATTTAACGACCCTTACATAACTAAAGCACTTTTTACAACATTAGTTAGGCCAATATTAGAATACGGCTCAATAATTTGGAATCCGCGTTATCAAGTCCATGCAGACAGTCTCGAATCAATACAAAAACAATTTTTACTATTTGCCTTAAGAAATTTTCAATGGGACTCTTTAACTAATCTTCCACCTTATACTAATCGATTAAAGCTTATCAATCTTCCAACTCTTGCTAGTCGAAGGGAAATGCTTGGTGTAATATTTATAAATAAAAAAAAATAAATGTAAGACGCGACAACCTCCGAAGAGATCTAAGGCCGAGCTTCTTTTCCAATTTGCGTCGTGCTCCTCTTGATTTTCCTTACAAATTGGCCGGACGGGACTTACATGTTTTATGCCGACTCCGAACGGCATCTGCAAGGCAGATGAGTTTTCACTGAGAGCTTTTCATGGCAGAAATACATCCGGAGCGCTTGCCAAACACTGCCGAGGGGCGACCGCGCTTAGAAAAATTTTCTTGTAATTGAAAAACCTTATTTCTTAAATTTTTAGATGTTGCTTTGCCCGGGGTGCGAACCCAGTGCATACGGTGTGATAGGCGGAGCACGCTACCATCACACCACGGTGGCCGTGACAAAACTTTTAAATGGATCAATTTCGAGCCCATTCCTTCTGAATGAAGTGAACTTTTGCGTTTCCTCTCGGACATCGAGACACTTCAAACCTCTTCTGCTGAAAAAATGTAGAACGAATTTCGAACAAAATGAACCTTTTCGGCGTTTATGCCAAGATTATAACTCTCACTCAAACACATTTGATAGCTCGGACTCCCTTTTTTCTATAAAAAAGATTGTTGTCACCTCTCTTAATTAATGTATAATACGTTTGCTTCTGTTCTCTTTAAGTATTACGCTTGGCTGATGAAATTTCTTCTGTAGCTGAGCAGTCTCAGATCGTGACGCTTGACAAACCGCTGCCCATCAAAGACTCGGCAAAATCAAAAAAAAAAAAAACAAAAAAAATAGTTATTATATATATATAAATCCATCGCGAGAACAGGATTAGCCTGGTTTCATTGGGCCACTTGAGGGCAGCGCGCTGCCACAACGTCCATAAAAAAAAAAAAATATTGTAGGATAGGCGCTTGTAAGTTAAGGGGGCTATAGTCTCAACGGCACGTCTTATTGTTATACTGGTATGCTTAAAATGTTTGTAATTAAATTACCTACAACATAGGGGGGCTAACTTTTTTTCGTCAATAGAATTTTTCTGATTTTAAAGTGGTTAAATCTGAAATTTTGTAAAAAACAAAACTACTGAAGATACTTAAGGGAGGTGAAGGCAAGATATTTTTATGGGAATTAGTATAATGCCTAAAATGAAAAAATGAAAAATACAAATTTTTGCCGTACCCATTTTTAAGTAGTGTTCTGCAAAAAGGGAATTTTCATATTTTCGCCGATATCTCGGAAACTGGATCTGCCACAGGAAAACGGAAGTCATATTCGGAATCAGGAGAAAGTTTCACTTTAGGAAAGGCCTATTTTATTCTTGGAGACTAAAGTTGTTCAAAATTTGTTGAGTAGTGTAATTATTCAACTAAATGGTGACCGCTGATTTAAAATGAAGTCAACACCCAATTTAAAGCTCTTGAAGGAGCGAACGCATTTCTTTGTTTGTATCAATTACGCTTTTGAATTCTCATTTTCGAGAGTTTGATAAAAATGATATAAATGCATCCGAAGGACATAAATAATAACGTATAATTAGGTCTTCCATTGTATTACAGCGTGAAATTTTTCTTGTATTAAATTCTCGATATCTACGAATATCTTTATTGCGAGCCTCTAAAGCTTCTTCCGACATCATGACGATTGGTAACGGCGAAGATTTTATAATTTCTGCTCCATGAATTAATATTATGTGCACGCTAGATGACATAGGATACCACCCATAAAAGTTGACATAGTGATGCGCTTTCTCTTTGCAGTACATTTCGAATTTATCATACGAAATTTCAAACCCAGTAGATATAAAATTCAGTATTATTCCAAATCGACGATAAGTTCTTCATCAATGCCAGTTGCTTCAGCAGCCAAGGTATACTGCTCAAAAAAAGGACTAGCAGTATTACCATTGTTGGTGGTACCAGAGCCGTATTTGAGCATATCTACAATTAGATGAAGCAAGTCTTTAATTTTTTCTGAATCTCACGTTTTTCATTTTCAAAAATTTCCTTATGTTCATTAGAAGTCGCCACACTTTTACTTTGAGACGATATGTAATATGAAATATGCATTCCATACATCCTATGTACGCATGCACAGTTGACAAACCATATTGGTATGATTCATCGGCATGCTTTTTGAAAACTTCATTTAAGTTATTCATTGTTTTAGGTATTGCTTTGCAGATTGGACATATCTGATGTATCACTAACGACACTAAACGTATTTCCATCGATCATGGTTAATTTCATGTCGTAGCTTATATGGACGGTTTCATTTTCCACTGTAATATACATAACTGTAGGCGCAAACTGAATTTTTCTTGCATTTGTATGAGCTTTGTTTTAATAATTTCAGACGTTTCTCTTTCAAATAAAAGCTTTATAGGGCGACAAAGTCGGATAGAAGACGGTTTGTCATTGTTCTTAATGATTGCGTTGCCTTCGTTTGCTCTAAGCAGCAGTGGAACCAAACAAATAACTTCCAAACTGCTGTCACTAAAGTCTCTATTTTCATCATCAAATCGTTCATTATATGCAGAGTGATCAGAAGTTCCGTCATATCCCCATTTAAATAAGTGAGTTAGACATTGCTTAACCTGGTCTATGTTTCGCTCTAAAACATTACTTTCCGTTTGCAGAATCTCTTCACCGTGTGATTAAGAACACTGGTTTACAGCCAAAATGCACCAGAGATGCCATAGTGAAATTCCTATGTAAAATCACTGATCACCTGATTCTGAAAATCAAGGTTTTTTTTAATTCTATGGTAAAGTTTTGGAGATATTTACGAATTACCGTTATTTAAAAAAAATAAAAAATTGGGTCCACTTAATCATATATATCTCATGAACGAATTGAGCAATTCCAAAACGGTTTGAAGCTTTAAAGCTTTGAAAGTAATACAATTTGCCATAAACTGTGCATACAACACTTTTTACTAGGCCCTGCAGATTAAAAGATAACGAACAATCATTACGGATTTTTTAAATTTTTTTTGTAAAAATATAAAAAAATTTGTACTTTGCGAGGAAGGATCTCGAAAACTTTTTGTTTTTTTGTAGATTTTTTGTTTTCTCTCCTATATCTGTTTAATTACAAAAATAACAAGCTTTCATTCAACAAAATCGATGAACTAATATAAAAGTTATAACCATTCAAATAAATATATCCATATAGTAAAACTTAAGTACCCTACAAATAATAGCATATGTACATATAATTCTGTCTTAACTCTATGATCTTATTTTATAATTGAAAAAGTTATGTATCTTGTTTTGACGCTTATTTAGATTAGGATCGGTTTCTCTTATGAGAAACCAACAGCAGTCGCCCATCATAGCGACAGCCCATCATACCGACTTTAAATCATTTTCATTTGCTGGTGAAACCTTTCGCCATGCTCGTCACTTTCGTCGCCAAGGTTTTGCGGGAAAAAATTTAAATGGGAGTGTAAAAAATTAATTTTTAAAGAGATATTTACTCCTGAAAAAAATAAAAAAATATATTAGATAAATGCATAAGTGACACATTAATATATCATTTTCTTAGGCTGGATTTATCTTTCAATTCAGAACAAATTTTTTGTGTACATTTTTCTCATTTGTTCGGAACTGGACGATGAATTCAGATTTACGGATATATATTCTCATTATATGTTTGTTTTGAGTGCTAAGCGACACAAATATCTGGCGAAAACGAAAAACATATAAAACTATAATATATTTTTTATTGTATTATAAAAACAATAATAACAAAATTGTTTCGGCACTCGCGTGGTGCCATCCTCAGTTGGTAGTGTTCAACTAAACATTGTCTAATACATATATCGCAGAATAAGTCCATAAATATTAAAAATATGCAAACATAATTTACTAAATACAGTAGCTACATATAACAAAAGTAATGAGAAAATGTATCGAAAATGAGGTGCATTCTCTTCTTTCCTTTTTTATTTGGTGCCTCTTAATTAGCTGTATGATGATGTTAGGGCAGTACCCATTCGTTTCAGCTATACTTATTATATTCTCTTTTTCTCTTTTAAATGCGCTGCAGCTGAGCGATACATTTACAAGGCGATGAGCCATAGAATTAAAAGCTGCCAATTTGTGGCAGTAGTGGTGGTTTGATTCAATTGGAATGAAACGCTCAGTGGATGTGTGTTTTCGATAAATATCGAATTCGATAAATCCGTCGATATTGTGTATAAGTTTGAGATCAAGGAAAGGTAGCTCATTATCTTCTTCAGTTTCATATGTAAACTGTATAGCATTATCAATTTAATTAAATAAGTCAAGCATGTTTTCTATTTGTTCCTTCTCATTAACGACCATGCAATCATCTACATATCGAAAATATACCCGTGGGAAAAGTGAGCTCTGGATTAATTGTTCTTCGACAGTGTTCATAAAAAGGTTGCATTAGAAGGGGCTTATATTTAATTCCATCGGTAAGCCATCGGTTTGCTCGAAGAATTCGCCTCTAAACTGGAAAAATTATTGGTTCACGCATAAAACGGTTAGTTCAAATAAAGCACCAGCGACAGAGGGATTAATGTTTTGCCTGTCGAGCCAAGCAAGTAGCGCATCCAAGGCTCCTTTCTTCGGCACGCTGGAGAAATACGAGGATATATCGAATGACGCAAAGCATTCATTTGAGCTCAGTCGTACATCTTTCTCTTCGATAGTAATTCCAAAGAATCCTTTATGGAAAATTCATCAGAGCTTTTGAGACTATTAAAATAAGTGCTCAGCCATCTGGCTATATCAGATGTAGGGGAAGTATAACCGGCAATTATTGGTCGAAATGTATTTCCCGGTTTGTGCGCCTTGTATAGTCCATATAAGGCTGCAGCGCGTTTAAAAGAGAAGATAATAAGTATAGCTGAAACGAATGGGTACTGCCCTAACATCATCATACAGCTAATTAAGAGACACCAAATAAAAAAGGAAAGAAGAGAATGCACCTCGTTTTTCGATACAGTGGGCAAAAATGGTGGCAATGCTATTTGTCGTATCGCGTACGATGCACATTATTTCAACAGTATTAAAAAATTTTTCAATAAAGCACACGTTAAGGTTGTTCCAAAAACAAAGATAAAGCTGAAGTCTTTGCTTAAATCGACGAAGGACAAGTGTGACAGATAAGCCTGGCGTTTATTCGGTCACATGCTCACAAATCAATAACGACGGAGATGTATGTGGCGCAAAATACATAGGCCAGTCGACTCGCACTGTACGTATCAGGATGAACGAACATTTGAAGTGCATCAAAAATATCGAACCGAAAAGTGGAATTGCGGAGCACGCTTTATTGAACGAGCACGTATTAAGTGAGGATGACTGTAAAGTGATTAAATCGGAATCTAATATCAATAGATTAAATATCTTATAATCGTTACATATTTATGTAAACAAAAATGTCGCGGTGAATCGGGATATTGGCCCACTGTACTTTACTCTTTTTTCAGCCATACAGTAAACTTATGATTTGCTTGCTATTGTTATTGCTCTTGTCATTGCACATTTTCTCATTACTTTTGTTTTATGTAGCTACTGTATTTAGTAAATTATGTTTGCATATTTTTAATATTTATGGACTTATTCTGCGATATATGTATTACACAATGTTTAGTTGAACACTACCAACTGAGGATGGCACCACGCGAGTGCCGAAACAATTTTGTATTGAAAAGTATTATTGTTTTTATAATACAATAAAAAATATATTAAGTGACGAAAAGGAGTTTTATGTGTTTTTCGTTTTCGCCAGATATATTGTCATGTAAATTTAAAAATTTTCATACACATTTTTTTTATCGGGCAGATAGGTTTTTAAGTTAACTGAGAAAACGGTTTTAAATGTGTTTTTTATTTACCCATTGCCGCATAGTTTTTGATTAGGTCGTTCACTATCATCTCGTAGTTAGGACTTTTGTGTTTGCCTAAAAAAGAAGTAACGACATTTTCAAAAGAATCCCACGCTGCTGCCTCCACTGGTGACAATAGTTCTTTGAAATGGTTATTGGTCATCATTTTCCTTATTTGCGGACCCACAAAAATCCCTTCCTTTATTTTTGCTTCTGAAATCTCTGGAAAGATTGTCTTCAAATGATGAAAAGCTTCGCCTTCTTTGCCCAAAGCCTTAACAAAGTTTTTGATAAGGCCGAGTTTGATGTGTAGCGGAGGTAGAATTATTTTTTCCTTCTTTATAAGTGGGGAGTATTAAATGTTATCCACCCCAACTTGAAACTCGATTCGTTCTGGCCAATCTTTTATAATGTAGTGGTTTTGACGAGCTCCGCTATCCCTTTTGCATAGAAAGCAACAGTATTTTGTGTATCCACTTTGTAGACCACATAGCATTCCAACGACTTTAAGATCGGCACATATTTTCCAATCAAGTTCTTCGTATTTGATTAACTTGAGCAATTTTTGCATTATCTCATACGTTTCCTTCGTATTTACTGCATGCGCGATCGGGATAGATGGCTTTTTGTTGCCAATATGCAATAATACGGCCTTTAAACTTAATTTATTGCCGTCTATGAACTATCGCCACTCTTTTGAATCATATGGTTCACCAAACTGTTTGTCTTTGCAGTAACAAACACTGTCCTCCTTCGTATAGTACTGGGAAAATTGTTCGTGAAAAAAATTTAAATTGTTGCATACGACAGGCGTGTAGTTCGGTCTTTTCCTTTGACAATTCCAAATCCCTTATCCAATCATTGAGTTGTGCTTGTGACAAAGGGTTTCTTTCGTTTTCCGTTTCAAATCCAGTACAACATGATGCCGCGTAATCAGATATTGCTGTTGACAATGCAACTGGAGCCGGAACTAAAGTTAAATTTGATTCTAGCAATGTAGCTTCCGTTGAATTTAGTTCTGGTAATGACACTGTAGATACGCTCGCATAGTTTACTTTTCTTGACTTTCCATCCCCAAGTACTTTTGTAGTACAAATATAGCAGTCCGTTGAATGGCAAGTTGGTTCGCTCCACTTCATTGGTGTAATAAATTTCATATGTCGCCTAAATAGATAGTTTCAGAAATTAGTCAGCTATGCATTAAAAGGGAGCAAATTCCTAATTTTTACAACGCACATTTTTGTTCCGGTTTCCAATAAAATCAATTCGACTCGACATGTGCTGCACACAGTATTCGGTATCCATGGTTTTTAGCCTCAATTCCAAAATACTTATAGTATGTAACTTTCAAAGGATTTGAAAACACACTTCGCATCCTTTTAACGATAAATTGACCGCAAATAAAACAGAACATATCTGGATCAATTGTACACTCAAACTCACGCGCCCTTTTATTCATATTATATTTTTAAGTAAATGACGATTTATAAACTGCAATTATAAACAGAACAGTATCCGGCGAGCCTTGCAGATATTATGAAGGAACAAGGCGCATGTACTATTATTTATACCTAGATCAAGTAAAAATTCAAGCCTACCTAGACAAAACGGTTGACTAGTTCTACAAAGAAAACACTACATACCTTAAAAATATGCTCTTGCTTGGGTTTGAGAAAAAGCCACTAACAGTTTTTTGTATCTAATAACCCTTCGAAAATCTACCTGCTAACTAACTGATATACGAATACTAACACATATGTACCAGTAGAGTATTTAAGTATTAAATGGATATATTTCCTTGAATGCTTATAACTTTTGTATTAGTCCATCGATTTTGCAGAATGAAGGGTATTTTTTTTTTTTTTTGTAATAAAACAGAGGTTAGAGAGAAAAAAAAAATCTGCAAAAAAATAAAGTTTTCGAGATCCTTCCTCGCAATATACAAATTTTTTTATATTGTTACAAAAAAAATTTTAAAAATCCGTAATGATTGTTCGTTATCTTTGAATTGCGCAATTCGTTCTTGAGATATATATGATTAAATGGACCCAATTTTTTTTTTTTTTTTTTTTGAAATAACGGTAATTCGTAAATATGTATCTCAAAAACGTTACCATAGAATTAAAAATAACCTTGTTTTTCGGAATCAAGGGGTGATTTTACATAGGAATTTCATAATGGCGTCTCTGGTGCAGAAAAAAAGTTGGAATTTGTGATCCAGTGGAATTAATTGCAGATCTATTTCAGCTCTTCTGTTTGTGATCGTAATTCCGTTTAAGTGTGTTGTACGGTGGGTTTATATTTGCATTCTTTTCTTTGGTACCTTGTTGCACTAGCATATAAGAATACTTTGATAAATGCGCGTCAACGTATAAGGACAATGCTTCATCGCCTGTATAATGACTGTATTGATCAGCTAAAGGGTTAATAATATTTTCTTTTATTTCATTAGCCTTTTCAAGTGAAGATTCAGTAAGTTCTTTAACCACGTTTGCAACATCTCGCAGTCCAGAAGCATTTAAGCTCATTCGGCAAAAGCAAGCTCTGCGTAAGTATAAATACTTACCAAATGTGCTACCCTCTTTCGTTTCGCTGGCTCCCGAGAGATCATTAAAGCTTTTCTTAGGCCTACCTGCGTATTCCGGAATGGTCTGCTCCGGAAGATCCATATCTTCTTCAAGCCATGAAGCAAACTTTGCAAGAAAATTCTCTTTGGTGTAATTCACTTAAATCCATCTCAAACGAAGCTTTGATAAGAAAATTCATCTTACAATCCCTCGTCTCATATACCTCCCTCTCTGAAACGTAAAACAGTACACACGTGGTCTAAAACAGCTTTATCATTTTGCTTTTGGCCACGTTCTGCAACCCACTCCTCATACAACTCCCTCTTTGGGATCGTCATTATATCAAAACGGGGACCTACAGGTATCATTTGAGTTATAGGTATGTAATAATATTGAATTATTGTAGAATTTCAAAAATTATTGTCGTACAGCGTAGTTCAAACTTTTGGCAAGCTTTTCTTTTCACGGTTTTATATATTTTCAGCACAAAAATAGCACACATAAAAAAACTCATAATTTATTTAAAAAAAGTACTCAACCACAAAACTTTTGAACACCTGCAAATTGATATACCTACGTGCAGATTTTAAATAACCAAAATATATTTTAGCTTTTATTTCATCACAAAGCTTTATTTAATTTTAAACCACGCATTATTTCACTTCTGTAAATTGCACTACTTAGCGCATTGTAAATTTTACCAAGTAGCGCAGCTAACAGCTGATCGGTGAAAATTCGCACATTCATACGCACAGTTCTCGACTCAGTTTCAAAAAAAAATTTAGATTATTTAACTCAAATTTTAAAGTGAGATAATCATTACGAATTTATGTATATGGAATATATAAGGCGTTTTTGTTGTTATTAAAACAATAGTTTTATTTATATTAAAGCTTTTCTCAGTTTTTTTTTTTAACTTTGAAAAAACTCCGAACACCATTCCTTCATTATATGACATTCGACTGCCTAGTCCACTGCCTTCCACTCTATTCGCAACATAACCTCTACTTAAGCTGCCAAACTATATAGTAAACAATGACTTAGCGCGTCGTCAGCAAATCACAGTTTAACAGCAGATTATGCAATCATAGTGTACCTATACAAGTGTGTCAACTAAGCGATAAACGTCAAAACTACAAACAGCCTCGCTCACCTGATGCAAATCTAAGGTCTAGAGTTGCATTTTTGGTACGTGAGAGTACTTCAAGCTGAGTTGCATTTGATAGTTTAATAAAACTTTGTAGTATTTACATATGAAATAGTTGCATATATTTCCGCGGAAATAATTCGGAAAGCAAAATTTATTTAAATTAGAGTCAAAATATAAAGCGCCACACGTGTAACATGGAAAAATTTCACTTCTAATGCTGTTTACACAAATGCATAAGGGCAAAATTATATAAACGCTTTTGTCGCTTCAAAGCAAGGATAATGTACGGCGTTGTCAAAGCGTAGGCACGCAACCAAAGCATTTATGTAAATTTTTCGATACTTCGCCCGACATGAATTAATGAATGCAACACAACCAAAGCGTCTGTGTAAATCAGCCTTAATTTTTGTAGCTGTGAAAGTCTCATGCAAATAAAATGGTGCTGTAAGTGCAAACAAATCAAACTCCTATATGACACTACTTTATTTTCTATGTATTTTTCTTGTATTTTCTCTTATATTTTTTGTCGAGGGAGCCAATAAGGTTTCAGTACTGGTGTAAGTGTGTGAACTATATTTAAAAAAAACTAACGAAATAACAGAAAAATACAACGTAGTTCATTAAAAACAAACAACCCAGTTTCTATTTCGATAGGGTCTTTTGACATTAGGCCGTTTTTTCTTTATTTTTGCTGACATATGAAAATTTTGTTTGTAGTTTCAAAATTTTGTGCATAAAAACACAACTAAATTCAAAGTGTAAATTGTGTGTGCAAATGAGTTTTCAATAAGTGTATATTTTTCAGTTTTTCATAGTTAAGGAATTGACCTCCAGATTCTTGTGCTACACAAATATAGTGAACTTGAGTACAGAACTAAAAACACAACTAAATTCAAAGTGTAAATTGTGTGTGCAAATGAGTTTTCAATAAGTGTACATTTTTCAGATTTTCATAGTTAAGGAATTGACCTCCAGATTCTTATGTTACACAAATATAGTGAACTTGGGTACAGAAATTCAAATTAAAAAGTTTTTCACAATAATTTGAAAACTCTACGTTTTCCCTGCTTTTTACACTTAAAGGAGTAACCCTCCGTAATAAATTAAAGTTTTAATGAAAATCAATAACTCTAAACTAACTTTTCGCCGGGATATAAAATTAAAATGCTGTGGAACAGGAGCAACACTTTTGTGACTAATAAACCATGTTACAATCTTTTAGGTCTCTGCACAGAGCCCTAATTGACCGTTTTCAACCGAAACTGCCGAAACAACAATGGCAACCCAGATTTTCCCGTTATGCTCATTCAAGCGAGTGCCTGTCAGAAAGAAGACAACACACTTGTACTTGTACACTATGTATGCAATGAAGAACAGTAATTATAAGAAATGATAATTACCGTTACATACTGTGGACGTTTTAAAACCAACTGCATTTTAAAAGTTGATTTGAAAATGTTTACTTTTTCTCGTTTAAACGAAGCAAAAATGCCACTGTGCCCCATGGTGTGATGGTAGCGTGCTCCGCCTACCACACCGAAGTAGAACTGGATTCGATTCGATTTTCATAAAAAAATCCATTTAATCGATTAAATCGAGCTGAAAAAAAGTTGATTGCTGTTCAATTGTTTACCAAGGGCGTACCGCTAAATAAATTTCGCCAGTTTCTTTCTCTTTTCGTTGCCTGAGGCTATTTGGCAACATCAAAGAGTGCAACAGGGTTATTCACTTGTTCCTCCTATTCTCACTCCAATAGATTGATAGTGTAGTCGATACATGCTTTCTGTGTTTTTTCCAGATATTCAAATTTTGTTCGCAGACATTTCTTCAGTTAGTTCTGCCTTCTCTGCAATATTAGCTTAGAAATCAAAATGGGAACAACTCTTGGCTATAAACCTCTATTAATCTCTCATCATAGCTGCCGTATCAAGGGTCCATGGCATGGCCCTTTGAAGTGTTCAAGAAAAAAGTCATGTCGACGAATTATGGTCATCTCCGTTGAACCAGCCGATAGCTCTTATTATGGGAATGCATGTAGAAGTTTAAACACAGCAAGTATTCCTTTCGGCACCCGTATTTAGAAACAGACGAAGCGGAAGACCTCCGCCAAAAGACTTGATCTCCATTGGTGTTCACATCTGGTGTCAGTTATGTTGAAACCGGGATAGGTAGGCTGACTTGCGCAACTTAGATAATGCCAAAATTTTCTAGGCGGCTAAGCTCCAATTGTTGGTGATGATAAAAGCACCTTGTTGGAGTAAGAAGCGTCGAATGGCAGAATGAAGAGGCAACGTTCGGCGGAAGGCGACAAGCCTGCTTTCAAGAGGCAGAAAGGACCCAGTACGAGAGCTGCGAGGCAGGGCAGTCGCATAGACAAGACAACTAGCCCCAAAGGTGTAAGACAGATGGGCCCCAATAGCGAGGTAGCAACTACCTCGAAAGCTGCGAGTCACGGAAGTAGGAGATAAGCCAAAGGGAGATAACGCTAAGACTCCGGCTTTTTCGGAGGTGCTAAAGGGAGTTAAAGCTGACTCCGGCTTTCTCGGAACTGCCAAAGGGGGTTAACACTAAGACTCCGGCTTTTCCCGAGAAGATGAGTGATGTGGCAAAGCAGTCACTGACTGAGGCGCTGGTTGATCGTGGCAGTCCTTTCGGACTGATGACTACTGTAGGTGGAGATCTGTAGAAAGGGAGCTTATTAGCTTAATGTTTAAGATGATGCGGGAACAACCATGTAAGCCCCTTCCGACCTTTGATTCGGGGGATGGTATAATGGTTTGAAGATGATAGCGTGCGACAACATCGCGAGCTTGCGGTGGCTGGAGTAAGTGGTTCCAAACCTCCAAAGGCAAAGCACGAACGCGCGGTTTTAGGTTGTGGATAAAGCGCAAATCCCCACGGTACCAAAAGTTAAGGTATGGATACCATGCGTGATGAAGTCGGAGGATACACTGCAACTTCGGCAGAATCAGAATCCGAACAAACCGACACACGATTGGAAGGTACTTACTGTATCTAGGCCTACGGAGGAAGGTCAGTTCTACATATTCCAAATAAACAAGCAGGTGGAGGATATATTGTACACGCAGCTTGGAAAAATGTCCTTTGGTACAGGCAAAATTTATATGCGACTCAAGAAAAGAAGTCCCGAGGGCGAAATCGAAAAGGATCTCAAAAGTCTAAGGGAAAAAGACAGGGAGAGGTAGCTGACGTCATCACGAAGGTGTTAGAAGAGGACCAACAGCCAGACGATGCTATGAGTCGCTCGGAGGAACACCCGGCGCAACAGTTACAAGAGGCTGAAGAGGGCTTCGAACACTCTAAACCAAAGGGGCAAGGGGAGGATGACGAGGGTGCTGTAGGGGAAAAGCAGCCCAATGGTGCTGCGAGTTCTACAGGTAAACCTCCAACACAGTAAAGTGGCGTCGAGCGAACTCCTCCTAACCCTTGAGGAGGTTTCGTTTGACGTGGCGCTGATCCTGGAGCCGTGGCTCTCATCGGGAGGAAAGGTTTCTGGACTAAGCGCGCGTGGATTTGACGTTTACTATGCGCAAACGGAAGGACGGGTGCGAGCTGTAGTAACGGTAAGGAAACAGCTGCATTCATATATGCTGCCTAATTGCACTACTGAGGATCTCGTAGTGGTGGCCGTTGAGCAAAGGAATAAGCAGGCATTTATCCTGGCATCCTGCTACATGGCCCATGCTGCGGAGGTTCCACCGATGGACTGCAAGAGGCTAGTACTGGACGAAGGGCGCAAATGGCGGTTGGTCATAGGCGCGGATGCAAATGCGCACCACAATTCGTGGGGAGGAGCAGATACGAACGAGAAAGGCGAATCTCTATTTTGTTACATCCTGCAAACCAATTTGCAGATAGCCAACAGAGGAAATGTCCCTACATACATTGGTCCAACACCCAGCAATATTTTGGATATTACACTGAGCTCCGAACGTGATATATCAAGGTATGATTGGAGGGTTCTTGATAGACCGTCCTTCTCCGACCATGCGTATATCAGCTTCAGCATGCCCCTAAAGAGGGTAGAGAAGGGAGGGACCTTTAGAACCCTAGGTCAACAAACTGGACTGAATTCCAGAAATATATAGAAACGAAACTGGGACAACCCAAAGTGGTTGCCAATGTGGAAGAACTGGAGGAGTCCAATAAATTCCTAACAAGGACGCTTATGACTGCGAATAACAAAGCTTGCCCTCTAAGATGATTCAGAGCTGAGTCTTCTAAGAAGACAGGTAAAATAAATGTTTAAGCTAGCAAAAGCCGCGGAAAGCGAAGCGTGTCTGGACGAGTACAGGGTTCTACTGAGGAATTACAAGCGTGAAATTTCCAGGGCGAAGAGAATCCCATGGAAAAGTTTCTGTACGGACATAGAGTGCTCCAGCGAAACAGCACGGTTGAGAAAAGTCCTAACAAGGGGAAACATAGTCCAGAGACTAATGAAGAAAGGGAACTGGGAATGGTCACGTAATAGAGAGGAATCCCTTGAGGTGCTTCCCGATACACATTTCCCATCGGGAGATGGTTTAGAAGAGCCAGCAGACAGCACTCACACTTCGATCACGGAGCGGGTAGTGCCGGGCTTGGTGACCGATACCAAGATCAAATGGGCAGTGAAGACGTTTTCTAAGTTTAAATCGCCGGGCCCAGATGGTATACTGCTGGCCATGCTACAAGTTTCAAGTAGGGCGGTCGTGGAACGGCTTAAAATAATATTCGATGGGTGCATAAGACTGAATAATGTACCACACTCTTGGAGAACTGCTCGTGTAGTTTTCCTACCAAAGGCGGGGAAGACCGGTCACGTGTATCCCAAAGACTATAGACCCATTAGCTTAACATCATTTCTGCTCAAAACCTTTGAGAGGCTGATAGATGTGTACATAAAGTCCAACGTGGATGAAAAGCTGCTTTCCACAACACAACATGCGTACACCAAAGGCAAGTCGGTAGACACCGCATTGCATAGGGTGGTAATAAGCATAGAGAAACCCCTGGAATATAAGGAATATGCTCTAGCAGTATTCTTAGACATTGCCGGGCTTTCAATAATGTTTCTAAATGGGCGATTATGGATGGCCTTAATTACATTAAAGTACATCCAGCCTTAACGAGATAGATCAGCTGCATGTTAAATTGCAGGAAGATTACATCACAATGGGGATTGTACGAGGCCACGAAATCAGTGGACAGGGGAACCCCGCAGGGAGGGGTGCTATCACCTCTGCTGTGGGCGCTGGTCATCTACCAACTGCTCAGGCGATTCAAACTTACGGCTTACGCGGATGATGCTGCAATTGTCATAAGTGGAAAGTACCTTCCAACGATTAGCTCTTTGATGGATGGGGCGTTTGGCGATATTCATACCTGGGCGTCAAATGTCGGGTTGAAAGTCAACGCGGATAAGACGGATATGGTGTTGTTTACAAAGAGGTAAAAGGTCCCAAATTGGATCAGACCTAAGTTAGGAGGGGTGACCCCACAGGAGAAACCTTGCACAAAATATCTAGGAATTATCCTAGAGAGTAAGCTGTCATGGAAGCTCAACGTGGAGGAGAGGGTGAAGAAGGCTCCAACGGCACTGTATGCATGTAAAAGAATGCTGGGTTGTACGTGGGGCGTATCGCCCTCTCTTTCTCATTGGGTTTTTACAGCGATTGTAAGCCCTATTCTGTACTATGGAGTTCTTGTTTGGTGGAAAGCCACACAAAAAACAATATACCTCAAAAAATTAGAGGGGTATGCAGACTATCAATGCTTAGCATTACGGGAGCCCTGAAAACAACCCCGACAGCTGCACTGTATGCCATTCTGCACATTCCACCTGTAGACCTGGTAGCAAAGAACATAGCGTTAACAACTTCAACCAGGCTCGGTGCCTCGGGGAAGCTTGTGCGCCAACCATACGGCCATCGTAGTATAGCTTCATCAATCACAAGACGAACAGACTACCTGATTCCCTATCTGCGCTTCGATGGCGATCTTAAGGCCACAATAGAGGTGGACGGTTGGCGCAAGTGTGCTCAAATGGCGGACGAGGCGATACATGTGTACACAGATGGTTCCAAAGTAGTGAAGGGAGTAGGGTATGCGGTATACTGTGCTGATCCGGAAATAAACACATCCTACAGGCTGTCGGATTACTGTAGCGTTTTCCAAGCGGAAATAGTAGCCGTAACCAAAGCAGTAGAAACCCTGGAAGAAAATAGCCCAAGCTGCAATCGTGTTAACTTTTATATTGACAGTCAAGCAGCAATTAAGGCAATAATCTCGCATAGCACAGCATCTAAACGCGTGTTAGAGTGTAAGCAGTCCCTGGAGAGAATCAGGACAGGGAGAAGCATACATCTATATTGGGTCCCAGGGCATATGGGGATAGATGGGAATGAAAATGCGGATGAACTAGCTAAAAAGGGCGCGTTCCTTGAAGCTTGCTCCGTAGACATCCCAATTAGACTGGGCGAAATTAAGCGAAGGCAAGAAGTGCACATGATCCACCAAGCAGGAAAGGTGAAAGTGTCGAAGTTATGTGTAGGTCTTACAACCTTACACTAGCGAAGTTGCTTCTATCATTAAAAGGAGAGGACTGTAGACTCATGACGGGTATTCTGACTGGACACTGCCTTCTGGCGTCACATGCCTTTATATTAGGCTTGGTCAGTGATAGCAGATGTAGGAAGTGCGGGCTGGAGGAGGAAACGATCGAGCACGCTCTGTGATCCTGCCCTGCGCTTGCCAGGCGACGACTCCAGCTATTAGGAGTGATAAAGCTGTCAGATCTAGAAGCAGCAAGTGGCTTAAGTCCTAGGAAGCTTCTAGTATTTGCCAAGAGGGCGGAGTTATTTTATAACATAGGTCCTGGTTTTTGATAGGGTTTTTCAGTTTGGTCGTTAAAACAAACTTCTGGTAACACTTCGGACTTATTCAGTCTATGTGAGGTCCTAATGGACCGGCCAGTCCAACCTAACCTAACCTCTCCTTTTACTCATAGCCACCATCATAATGGCGTATAGTCTTAGTTTATGGTTTTCAAAAAAGTCGAACTTTTTGAAAATTTTTAAACACTATTTTCTTTTATATGCGCCAATAAAGCTTAATTTATAAAAAAAATTCAAAAAATGTATTTTCTGCACGTTTTTATTAATAAATATGAAATTGTACCTATTGTTGCTGAAAGTGATCAAAACTTCGAAGGCTAAAAAAAACGAGCGATTCTATAAAGAAAGTCGATTCTTCACTTCTTAAAAAAGATCGATTTAATCGTTTAAAAATCGAATCGAAATCCAGCTCTACACCGATGATCCCGGGTTCACGCCCCGGGCCAAGCAACATCCAAATTTTAGAAACAAGTTATTTTCAATCAGAAGAAATTTTTTCTAATCGGGGTCGCCCCTCGGCAGTGTTTGGCAAGCACTCCGAGTATATTTCTGCCATGGAAAGCATTTCAGTTAAAACTCATCTGCCTTGCAGATGCCGTTCGGAGTCGGAATAAAACAACTAGGTCCCGTACCGTCAATTAAAAATTAAGAGGAGCTCGACGCAAATTGGAAGAGAAGCTCACCTAAAATCTCTTCGGAAGCTATCGCGCCTTAAATTTATTTATTTGTATTGATCATTGAGTTTTATATCTTGTTCCGGGCTTTTTGATCAGAGCTGGTACATGATATTAATTACGCTGTATGTGTTCGAGGAGCTGTGAAGGCAAATAACCAAATAATAACTCAAATTGGACAGCATCCACCAGCTTTCTCAAAGTAACTTACGATAGCTAGAAAAAACTGCTTATAAGCCGGTAGGTATATCCTGCATAACACAACAAAGAAGAGTTCGAAGGCTTCGCTGATAGGCAATGTTGATACACTGCGGTGAAAGCCTCTACTGCATTGGAACTAACAGGTAAGTAAACCCCGTTGGTTATTCTTTTCAATCACAGTCAGCTATTCTGAGTAACTAGTAGCTAAAGTGCTTTGTTGTATTCGTCTAACTTCTAAGCAGTCTACATCAGAGAATATTTTTTTGCAAATTATATGACATCCTATCTGTTTTAGATATGATTAAGACTGTTGCTCTTGGAAATAACCAATTCCACCATTATACTCAGAAAGAAACACCTGTCCAAAATGAGGATAAAATTTCCAAAAGTGCTTTTTATTAAATTGAGGATGATTTCAATTTAATAAGTAAAAATTTCTCATTATTGTATTAAACTTATCTTTAATATGAGGGAAAATTTGTCTTAAATTTTTTAATTAGCCCCTCAAACATTTTTGTACATAATTGATGTCCAAAAAAATTAGTTTTGTTAATGTTTTTCGTACATTTTCTTGATGTTCGGTTTGTTTAATACTTTCGCATAAAAGGTGTGTTTATATGTTGTCATGTTTATTGCGCACTTGTAAAACGGACGTCAGGTATCGTTTAATAAATCATTGCACACAAGAGGTCTCAACTTTGATGTGATCTTCCATAAAATGGTTCACAAATACCCCATCAATGTTGTGCATTCCTTGAATTATTATATACAATATAATATTAGTTTTATCAAGCTTTTTAGCGTTTTGTCTCATAACCAGGGCCGGCTCTACCATATATGCGAACTACGCGACCGCCTAGGGCACCAAGTTCTAGGGGGCACCAAATTCTATAAATACTTTTGTACTAAAAATCCTTTTTGCAAAAAAAAAAAAAGAAATTTTGTAGGTGCCCCATATTTAGTTTCATAAAAAAGTTTTATTTTCACCTTATTTATATTTTACAACACAACTTGTCTGGTCTCATGCCCAATTTAGTATTTTGTTGACTATACCAATGTCGGTTGCGAGTGGTGAGCGTAGCTTTTTCGAAACTGAAATTAATCAAAACGTACTTGCGTTCGGCCATGACTCAAGAAAGGCTTGTCGGTTTAGCATTGCTATCAATAGAGCAGGAAATTGCGCAAAAATTAGATTTAAGTAAAATTATATCAACTTTCTTTGAGTTGAAGGCGCGGAAAATGAAGTTTTAGTAAACTCTAAGATAATTAAAAATACTTTTGTGTTATATTTTCGTTCTTTTGTTGAAAAAAAAATGTATTTAATATGCAAAAGAAATATTTTTTTGTTTTATTTACACTAAGTTTGAATTTAATATTTCTGATCTCCAATTTCTTTCTATAGGGCCCCAAATCCTCTTGAGCTGGCCCTGCTCATAACTTTCTAGCTTCGTAAACATAGACTTATAATATCGTTCGAAGTCGGAATAATGGGGCCTAATTTTTTAAACCGCTAACCTAGAAATTTCACGACCAACAAATTTAATTTATGATATAACTTCCAAGATACAAAAACGTTTTATAGCCCACGGAATCATCGAAAAAAAGAGAAAGTTCCCACCAGGTGTCAAGGTATTCATACACCTTGTTTATAGCGACACAATAACCGTGCTGTTAAAAACCAATTGGGTTCACCTCATATTTGTTTGAAGCGTTTATAAACATATTGCGTTATCGATATCAAAGCAACCGTCCTTAAATAACACTGCAAAAATCGTTGGATCATGTGGTCCACTGGAGTACTTACCATTGTACTCCACTGTAATGCAGCAATGGACCAACTCATGTTTCTACACGAACATATTGTAAGCCGATCATTGCTCGTTGCATGCATGCATGGAGTACTCGCGATTTTTGCAGGGTGATGACGGTAGCGCTGGTAGTTCAGCTTTTGAATCAGAGAAAGAATTGATGACCCGTGTAAATTATTATGGCTTTGGCTATTATTGGCTGTGGCTTTGAACTAAATAAATGCTGCGGACATAACAACAAGAGTAATTTTTGAGTTTTATATTTTAGTTTTATTCCCCAATTAAAATGGGCGTGTTTGAGCAGCCAAATAATAACAGTATTATTGCTAAAGTGCTGCTTAGTTGATGGAATGTAGCTAATTTCCTAGTGATGATCACTAGATTGCCAATATTTCGTTCAACGAACGCGCGAAATTGCCACATCTGCTCAAATTTTCCAAGATTTTCCATTGTTGATTTAACTTAAGCTGTTATGCCAATATTTTTCAGCTAGCTTATTTCAAATAAGTCATTTTTCCAAAAGCAAAATAAATTACCGCAAAGATTACAGAGTTAAACAGCCCAAAAAAATCAACTATGTTGAGGCGTACAGCATAGCAAAAAGTATGGTGAATTCCTCGCGCAGCCGTCCTACAAATTCCAGAAAGTTTTACAAGTCTACAATGTACCATCTTATAATTTTTAAAATCTTTGATATAAGCCAAATCGGACATCATAGGTCGCTTTCTATTCATGTATGTGTTATGTGTTCCACATATGGACCAAATCGGACCACAAATACGATTTTTTTGAATATCTCGATCTTTGCACCACCTAGCGGCAATTTTTTTCATAGGTCGCTTTCTATTCTTGTATGTATTATGTGTTCCAAACATGAGCCAAACCGTACCACAAATAGGATTTTTGTGAATATCTCGATCCTTGCGCCACTTAGCGGCGACTTTTTTTCATAGTTCGCTTTCTATTCTTGTATGTATTATGTGTTTCAAATATGAGCCAAATCGGACCACAAATATGATTTTTGTGAATATCTCGATCCTTGCGCCACTTAGCGGCGATTTTTTTTCATAGTTCGCTTTCTATTCTTGTATGTATTGTGTGCTCCAAATATGAGCCAAATCGGACCACAAATATGATTTTTGTGAATATCTCGATCCTTGCGCCACCTAGCGGCGATTTTTTCATAGGTCGATTTCTATTCTTGTATGTATTGTGTGCTCCAAATATGAGCCAAATCGGACCACTAATACGATTTGTGTGAATATCTCGATCCTAGCGCCACCTAGCGGCGATTTTTTTCTTATTATTGCATTGTCATCGGGTTCTGAACTATATTCCAAGTTTCAACCTTGTAGCTTATCGGGAAGTTACTTAAATTTCAATTACAAAATTCGTGCCAGCCAGCCAACCAGCCATCCAACCAACCAGCCTGTCAAGTCAAGCTAAATAAAACCTTTTAAAGAAACACGGCTATTGTCCTGAACAACTATTTTGTTTTGTTTTGACGGTTGTTAATTTGCTATTCAAAATTGAAAAACTTAACTAAGGAGTTTATGTTGCATATTTGGCGAAGCTTTTAAGACAGTTAAATTGAGATTTTAAGCCTGATATAAGACGTTTTAGCTTTTTGGGAAAAAGTAAGCTTTTATAGAAATGGTATGAACGAAAGGTGTTTTGAAGAATTGCTTGGTTTTGTATATGATTTACTGAGTCTGACACATAGTTCGGCGGCCGCAGAGCGAAAATTTTTTGAATTGTCTCTTATTAAAACCAAATTACGCAATAAATTGGAGTTTATTTCAATCAACCACATGTTGTTAGCCAAAGAACTTTGTACGCAAAACCCAGGTCCTCATTATGTTTTGTCGATGAAAGACATAGGCCGGCCCTAGAAAAGTTATACAATGAACAATATAAAACTGTTTTTATTATGGGTTTTTTTGATGTAGCCCAGAATATATTATAAACATATATGCTTTAAGTTTTTAAATATATACACTTACATATGTGCATAAGACTGAAAAATATGCCCATATGTGATAAAATTTATTTAATTATCATCATCAATTTTAATTGAAGCACTTTTTGTTTGTTTGTAACGTCGTGTTGTTTTGTACTTTTTAAGTTGTTGATTATTACATTGTTTGTATACCAATAAATGAAAACAAATTTTTGTCGTTTTTTTTTTTGAAATTTGGTCCTTTTTTCGACGAATTTGGGTCCCAAATGAAAACAGGCTGTGGCAACCGTGATCCCTGTTATTCGCTCGATGATTTCGCATTGGCAACGGAATCGTTTCACGGGCTCTTGTGTTTGAGAAGCACGAAGGCGAGCCATACTAACGCGGCGCTTTTCGCGTACAATTCCTTGTGCTTCTTCAGTAATTTCTCGCAATGTTGCGTATCCTTCTTGCGTTATATTACTGATGATCAATTATGTTTAGCTATCATTTTTAAAATTGTAAAATTTTTTACCATACTTAGCCATTTACGTTTTGTTATTCCACTATCATTTGCGTTTTGCAAATCCATGTCAGATGCGTTTTTGTTATACCACGTTTTATAGTGACGTGACGGAAACGCTGTCGAATGGGATAAAAAATATGCTATGTCCATCTCCTAAGCTACCTCTCCACCAAATTTCAGTCATATCGGTTCATCCCTTCTTGAGTTATAAATAGTGTAACTAACACCACTTTCTTTTATATATGTATAGATATATATTTTATACATTGTGTAAAAAAGCGGTACGCAGATCACAATTAATTGCTCAAAAAAAATTTAGCCTTTTTCTTGCGTGAAAAATAGTAGTATGAAAGTAATTTTGACGTTTAAAAATCTACAGTGAATAGTGAAACAAGCACGAAGAAGAGCACATAAACAAAAGAAATGTAAAGAATGTCACTTCCCTTATAAATGCCCTCAGCCGTGAAATTCTCTATGCGCTTCTTGCGTTTGGTGCTGCAGCTATTGTTATTTCCATTTCTGAAATAAAATAATAATTAATTATTTGCAGAAAATTAAAAAACCTTGTGCTTACCTATTTTTTCCAGTTTGTTTCCCTTTTTTCTTCAAGAAATATATGGCACTTGACATATATCTTGCGGAAACCGGTGTTGCCGTATGCAAATTTGATGGAAAAATAGTAGTAAAGTAGCGTACTAAATTTCTTGTAAACTGCGTACTACCTCAAGAAAATTTACGACAAGGAATTTTCTTGAACATTTCATGAGCATTTTTTATATGGAATTTTTACTTTCTTGTGATCTGCGTACCGCTCTAAAAACGCGGTAAATTCAAAGGAATGCAACCCTTCAAACTTAACAGCCGTCATTTTCATCAGAAATATCCACTATCAGCAATTCATTTAAAAGAACATCTTAATAAAGACGTTTTAGTTTTGATTTTCCACTTAAGCAGCAATTACCCACCGACGTGTGCCGTACGTACGGACGTTTGTCGTACGAAACACGTTTGGCCGAACCCTCAAGCCCGTAGGAATCAATGTGTGCATCTGTGTACATGTACATAACATATTTGTGTGTGTATTGTTTACAGATAGGCACTGTTGCCATTGTCCAGTTTGTATGCATGCTTATGGAAAGATCAACTTGTTCCTATTTAATTTTTGATGTTGTAAAACGCTGGAATTAATATTAACCATTTCACTTCATATTTTTTGTTTTTAGTTCTAAAAATCCAATTTAATCAAATAACTGCCTTGTTTGATCTCAATAGTCATAAGAAATCGCAATTTTAATTTTTTTTTTTGGAAGTAGGTTTTTGAGCATGATGCCATATGGCATCAATTTCCTTAAGGGGAGAAAAAACTTCCACAGAAAATATTTTTTTGGCTAGTGTTTTTATTTATTCAAAAAGTATTTTTTAAGTTTACATTTCAGTTTTTACATTAACAAACTTAAAGTAAAATTGAATTATATAAAAATTCAATTTAAAAACATAGGTACATACATAAATAATATATAAAATATGTATCCATACATAAAAAATAAATAAATAAGAAAAATTCATTCAAAACTAAGAAACATGTTACTGAAAAACTGATACTAATACTAGATACTTACTTTCTTATTCTATTACTTAACAACTGTGAAACGTTTTAAAGCAGAGTCGTGTTCCGTTAGGCATGCATAAGTTTTTTATTTTGAACACATAAATCTCGAATATTCTGTACACTCCTTGATTTTACACCTCCGCTTTTCCACGGTATGCTCCGTCCAATGATGAAATCCATCATAACGTAGAGAAAGAGATGGAGCTGTTTAATATTGTTGTCTGGAAGTCGTTGGACTGCTTGTTTTTGATAAAGAAAGACTACATTCATTATCCTCTACAACAGTTGATTTGGGACGCCCGCGCTTTCGTTGATGAGTTTGCTGAGCTGATGGCGCTAGGAGACCATCTGCGATGTCAATTCGGAATACGAAAAGATCCATCCACTCTTTTGATGCGATATGGTTGTTTTCACAATCCATTTTGTATTCTAACCAGGCATTACAAACCGCAAGGTCAATAAAAGGATCAAAAACTTTGAGAGTCCATTTTCTAGAACGAATAGAAATTCGGTATAGCGAGACTAGAAAGTCCATTTTATCTACGTCACCCATTTTTTCGTTGTACATACATAGCAACGATGTTTGGTTGCTGAATCTCAATTTTTTTTTCTTCAATACAAAATCTTGGAACTTTACTTATACATTCCGTTCCATAAATAGCTGAGGCAAGTGTACCAACTCCTCCATCAAGCCATTTTAAAACAAAAATATTGTTATTTCGTTCTATTCTGTAGTCATAACCGCCACGGCCGATTTTTTAAGGTCTTTTTCGGAAGAAAGAGGAGCTTTGCCCATCCTATTACCCCTAATTGTGCCAGTTCCCCAAATTCCCTGTTGCTGCAAAAATTTGATCAAATTCAGAGTTGTGAAATAATTAAAAAAAATAAATGTAAGGCGCGATAACCTTCGAAGAGATTTTAGGCCGAGCGTATCTCCCAATTTGCGTCGTGCTCCTTTTTAATTTTTCCTACAAATTGGCGGGACGGTACCTACTTGTTTTATGCGAACTCCGAACGGCATCTGCGAAGAAGATGAGTTTTCACTGAGAGCTTTTCATGGCAGAAATACACTCGGAATGCTTGCCAAACACTGCCGAGGGGCGACCCCGCTTAGAAAAATTTTCTTCTAATTGAAAAATCTTCTCAGAGATATCAGACGCATCAAAGTTATTTACAATTTTTTCTATTTCCGAATTTTTAACTTTTCTTGCCATTATCGCAAAAGTAATCTTTACCATCGACAGTTCAACTTATAACGACAAATGTTTCTGCCGAACGAAATGCGCCATTCTTGTGCATGCCAATGTTACATTTTTGTGTTCCTCTAAACGAAATTGATGCCATATGACATCAAGTAAAGTTTGAAAAATTTTACAAGGCTACAGAATTTTTTTGAAAAAATATTAGTTATGCAGAAAGTTTCTACAATTCTTTAGTTATATAATTGCATTTAATTGCGTCGGAAAATATTTGAGGTTTGGAAAAAATGGGAATTTCTACAAGGATGTTTCCACGAAAAATTTCAGTGATGTAGTGGGCATCACCAAAAAAAAAAATTTTTTTTTGCTCTAAACTGTCCAAACAAATAAAACTAAGAAAACTGAATACTCCCAAGGGTTCAATAAAACGAATTTTCAATCAAAATATTTAATATTTGAGTCGGGCTTGGTTCCACAGAGCCTCATAGTTGACTGTTGCCATATGGAATCAATTTTGCGAAAGGGTTAAATAAATATAAATAGATTACATATTTATAATCTGCACTTTTATATAATTATTTCGAATTATTTTCACAATTTTTCAAACTTTAATTAGGTGTTTTTGCATAAAACTGTAAACGGTCAAAAATTAGCGCACAAAAGTTTACTAGGCAACTCTGTCTAGTGAGAGAGCGATCAGCTGACACGTTCTTACGGAAAAAAATCAAAATTGTTTTGATTTCTACGTTCCGGGCTACGTACGTACGGGCGTTGCAGGTCGGGAGTTTTCGTTTACATTGCATACTCATAAGATAGGTCGTGTCAGTTGACACGTTTTTGGTACGTACGTTCGTGAGTAACTCCCGCATTAATCTTGGCATTTTTTAATTTGTATAATAACTGTGAATTGTGGACACGCACCATTTTAAGAGGTGATACGTAGACCTCGTGTTCCAATGGTACACATGAACCAGATACGAATAAAGATTTAACATGCAAATGCAACAATGTGATCCATATGGTTCACATTAGCCGTGTTTTTTTTACAAGGTTTGCGCATAAAAACAAAAACTTTTATCCTCGCTTAGATAATGCTTAGGAGGCCCATCTAGCGGCAGTGGTTAAATAACTAGCTACAGAACAGGGTGTACGTAAAATCGGAGACACAAACCTCTGGTGGCCATACTGTATAACATATAGCTTTATTTTAAAGGTTGTATATTAGCCGTGTTTTTTTTTACAAGCGTATACGTTTACGTTTGCGCGTAAAAAATCGCTTATCCTCGCTTGGATAATGCTTAGGAGACCCATCTAGCGGATACTATCCACAGAGCATGTTGTACCAAAAAGCGCAGACAGAAACCTTTGGTGGCCATAATGTATAACCTATAATGGAGTCCATTGCGATGAATAGTGGAGACACACCATTTGTAGAGGTGAAACATACGACACATATTTCAGTTGCATATGAGTATAATGCGTATTGAAATTTAGGAAGACTAATTTTATGCACAGCAATTTCAGAAGAGTAGATAAAGTTTTACGCTTAGTAGTCCATATGAAGTTCAAGCGTAAACGTAGATAGATATTGTCACGGATATTAGCATCACTAAGCTGTACCATCTCTAAGGCCATGCTAAGCGGTATTTACGTCAGTAATCAAATCATGTATACACATATATAAGGAAGCCGATAGATGTCACACACAGATGCATTTACTTATACGCCTATGTGTGTGCGAGAGACTGTAAACTACAAACTCACATACATCTGGGAGACGCTGAAAAGTAGACAATTGTAAACAAGTATAAACTATATGAGAACTATAAACACACGAAATAGTTGGTAAGTTCTGGAAATAGAAGAGCCTAGATGTATGCAGCGTAAACTATAAAAGTGGCGCAAGCGAGTAAGAAGTAATTCAGTTTGATTTGAGTAGTGAAGCAGTTACGACTAAGACGATATCTAGCGAGCAATAGCAGTATTATTTTGAAAGTCAGTTTCAATTGAGCTATCAATCAGTTTGGTTATTAAGCAAGCTATTCGTTGCAAAGTTTGAGTGTTTTGTGAAGTACTTTAATAAAGGCCATTTTGCATTATTAAATATTGGAGTCATTCATTCAACAGTTTAGTGATTCGAACTTAGCAGAGGGTTGCAAATAAGAGGATTTGCAAGTAAATTCGTAACAATTGGTGTCAGAAGTGGGATTGTTGAATAAATTCCAGAGGACTACAAGAACATGGCAAAGTTCAGTGAATTGAAGATCCAGCAACTGAAGAAGGAGTTGGAGAGCCGTGGATTGAATACAACCGGCAATAAGATCGAACTTCAAGCACGGCTACGAGAGGTAATGGAGTTGGAAGGAATTGATGTGGACGAGTATGTCTTTTATCCCGATGTGGAAGAGCCAGCGACTAAATTGGAAGAGAAGATAGAGACTCCGAATCTATTGGCGAGTGTAGACACTAACGCGATACTAGCAGTGCTGAAGCAAATGTCGTCACAAATATCAACCAATATGTCAACACAGCTCGAAGTGCAAAAGATAGATATAACATCTCAACTGGAATCACAGGAGACACGTATAACATTCAAGATGGAAGAACAGAAGACACGTATTGCAGAAATGTCGTCAGAAATAACATCGAAGATTGAAGCACAAGAAACGCGTATTTCAGAAATGTCGATACAGATTACATCTAAGATGGAAGCACAAGAGGAGCGCTTATCATTGCAGGTGGCACAAATGTCTTCGCAGTTAGAAGCACAAAATACAAAAATTTTACAGCTCGAGGACAAAATGGATGGCGAGATAGAAGCTTTGAGAGGTCGTATACAGGAGTTGCAAATAAATCGCCCAACTGTTTCAGCAAGTAATCCGAAGGTAAAGACACCATCCTTTGACGGTTCTGTTCCTTTCCAGGTATTTAAGCTACAGTTTGAGAAGACCGCAGCAGTGAACAACTAGAATGTGAAGATAAAGTTGCTGCACTGTTCATGGCGTTGAAAGGGCCTGCAGCTGAGATTTAACAAACCATTCCAGAGGGCGAACGGAACTGTTATGAAGTATTGATGGGCGCTCTAGAGAGACGATACGGAACTGAGCATAGGAGACAGATATACCAAATGGAGTTGCTGAACCGCTTCCAGAGGCCTGGTGAAACATTGCAAGAGTCTGCGTCGGACATTGAAAGGCTAGCACATTTAGCGAATGAGGACGCACCCGTGGAATACACTGAAAGGATACAAATCCAGAGCTTCATAAATGGCATACGAGATGTGGAAACGAAGCGGGCTACATTCGCAAACCCAAAGCCAACAATCGCAGAAACGGTGTCACAAGCTCTGATACAGGAAGCAGCGTCGCTTCTGTGTAAGCCAGTTTTCAAAGCACGCCGTGTGGAAGTAGAAAGGCCAGAGTGGGTAGACGCAATATTGGAGGCGCTGAAAGGATCGCAAAAGCGGAGTGAAAAAGTTATCAAATGCTTCAAATGCGGGAAGTCCGGTCACATTGCACGTCATTGCGATCTTGGTCCTAATAGTTCCAAGAATGTGGGTGGCCGTAAACGCAAAGCTGGAGGAGATGAGCAAGAGCGAGTAAGAGGTAGAGATCGAGAGCTAGATCCATCTATTGAACGCCCTGTGATATCTGTGTTGCAAATTGGTAGAAAATCGAGCATTCTTACCGTCAGAGGGAATGTGGATGGTAAAGAACGTGTACTGACTGTAGATACGGGCGCATCTCATTCCTTGATCCGATCTGACTTGGTCAACAGGAGAATAAAACCGTTACCTGGAGCAAATTTGCGTACGGTCACTGGCGAGTATAACCAAGTTCAGGGAGAAGTGATATGTGAAGTCTTGATTGGAAAGGTCACGGTTCTACACAAATTCGTTGTGACGAAGATCGTTGAAGAAGTCATATTGGGAGTGGACTTCTTGGTTGACCATGACATCAAGATAGATATGCAGAGAAGGGTAATACGTTATGAGAACCAGGATATACCACTTAACTTCAAGTTGGAGAAAGAGTTCAGTAGTAATCGAGTAATGGTGGAAAAGACTCGACAAAAGCCACGAAAGTCAAAAGAAAAGGTTGATAGGTCGAATGGGGCAAATAAAGCAAAATCTAACGTATCTGCGAGAGAAACACTGGCATTGACAAAACCTAAAAGACGCAGGGAAACGAAGCAACGAATTTGCGAGAAAGAATGCGAGGGCAGTTTCAAGCCAGCGCGCACTACTGTTGTGAAACGTCCAGACGATAATGATGATGCGAAGCCAACCCGTCAAGCGCAAGGTCTACGAAGTAGTTCATTGGCCAAGCAACAGAGTGCGAGGGAACGATCCAGGATAATGAGTAGTAAGATGAAATACAGGTACGACAACAAGAATAATTCGGAGGGTTTCTTGGAGGGAGATTTGGTACTGTTGTACAACCATCACCGGCGGAAAGGTGTTCCTTCCAAATTTGGTGCAGTTGGGAAGGCCCGTACAAAGTTGTAAAAAGGATCAGTGATGCCATCTACCGCATACAAACAATTGGGAAACCACGAAATAGAAAGGTGGTTCATTTGGAGAGGCTAGTAGCGGTTAGATCGAGAGATTCGTCTGATCGGGACGATCAGACTTATGTGGAGGGCAGTGTCACGGATATTAGCATCACTAAGCTATACCATCTCTAAGGCGATGCTAAGGCCATGCTAAGCGGTATTTACGTCAGTAATCAAATCATGTATACACATATATAAGGCAGCCGAGAGATGTCACACACAGATGCATTTACTTATACGCCTATGTGTGTGCGAGAGAATGTAAACTACAAACTCACATACATCTGGGAGACGCTGAAAAGTAGACAATTGTAAACAAGTAGAATCTATATGAGAACTATAAACACACGAAATAGTTGGTAAGTTCTGGAAATAGAAGAGCCTAGATGTATGCAGCGTAAACTATAAAAGTGGTGCAAGCGAGTAAGGAGTAATTCAGTTTGATTTGAGTTTTGAAGCAGTTACGACTAAGACGATATCTAGCGAGCAATAGCAGTATTATTTTGAAAGTCAGTTTCAATTGAGCTATCAATCAGTTTGGTTATTAAGCAAGCTATTCGTTGCAAAGTTTGAGTGTTTTGTGAAGTACTTTAATAAAGGCCATTTTGCATTATTAAATATTGGAGTCATTTATTCAACAGTTAAGTGATTCGAACTTAGCAGAGGGCTGCAAATAAGAGGATTTGCAAGTAAATTCGTAACAATATATATAGATATGTAGATATATATTTCAATAAATATAAATAGATTACATATTTATAATCTGCACTTTTATATAATTATTTGGAATTATTTTCACAATTTTTCAAACTTTAATTAGGTGTTTTTGCATAAAACTGTAAACGGTCAAAAATTAGCGCACAAAAGTTTACTAGGCAACTCTGTCTACTGAGAGAGCGATCAGCTGACACGTTCTTACGGAAAAAATCAAAATTGTTTTGATTTCTACGTTCCGGGCTACGTACGTACGCGTTGCAGGTCGGGAGTTTTCGTTTACATTGCATACTCATAAAATAGGTCGTGTCAGCTGATACGTTTTTGGTACGTACGTTCGTGAGTAACTCCCACATTAATCTTGGCATTTTTAATTTGTATAATAAATGTGTTTTTTTTTCACGCGGTTACGTTTGGATCATGCTTAGGAGACCCATCTAGCGGCAGTGATTAAACAACTAGCTACAGCAAAGGGTGTACCGAAAAGCGGAGACACAACCCTCTGATGGCCATAGTGTATAACATATAGCTGTATCAGTTGCGGTGAATTGTGGACACGCACCATTTTAAGAGGTGATACATAGACCTCGTGTTCCAATGGTACATGAACCAGATACGAATAAAGATTTAACATTCAAATGCAACAATGTGATCCATATGGTTCACATTAGCCGTGTTTTTTTTTACAAGAGTATACGTTTACGTTTGCGCATAAAAACAAAAATTGTATCCTCGCTTAGATAATGCTTAGGAGGCCCATCTAGCGGCAGTGGTTAAATAACTAGCTACAGAACAGGGTGTACGTAAAATCGGAGACACAAACCTCTGGTGGCCATACTGTATAACATATAGCTTTATTTTAAAGGTTGTATATTAGCCGTGTTTTTTTTTACAAGCGTATACGTTTACGTTTGCGCGTAAAAAATCGCTTATCCTCGCTTGGATAATGCTTAGGAGACCCATCTAGCGGATACTATCCACAGAGCATGTTGTACCAAAAAGCGCAGACAGAAACCTTTGGTGGCCATAATGTATAACCTATAATGGAGTCGATTGCGTTGAATAGTAGAGATACACCATTTGTAGAGGTGAAACATACGACACATATTTCAGTTGCATATGAGTATAATGCGTATTGAAATTTAGGAATACTTATTTTATGCACAGCAATTTCAGAAGAGTAGATAAAGTTTAACGCTTAGTAGTCCATATGAAGTTTAAGCGTAAACGTAGATAGATGTAAAAAAAACGCAGCTATTAGCCGTGTTTTTTTATACACGCGTATACGTTTACGTTTGCGCGTGAAAAAAACGCCTATCCTCGCTTAGATAATGGTTAGGAGACCCATTTAGCGGCAGTGGTTAAATAACTAGCTACAGCTACAGGGTGTACCGAAAAGCGGATACACAACCGTCTGATGGCCGTAGGGTATAACATATAGCTAAATCAGTTGCGATGAATTGTGGACACAAATAGAATACATAGTATTAGTGTAGAGGGTGAAACAAAGACACATATTTCAGTTACATCTGAGTATAATGCGTATTGAAATTTAGTAGGACAAATTTTATGTGCAGCAATTTCAGAGGTGTATTTAAAGTTTGTCGCTTAGCAGTCCATATAAAGTTTAAGCGTATAGACGTATACGTGTAAAAAAAACAAGGATATCTAATGCTTTTACCTGGTTATTGTACCATGTATTATACATTATGGCCACCCTATTCTGTAGCTGGTTATTTAACCGCTGCCCGTACATGGGTCTCCTAAGCATTATCTAATCGAGGATAAGCGTTTTTTTACACGCGAACTTAGGCGTATGAGCGTGTAAAAAAAACACGGCTATTATGACTAAAAAGCTATTGGTGATAAGAATGGAGTCATTTTCTTCACGTTCTTGTAGTATACCTATATATATTGTAACGAATTTACTGCCATTCCCCTTATATGCAATCTTCTTCTAACGTTCCTATCACTAAACTGTTGAATAAATAACTCCAATATTGAATAATGGAAAAATGGCCTTTATTAACACGTTGGCTGCCAAAGCCTTTTTAGAATTTGATCGTTCAGTGGCAATGCCATTTAACAATTTTGGTCACCTGAGGCCAACAACTTATTTTTGTTCTTTTTTGTTTCTTAGTGCCTAAAAATAAGTTTTGCCTACTCGCGACTTTATTTCGGTCTCTAATTTTGCAGTTATAACGGTGCAAAATTAGGGACCAAAATGAAGTCGCGAGTAGTCAAAACTTATTTTTAGGGACTAAGAAATAAAAAAGAATAAAAATAATTATAATAAATAAAAATAGACACCCTTTTGGGCCACCAAAAAGAATTGTCCGGCTGAAGTTACGAAAGCTAATCTGAAAAGAGGCGAGATGGAGCTGGAGGAAAATGGAGTGGTTGTGTTAAAGTGGAAGGACACCAGAGATGTTAGGATTCTTTCGTCGAAATACCCCCTTTAATTGTAGCCACGTAGAGCCATTCAAATGTAGACAGTAGTGATCCATCCACCAGTACCAACAATCCACCACCCACCAGGAAGCGAAGGCAACGAGCTATTGAAAAACCCCTTGCTGTTGTTGATTACAATAAAGCCAAATTCGGTGTTGTATATCCGATCAAATGACCTCCTACGCCACCACTCTCAGAAGAGGTGTTAATTGGTACCGCAAAGTGGCAAAAACGAAAGCAAACAATGCTTGCGTAGTGTGCTATGCAATGTCAAAAAAAATGTGTTGATAGGGTAACAGCCAGGAAGAGCTTAACAAGGAACACCTCCTATTGCCCAATGTGCCCCAAACAACCGCAACTATGTGTAGAATGTTTTCCTAAATATACCCACCAGAATAATTAATTTTGCTAAATTAACAAACCGAATTTTTAATTTTAAGTTTATTGTTTTTCTACTGATCTCCAAATTAAATTTTTAATTTTAAGTTTATTGTTTTTCTAGTTATCCCCATTTGAATTTACATACATATGTATATATTTTTTTGCTCAGAAATAAATTGATTTTTAAAAGAATTAGTAAAAAGAAAAATTTAAATTTCCAACTTTTTTATTATTCAAAAAATACCATTAAAAATACATAGCGGCCATGGGAAATACACCAAAATGTTCAGCACAGGCCAGAGAATCAAAATTCCATGTAAAATTCCATATTAAAATGTACGAAAATGTGAGACGTGGCCTCAAGGTAACACTTAGGTTTCGCACGAATATGTCCGCCGTGGCCTCAGGGTAACATTTAGGTGTCGCACGAAAATGTGCGACGTGCCCTCAGGGTAACATCTAGGTGTCGCACGAAAACGTGCGACGTGGCAGCCAACGCGTTAAAGCACTTCACAATAAATAACACTACTATTGCTCGCCAGATAGCGTCTTAATCAAAACTGATTGTAGCGCCTCTACTATTGCTGCCTTTTATACTCTTTGATTTCCTCGTTGCATCTTCTAGGCGCTTCTGTTCTAGAATCTACTTGTTGATTATCTGTTATAATTATAACTACAGATGTACGTGTATAGCTCTCATATGCGACACTTCCACAATTATAATTGAATATCTCAGATAACATATCTGCATGTGTTTGTGCGTTGCTTCTCCGCTGCGTGTACGTACATATGTGTAGACCTAATGATTGAATTATTGATGTGCAAGCAAGTCACTGCTTAGCATCGGCTTAGCGATGGCAGCACCCCTTAGTGTTGCTAATATTCGTAACACTGGCCTCCACCTCTCTCGATCTAACCGCTGCTAGTCTCTCCAAATGAACCACACTTCTATTTCGTGGTTTCCCAATAGTGTGTATGCGGTAGATGACATCACTGATCTTCTTCACAACTTTGTACGGGCCTTCCCAACTGCACCGAAATTTGGATGGAACACCTTTCCGCCGGTGAGGGTTGTATAACAGTACCAAATCTCCCTCCAAGAAACCTTCCGAATTATTGTTCTCATCGTATTGCTTTTCATACTACTACTCATTATCCTTGATCGTTCCCTCGCACTCTGTTGTTTGGCCAATGAACTACTTTGTAGAGCTTGCTCTTGACGTATTGGCTTCACATAATCAGTATCGTTCCGACGTTTCCCAACAGAAGTGCGCGCTGGCTTGAAACCACCCTTGCATTCTTTCTGGAAATTTCTTTCGTTTTAGTGCGTCCATTAGGTTTTGTCAATGCCAGTGTTTCTCTCGTAGGTACTTTTGATTTCGCTTTATTTGGCCCATTCGGTCCATCAACCTTTACCTTTGACTTTCGTGGTTTTTGTCGAGTCTTCTCCACCAGTACTCGACAACTGCTGAACCCTTTCTCCAAACTGAAGTTAAGTGGTATATCCTGGTTCTCATAACGCATCACCCTTCTCGGCATATCAATCTTGATGTTATGGTCAACCAAGAAATCCACTCCCAATATAACTCCATCAACAATCTCCACCCCAACGAATTTGTGTAAAACTATGACCTTCCTAATTAAGAATTCACAGATCACTTCTCCCCGGTCTTGGTTATACTCGCCAGTGACCGTACGCAACCTTGCTCCAGGTAATGACTTTACTCTTCTGTAGACCAAATCCGATCGAATCAAGGAATGAGATGGTATCTACAGTCAGTACACGTTCTTTACCATCCACATTCCCTCTGACGGTAAGACTGCTCGATTTTCTAACAATTTGCGACACAGATATCACAGGGAATTCAATAGCTGGATCTAGCTCTCGATCTCTACATCTTACTCGCTCTTGCTCATCGCCTCCAGCTTTGTTATTAAGACCACTCATGCTGTTGCAACCACTAGAATAAGGATCGCAATGACGTGCAATGTGACCGGGCTTCCCGCATTTGATAACTCTCTGTCCCCGCCTTTGCGATCCTTTCAGCGCCTCCAATATTGCGTCTACCCCCTCTGGCCTTTCTACTTCCATACGATGGGCCTTATATGTATGCTGGTTTACTCAATAGGGAGGCAGTTTCCTGGGTCAATGCATGTGATACCGTTTCAGCAAATGTCAGCTTTGGGTTTGCGTATGTAGCTCGCTTCGTTTCCACGACCCCTATGCCATTTATAAAGCTCTGAATCTTTACCCTTTCAGTGTATTCCACGGGTGCGTCTGCATTCGCTAAATGTGCCAGCCTTTCAACATCCGACGCAAACTCTTACAATTTTTCACCAGGCCTCTGGAAGCGGTTCAGTAACTCCATTTGGTATATCTGTCTCCTATGCTCAGTTCCGTATCGTCTCTCTAGAGCGCCCATTAATGATTCATAACAGTTTCGTTCGCCCTCTGGAATGGTTTGTAAAATCTCAGCTGCAGGCCCTTTCAATGCCATGAACAGTGCAGCAACTTTATCTTCAGCATTCCAGTTGCTCACTGTTGCGGTCTTCTCAAATTGTAGCTTAAAGACCTGCAAAGGAACAGAACCGTCAAAGGATGGTGTTTTTACCTTTGGATTACTCGTTGAAACTGCTGGGTGATTTAATTGCAACTCCTGTATACGATCTTTCAAAGCATCCATCTCGGCCTCCATTTTATCTTGTCGTTCACTAAAAGCCTCCAGCTGCGATGAGACTTTTGTTTCCTGTGCCTCCAGCTTCGTTGAGATACGCTCTTCCTGTGCTTCGAGTTGTAATGTTTTGCGTTCCTCTTGCTCTTTTAATTGTTCTGCAATTTGTGACGCCATGTTTTCTGTTCATCCAATTGTGCTTCAATGTTCGATGTGATGTGTCTCCTGCGATTCCAATTGGGATGACATTTGTGACGACATTTATGAAATGCGTGCCTCCTGTACTTCCAGTTGTGATGCCGTATATGTCTTCTATTCTTCCAGTTGAGTTTCCACCTTGGATGTAATCTGTGTCGACATTTCTGACATACGCGTTTCTTGTGCTTCAATCTTCGATGTAATCTGTGTCGACATTCTGACATACGCGTTTCTTGTGCTTCAATCTTCGATGTTATTTCTGACGACATTTCTGACATCTGCGACGACATTGATGTTACTGTCGATGATTGTGCAGATATTGCAGCTAAAATCATGTTCAAGTCTGTGCTCGTAACTGTCTGTGATGTTTCGTTTTTCTCTTCAATTTTTGTTGTTGTCTCGTCCCATCAGTATAAAAGTCATACTCATCCACATCAATTCCTTGCGACTCCATTACCTCTCGTAGCCGTGCTTGAAGTTCGATCTTATTGCCGGTTGTATTCAATGCACGGTTCTCCAACTCCTTTTTCAGTTGTCGGATCCTCAATTCACTCAACTTTGCCATGTCCAAGTTGTATTCCCAATATTCGGAATTTATTCAACAGTTCCTCATGTGACACCAATTGTAACGAATTTACTGCAATTCCCCTTATTTGCAATCCTCTGCTAACGTTCGAATCACTAAACTGTTGAATAAATAACTCCAATATTGAATAATGGAAAAATGGCCTTTATTAAAGTACTTCACAATAAATAACACTAATATTGCTCGCCAGATAGCGTCTTAATCAAAACTGATTGTAGCGCCTCTACTATTGCTGCCTTTTATACTCTTTGATTTCCTCGTTGCATCTTCTAGGCGCTTCTGTTCTAGAATCTACTAGTTGGTTATCTGTTATAATTATAACTACAGATGTACGTGTACAGCTCTCATATGCGCGTGTGTTTGTGAGCGACACTTCCACAATTATAATTGCATATCTCAGATAAGATATCTGCATATGTTTGTGCGTTGCTTCTCCGCTGCCTATACGTACATATGGGTAGACCTAATGATTGAATTATTGATGTGCAAGCAAGTCACTGCTTAGCATCGGCTTAGAGATGGCAGTACCCCTTAGTGTTGCTAATATTCGTAACAATATCTATACTGCCTTTGAAGCCGCCTCGATTATGCGTATTTTTCTCCCTGACAGCCATTTCATCAATTACAAGATTCACCAGTACGTGTTGATTTCATTTTATCCAGGCATGCTTAACCAACGAACTGATATCATTTCGTTACGATAATTACCGTTAATAAACGAAGTCATTTCGTTTCGTTTATTAACGTTAAGAACGTCAAATCAACGAAATGATTTTGTTTCGTTTTCTGCCCTATCAAAACGAAATCAAATCGTTTATGTTGATCATTAATTTCAAACTATGCTATCAAAGCTGATTGATGGCGGAGTCATTAAAGGTGAAAGCATAAGCCAAGCTGATTGCAACTTTTCTCATGAATTTTGACAGTACGAACATTTCTCAGAGTATTTTTGACATTACCACCAACGAATTACACAAATAATACAAATTTTAGAAAGTGTCTCAAAACTTTTTATTTATGTATAATAGCGTTTTCTTTTCTGAAATAAATTGTTGCCTAAGTAAATGGTTAAGCCTTATCCCTCCGTTGTGTGATGTGGCCTACGCAGGCCATTTCGGTTTTTAAAGAGGTATATCTTTTTGTTTCGTTAATTTTTCAAAAAACGGCGCCAATATACCATACAGGTCTGTTAGCTGAAGCTTCTGAAAATTTTATACCCATTTCTAGCGAAGTGATTATGAAAAAAATATATTTTACACAAAAACTTCACATGCTAGGGTAAATGGCCTGCACAGACCATCACTGCAATTTTGGTGTAGACATGTACACCGTACTTTTCGACAGTTTTACTAGATTTAGTAAAAAAAGAACGGGAACAGGAGCCAGATAGCTGCAGTTATGTTAGAATTGAATTTGGTTGCTTTTCGTTGTGTATGATTGATTTCGCTTTTTGCAATCATTTTTGTTTGAGTGGAGACAAGTATTTATTTACAATTGAAATATTGATCTGTATTATTCATAAAGTGTTTTCTCTTATGTTGTGCCGGAACAGAAATATCACTTTTAGATCAAGTAGATAGGGCTCTATTAGCTATATGTAGAAGTAGTAATAATCTATCAAGTGAGCAAGTGCGCCATCACGAGGAAGTGCTGAGCAAATTTACTGCAGCGGAGGATGAGAAAGATAATCCGTATGTCACCGACGACGATGATGATGAGGATTATGTTCCTCTTGATGAAGGAGTGGTGTCTGATATTGAGAATGAACTTGAGGTCAAAGAAGAATTGCCTTGACGTTGGATGAGATGAAGTAATCGAAAAAGAGCCTAGTGTCTCAAATCTTGTCAGTGGAATGAATCTATTACTAGGTGAAAAAGTGCAACATAACGAGTGCAAGATTGACAATATGTTTTGGAAAAAAGCACCGCCAGCGCCTAGAGCACGCCATTTACCAACACACCGGTTTACCAATACACCAACCAGACTAGTGGGACCTGCTCATAGATTTCTGTCGATTGCATCATCTATTTTTCGTGACATAATGTGACCTGAAATAGTGGATATAATTGTCCGTCAGACGAATTGGAAAGCAGTAGAAGTGATCAAGGCCTAGAATAAGTCTAATCCAACATGTAAGCCAAAAGACGAAAGCTCACTGGAAAAGTAAGCTTGGTTTGGATTGCTATTATTTTCCGGTGTGATCCACTGTAATAATATGCAAGCAATGGGTCTATGGCGTTCTCGGCATTCTGATATTTATAATGCAACGTTAGACCGATTAAAAATGTTGCTTCGGTTTGTTCGTTTTGATGGAGCTAACACTCGTACTGAACGCACATATGCTGTTGAGTAAATCTGCACCAATTGACAACATTTTCACTATGATGAATTACAATCTTTAAGGGGCATATACCCCTAACGCTGCAATAACAGTAGATGAGCAGCTATTTCCTTACCGTGGGCGAACTAGGTTTACGCAGTATATTCCGTCTAAGCCGGCAAAGTACGGAATAAAAATTTCGTGGGTCTGCGATTCTTCAACAAACTTCTGTTTTTTTATTAGTATAACACGTATATTGATTACAGACATAATTTTCACACCACCCTATAAACAAAGCACGTTTTCTCATATGTGGCCTGGCCAGGCCATTTTAAACAACGAAAGGATATAAAACTTTCACACAACGGACAGTTAATAGAGTTACTCCTGCCCCAGAAAATTTTTAACATTTATATTGAATGCAAAGAACATAAATGGCTACCCCGTGTATAAGCTGATTTTCAAAAACGCGCTGTCAATGTTAATAAAAATTCATTAGCAATTATTTCCTTCATTTCAAATTTCTTCGCTAAAAATTTGTGAAGTTATGAAAATAAATTGTAACGATCAGCTGGTTTAGCAGAGTTGCACTGCCACATCTCCATTTTTTGCAGGGTAAAAGTGTAACGCTTTTGCGTTGCGAGCAGGCAACAATTTTCACAAAAGAACGAAATACCCTGTGTTACCTGCTTTTTAGAATAGAACAAAATATATTTACACTTTTGCCAGAAGAGAAAACGCTATTAAAAAAGGCGAAGGTTGACCTTTTTTTTTGCTTGCTTTTCAAATAAAATATTTGTTGGTATTGGCAATGTCATGTTCGACGTATCACGTATGCGCATAATTCGTTTAAAAAATTACCGAATGTGCATTGCATATGTATACCCTGTGCCGTCTCAACTTGTAACGAATTTAATAAAAAAAAAATAAAAAATAAAAAAAAAAATAAAAAATAAAAAAAAAAATGTTTAAGTTAAACGGTTTTATTGAAAACAATACTTACATGAAGTAATAATAATACTAAAGGTTATAAAATAATTAGGTAGGTCCTAGTACTAGTCATCACACTCCTCATCAATCTAGGGCGTTCATCAGACAATTAAATAAAAGCGTTGGGCGCGTGAAATCATTTCATTTTATCTTTACGAAGGATTTTGAAATTTGTTCCAAGTACGATATTGAAATAAAAAAGCTGCGTTTATGCAATCGTCAAAACAACTGCTTCAATATTGGAATATAGAATCACATTGTATGTGCCATTTCTCGACTCTTACATTTTTTACCTTCAAAGTCCCTTCGAAAACCATTTTTGCAAAGCTGTTTCCAGTTTTTCATAAGATGAAGGGAAATGCACAGTACTCTACAACTTTTGTGAATAATTACTGTATTGTTCCGAAAGTTATTTCGTCTCTGAAGGCATCGAATTTGCGATCGAAGCCTTTAAACTTTTGAAAAGTGCGGTATCTCACAAGATAAAGGTTAATGCGCTGTTGGAAATGTTGAAATATCTAGAATAAGATTCAATATTTATAGAAATATAATATTTTCGAATTTATGGCAGGTTTTTAATGACCATTATATAAGAAAAACTTACCCTTACAAACATAAATGAATTTTACAAATGCAGATTCCCATCATATGATGCGTAGACAATCAAAGAAACATTACGTAGTAAATTTCTTTTGCAGTATTAGTAGTAGTAGTAGTGCGACTACGTAACTTTTAACATTTTTCGAGCCGCATACAAGGTATATTAATATTTGAATGAAGTAAGAGTCAAAAATATGCTTGCGATATCACAATTGTAGTTAGTAGCTGCAGCATCCCACGCTATTAAGAAAATGTTCTTACTAGAATCAATAGTCATGCCTAGAGTACATGCAATGCTCGACGACATCGGTTGATAATGGTGCAAAAGTTAATGCGAATGGTTAAAATATAAAAAGCTAAAATAGTAAAAGCTAAACAAGCGAGGAGGATATGTAGTTTATGCAAAAGTAAATTGTACGAACCGGATAAACATAACACATGCTTATCAAAATCAATATTCATGCTAGGTATAAACTCTATGATTGCTCCAACATCTAGATTAGTACTAGGTGTCAATCCTACTTCTTATAGGTCCTGACACCCACATTGTAAGGATTGATGCAAAGAACCCTGTATAACCATATCTAATATAAGACAGTATAACTGTAATGCAAATAAAAAAGAAACAATTAGCGAAAAGTAGTGAAAGCCAACCGTATAAATAAAATAGGTACATTCTTACCGTGCAAAACCTAGTGAAACTTTTCGTCACATATCTTAAACTGCCACTGAACTCTGAACCACGTTTAAAAAAAAAAAAACTAATGCCAACTTTTCAAATCCCAAACGAAATATCTAATTATTTCGGCCCGTGCGCCACCAGCGGATTTTTTCTTTACTTGCTGTGTTCAAATTTGCAGCTGAAATGAAAATTTCTTAAAACTTGATCTCGGCAGAGGTTTTACAGCAACGATGCATCAACAAATCAGAGCTTATAGATTTATCTGATGTCAAAAAAAAAAAAACTTTTGCTTATCAGAATTTTATTTTAGACACCTCTGGCTATCCCTGGCAACTTTGAGACTAACATTAGATACTCTCAGCAGTATGACCAAATCCGACAGACATTGTTCTGACTCTCTATCTGCCCACCGGACTCTTCTCTGTCTAACCCTTTTCCTCTCTTATTTCCTCTCCCCTCTGCATTTTCTAGTTTACCTTATTCGGCTCATTCAATTTCCCTATCCCTTTCATTCTCCCGTAAATCTTCCCGCTTTTTCTTTTTTTCCGCATATAACATTACTAAGGTAGTAAAAAGTAGCATATAGAACAAAAAAATTTCCCTACCTATTACTTTAAAATTCGTTGCCGGATTATGAGGGCCGTCGAGATTTCGTTGTCAAATCAATTCCCAGCATTCGTGATGCCTACTTTTTTCCCAAAACATGTTTCCCTTTTGCGAAGTTCGTTTAATAAACGGAGAAGAGGAAAAATTCCCATCAAATTTGTGTTTATGATTACGGGAATAGAATATGGAAAAATACTCTCAAAAAATTTGTGTTGGGTTGTAATGCTGATGAATTTTGATTTTGAATTTTTAACAGTAGCTACTCAGCAGCTAAATGGATTTTCTAAATATATTTAAATAACTCGATCCCTGCCCCCATCTAGAATTTTTTATCCTGTATATTAGAACCTTATAGGGCCCAAGCAACGTTCAGAGGTTCTTTAAAACTCGAAACCAAAATTTCTGAATTCGGATACCTATTTTAATTTTCACGATCCCTGCGCTACCCAGTTATACGAACCAACTATACGAAAATAAATCCGATTTTTGTGTCTAGCATTGTTATCCAATAGCCGATTTAAGTCAACCAAAAAAACATTGGCATTGCATTACATCCTCAGATGTATTTTTGCTATAACTTTCATTTAAAGAAATGTTATGTGATGAAATTCAATATACTACTTCTTCTGACCAAGACAAAAACTCCTGTTTAAAATTGGCATAATAGGTATGCAATCTGTCCCACATTTTGTATACCAAATACTAGTAGACCCGGCAGACGTTGCTCTGCCCTAGCTTTGGTCTATCTGCATAACTTTTAAGCAGTTTTTACCTCTTACTCTCCCTTCCCCTCTCTAATATTCTTTATATTTTTATTCACTCTTCTCTCTGCCTTTCTCTATTTCTCCTTCTCCGTCTTTTCCCGCACTTCTTTTCCGCTCCATCTATCCATATATCTCTAGAGATAGAGAGATGGATCGGCTGCATGTTAAATTGCAGGAAGATTACATCACAATGGGGATTGTACGAGTCCACGAAATCAGTGGACAGGGGAACGCCGCAGGGAGGGGTGCTATCACCTCTGCTGTGGACGCTGGTCATCAACCAACTGTTCAGGCGATTCGATGAGGGACCCGTAAAACTTACGGCTTAAGCAGATGACGTTGCAATTGTCATAAGTGGAAAGTGCCTTCAAACGATTAGCTCTTTGATGGATCGGGCGCTTCGGGATATCCATTACCTGGGCATCAAATGTTGGGTTGAAAGTCAACGCGGAGAAGACGGATATGGTCTTGTTTATAAAGAGGTACAAGGTCCCAAATTGGATCAGGCCTAAGTTAGTAGGGGTGGTCCTACAGGAGAAACCTTGCACAAAATATCTAGGAATCATCCTAGATAGTAAGCTGTCATGGAAGCTCAACGTGGTGGACATGGTGAAGAAGGGCTCAACGGCACTTTATGCATGTAAAATAATGCTGGGGTGTACGTGGGGCTTATCCCCTCTCTTTCTCATTGGGGTTTTACAGCGAACGTAAGACCTATTCTATACTATGGAGGTCTTGTTTGGTGGAAAGCCACACAAAAAACAACCTACCTCAAAAAATTAGAGGGGTATGCAGACTATCAATGCTTAGCATTACGGGAGGCCTGAAAACAACCCCGACGGCTGCACTGTATGTCATTCTGCACATTCCACCTGTAGACCTGGTAGCAAAGAACATAGCGTTAACAACTGCAACGAGGCTCGGTGCCTCAGGGCAGCTTGAGCGCCGACCATACGGCCATAGTAGTATAGCGTCATCAATCACAAGACGAACAGACTACCTGATTCACTATCTGCGACCCGAAGGCAATCCTGAGGCCACAATAGAAGTGGACGGTTGGCGCAAGAGTGCTCAAATGGCGGACGAGTCGATACATGTGTACACAGATGGTTTCAAAGTAGTGGAAGGAGTAGGGTCTGCGGTATACTGATCCGGAAATCAACAAATCCTACAGGCTGCCGGATTACTGTAGCGTTTTCCAAGTGGAAATAGTAGCCGTAACCAAAGCAGTAGAAACCCTGGAAGATAACAGCTTAAGCTGCAACCGTGTTAACTTTTATATTGACAGTCAAGCAGCAATTAAGGCAATAATCTCGCATAACACAGCATCTAAATGCGTGTTAGAGTGTAAGCAGTCCCTGGAGAGAATCGGGCCAGGGCGAAGCATACATCTATATTGGGTCCCAGGGCATATGGGAATAGATGAGAATGAAAAAGCGGATGAACTGGAAAAAAGGGCCCATCCCTTGAAGCTCGTTCCGTAGACGTCCCAATTAGACTGGCCAAGATTAAGCGAAGGCGAGAGGTGCACATGATCGACCAAGCAAGAAAGGCGTGGGTTCAAGTGCCGGGCTGTAAAGTGTCGAAGATTATGTGTAGGTCTTACAACCTTAGACTAACATAGTTGCTTCTATCATTAAAAAGAAAGGACTGTAGACTCATGATGGGTATTCTGACTAGACACTGCCTTCTGGCGTCACATGCCTTTAACTTAGGCTTTGTTAGTGATAGCAGATGTAGGAAGTGCGGGCTGGAGGAGGAAACGATCGAGGACGTCAAATCTAGAAGCAGCAAGTGGCTTAAGTCCTAGGAAGCTTCTAGTATTTGCCAAGAGGACGGAGTTATTTTATAACATAAGTCCTGGTTTTTGATAGGGTTCTTCAGTTTGGTCGTTAAAACAAACTTCTGGTAACACTACGGACTCATTCAGTCTATGTTCAACCTAAACTAACCTAGTTTTTATATAAGTATTTATAAATTGAGGATTTTCAAAATTTTGTTTTGCTATAAATGAACACTTAGTTCAATTGAATAAAGGAAAGAAAAAATATTAAATCGGTCAAACCGTTTTTGAGTATTAGCTTAAATATTAAAAAAAAAAAAGTTTGCCGTAAATGATGTCTGAATCAGATCGAAAATAACAGTAAAAAAATGATTAGAGTCGGTATAACCGTTTTTAGCTTCGAACACACTAACGCGCACAAATTCATTTATACTTATGGGCAAATCCCAAAAACTTTTACTTTTTTGGATACTCGGGTTTTACACGCGGGCAAAAAACTTATGCTTGAAACACAATGCCGAGTGACGACGATATACGCTGCGTCGGGCGATGACATTTTTCTAATTACGCCCAGATATTTCGTCTACTTAAAACACAATGCCGGACGAAATTGACGTTGTTTATTCACAGTGGCCATTATTTAGAAATAAAGATGAAAAATATTAAAACTTTTTAATTCTCTGCTTTAGCACTTGACTGCTAAAACACGCCCAAAATGTTGAGAAATTAACAAAACAAAACAAAAATGTTAAGAAATTAAATTAAAAATTATATGTAAAGAAAAAAAATTGTTTTTGGATATTATGTTTTCTTTTTTACTTAAAAAATTGAACAGCAACAACCCTTGGGATGTTTGTCGTCATCGCCCGGCGGCGATATAGAAATAAATCTATCGTCGCAAAATGACGTCGCGTAAATTTCTCTCTTGGCGTTCATTGTGTTCACCTTCATGTAATTATGGGGATTCTATTTTTGACAAGACGATGTTCGTCGCGTTTATTTCGCGGCGTCAGGGCATTGTGTTTCAAGCTTTAAGGTAAGAAAAAAGCACAAGGACATTAAGTTTGACCTTTTGACTATCCGATCTGATGATTTTAAAAATCAAGAAAGTTGATAGTAAGTTTTTGCAGAACTTCGAAACGTAAACAACATCGATTTTTACACTTTTTCAAGCGATACCCCTGATTTTTTTTTGAAAAATTTCGATACAATTTTGAGGCATCGCTGAAACGCTATGGAATTAAACTGAATGTTGTTTTTGAGACGGAGATTCTAAAAGTATGAGCAAAATGAATGTGCCCCTCCAATACTCAAAACTATCATCAATCAAAGTAGTGATACTTTTTTTTGTCATCTTCAATATTGACAGTATTTGCTTATAGCTTTTGGAGGCAACTGAGTATTGAAATTTGGATTATGCACGATAATAGCCTATCAGGGACTAAAAATATCTGGGGCTTCAAATTCGATGTGCCCCTTTCAGTTTTGAAGGTAGAGGCAGAAAGCGGAAGCACTTGGTTGCGTAAATTCTTTTCAGGAGCATGTTTTTTTGTGGGCACAGCTACAATTTTACTTTTATCACTTCATACCCGTTTGTTAATTTTTTCTCTACACCACAGTTCTATACCAACAATTGCCTCATCTTGGAATATTCACGCAAGAAAAGTTTATTATTTAATAATTTGGGAAAAATTTAAACAACGTGACATCAGGACGGACAAGGCGACAGCTGTTTCGATTATACCTTGTAAATCTCTTCAAAGCCTTTTCTCCCGGGAGTGGGAGTCGAACTCGCACCCCTACGATAGTTGAAATGGTTGTAAACGCATTCAGCTACGTCATGCCTGTTGTGAAGTCTTTCCCAATTGCCTTCTTTTTGCATATTTTAATCTTTTACACCTTGCATACTTCGTATGCAATTATGTGTTAAAGCTATGCTTGGTACGGCGGTTTTCAAAGAAACTTTGGTTTTGTTGCTGTTTTCGTTCTATTTATAGAACTACAACGAATTAACCAATTTTTGTCTGTTTGTATGATTTTTAATAATCGGGGATTGCCCATATTGCTTTTTTTTAAATGTATGAAAACATTTATTTGAAGCAATTTTTTTAATTTTATAATTTATTTAATTTTTTTCCCAAATTATTAAATAAATTATAAAATTAAAAAAATTGCTTCAAATAAATGTTTTCATACTTTTAAAAAAAAGCAATATGGGCAATCCCCGATTATTAAAAATCATACAAACAGACAAAAATTGGTTAATTCGTTGTAGTTCTATAAATAGAACGAAAACAGCAACAAAACCAAAGTTTCTTTGAAAACCGCCGTACCAAGCATAGCTTTAACACATAATTGCATACGAAGTATGCAATGTGTAAAAGATTAAAATATGCAAAAAGAAGGCAATTGGGAAAGACTTCACAACAGGCATGACGTAGCTGAATGCGTTTACAACCATTTCAACTATCGTAGGGGTGCGAGTTCGACTCCCACTCCCGGGAGAAAAGGCTTTGAAGAGATTTACAAGGTATAATCAAAACAGCTGTCGCCTTGTCCGTCCTGATGTCACGTTGTTTAAATTTTTCCCAAATCTAATATCTAATCTAATATATATTATAAATGGGAAAGTTTGGATGTTAAGATGTTTGGATGTTAAGATGTTTGGATGTTTGGATGTTTGGATGTTTAGATGTTTGGATGTTTGGATGTTTGGATGTTTGGATGTTTGGATGTTTGTCCAGACGTTTGTCTTTGTGACTCAATAACGCAAGAACGGCTGGACCGATTTGGATGAAATTTTGCACACATATAGCCAATAGTCTAGAAGGATCTACTAGCTATATATTTTTCAAAAGGGGCGTGGTCTCCGCCCCCTAGGAACAGTTATAATTTAATTATTATATTTTTTCGTCTTTGCGACTGAATCACGCCAGAATGGCTACACGGATTTTGATGAAATTTGGGACACAGACAGTAGTCTACTAGCGAAATTTTTTTCGAACATGGAAAGAGGGGTGGGGTCCCGCGACCCTTCGAGAAATTATTTTTCATAATTTTTACACATTTTAACTTTACATATACTGGCCTTCACCAATATCACAGACTCAAGGGGTCAAATAAGTCGAGGGCTTACAAAGTAAGCAGTGACACCCTCCGCCCGCCCCCCTTTATCTCCCCCTCTGGTGTAAAATCCATAAATTGTTATAACTCAATCTAAATTTTCTCCTAAATCAATAGTTTTTGGTATCTGGTACATACAGAACGAGATCTAGACAATTTTGGAGGAACGATCAGTGGTCCTCTCCTCTACTCCCGCCATCCGCCCTCCATCAATTGTTTTTATTAGCACGCTTTTATTAGCTTTACCTGTATGTTTCTATCTAACTTTTTATTCGCTCCAATGCGCCTGCTGCCTTATTAACATGGTTTTATAATTAGCTTCACCTTATTTGTAATCCCGTAAGGGTCATATCGAGACCCTTCCGGGATCATTTCTGGATGGTTTTCGGGATCGGTCCGGGATTACGCCGGGGTAATTTCGGGACTTTTTCGGGACTATTTCGGGATCATTTTGGGACCCTTCCGGGATCATTTCTGTATAGTTTACGGGATCCGTCCGGGATCCCGTCGGGGTTATTTTGGAACATTTTCGGGACTATTCCGGAATCATTTCGGGACTATTTCGCGATCATTTGGGGACCCTTCCGGCATCATTTCTGGATGGTTTTCGGGATCCGTGCGGGATCTCGTCGGGGTCATATGGGGACTTTTTCGGGATCATTTGAGGGCTCTTCCGGCATCATTTCTGGATGGTTTTCGGGATCCGTCCGGGATATCGTCGGGGTCATTTGGGGACTTTTTCGGGATCATTTGGGGGCTCTTCCGGCATCATTTCTGGATGGTTTTCGGGATCCGTCCGGGATCTCGTCGGGGTCATTTGGGGACTTTTTCGGGATCATTTTGGGGCTCATCCGGCATCATTTCTGGATGGTTTTCGGGATCCGTCCGGGATCCCGTCGGGGTCATTTCGGGACTTTTTCGCGACTAATACGGGATCATTTGGGAACCCTTTCGGCATCATTTCTGGATGGTTTTCGGAATCCGTCCGGGATCCCGTCGGGGTCATTTCGGGACTTTTTCGCGACTAGTACGGGATCATTTGGGAACCCTTTCGGCATCATTTCTGGATGGTTTTCGGGATCCGTCCGGGATCCCATTAGGGTAATTTCGGGACTATTAGGGGATCATGTGGGAACCTTTCCGGCATCATTTCTGGATAATTTTCGGGATCCGTCCGGGATGCCGACGAGGTAATTTCGGGACTATTTCGGGATCATTTGGGATACCTACCGGCATCATTTCTGGATGGTTTTTGGGATTCGTCCGGGATCCCGTCGTGGTCCTTTCGGGACTTTTTTTCGACTAATACGGGATCATTTGCGGACCCTTTCGGCATCATTTCTGGATAGTTGTCGGGATCCCGTCACGGTCATTTCGGGACTATTAGGGGATCATTTGAGGACCTTTCCGGCATCATTTCTGTATTGTTTTCGGAATCCTTTCGGGATCCCGTCAGGGTCATTTTGGGACTTTTTTGGGGCTAATACGGGATCATTTGGGGATCCTCTAGGGTTCGTTTCGTGACTTTTTCTGTTTTATTTCGGGATCATTTGGGGACCCTTCCGGCATAATTTCTTGATGGTTTGCCGGATCCATCAGGGTCATTTCGGGACCATTTTGGGATCATTTGGGGACCCTTCCGAGATCATTTCTGGATCCGTCCGGGATGCCGTAGGAGCCATTTCGGGATTTTTTGTTACTTTTCCGGGATAGTTTTTGGACCCTTCCGGGATCATTTTGGGATCCTTCCGGAATCATTTCTGTATGGTTTTCGCGATCCGTCGTTAATTCCCTCGGAGCCATTTCGGAACCTTTTCTGGAGTATGTCGGGGTCAGTTGGGGACTTTTTCGGGATCATTTGGGGCTCTTCCGGCATCATTTCTGGATGGTTTTCGGGATCCGTGCGGGATCTCTTCGGGGTCATTTGGGGACTTTTTCGGGATCATTTGGGGGCTCTTCCGGCATCATTTCTGGATGGTTTCCGGATCCGTCCGGGATATCGTCGGAGTCATTTGGGGACTTTTTCGGGATCATTTGGGGCTCTTCCGGCATCATTTCTGGATGGTTTTCGGGATCCGTCCGGGATCCCATCAGGGTAATTTCGGGACTATTAGGGGATCATTTGAGGACCTTTCCGGCATCATTTCTGGATAGTTTTTGGAATCCTTTCGGGATCCCGTCAGGGTCATTTCGGGGCTTTTTCGGGATCATTTAATGATGGCTTTCAGGATTCGTCCGGGAACCCGTCAGGGTAATTTCTGGACTTTTCCGAGACTATTTCGGGATCATTTTGGGACCTTCCCAAGATCATTTCTGGATGGATTTCGGGATTTGTCCGGGATGCCCTCAGGGCATTTTGGGACTGTTAGGTGAGCATTTGAGGACCGTTCCGGCATCACTTCTGGATGGTTTTCGGTATCCCTTCAGATTCCCGTCGGAATAATTGCGGGACTTTTTCGGGATCATTGGGGTCCCTTCCAAAATCATTTCTGGATGGTTTTCGGGATTCGTCCGGCATCCCGTCGGGGTCATTTCGGGACTTTTTCTCGACTAATACGGGATCATTTGCGGGCCCTTTCGGTATCATTTCTGGATAGTTGTCGGGATCCGTTCGGGATCCCGTCAGGGTCTTTTCGGAACTATTGGGAGATCATTTGAGGACCTTTCCGGCATCATTTCTGGTTAGTTTTCGGGATCCTTTCCGGGTCCCATCAGGGTCATTTCGGGACTTTTTCGGCATCATTTAAGATTGGTTCTCAGGATTCGTCCGGTATCCGTCAGGGTAATTTCTGGACTTTTCCCAGACTTTTTCGGGATAATTTTGGGACCCTCCCAAGATCATTTCTGGATGGATTTCGGGATCTGTCCGGGATGCCGTCAGGGTCATTTTGGGAATATTAGGTGATCATTTGAGGACCTTTTCGGCATCACTTCTGGATGGTTTTCGGTATCCGCTCAGGATCCCGTCGCAATTATTGCGGGACTTTTTCGGGATCATTTGGTGTCCCTTCCGGCATCGTTTCTGGCTGGTTGTTGGGATTCGTCCGGCATCCCGTCGGGTTCATTTCGGGACTTTTTTCGACTAATACGGGATCATTTGCGGGCCCTTTCGGCATCATTTCTATATAGTTGTCGGGATCCGTTCGGGATCCCGTCAGGGTCTTTTCGGAACTATTAGGTGATCATTTGAGGACATTTCCGGCATCATTTCTGGATAGTTTTCGGGATCCTTTCGGGGTCCAGTCAGGGTCATTTCGGGACTTTTTCGGGATCATTTAGAGATGGCTTTCAGGATTCGTCCGGGAACCCGTCAGGGTAATTTCTGAACTTTTCCGAGACTATTTCGGAATAATTTTGGGACCTTCCCAAGATCATTTCTGGATGGATTTTGGGATCAGTCCGGGATGCCGTCAGGGTCATTTTGGTATTAGGTGATCATTTGAGGACCTTTCCGGCATCACTTCTGGATGGTTATCGGTATCCGATCAGGATCCCCTCGGAATCATTGCGGGACTTTTTCGGGATCATTTGGGGTCCCTCCCAAAATCATTTCTGGATGGATTTCGGGATCTGTCCGGGATCCCGTCAGGGTCATTTAGGGGTGCGTTCGAGATCCCGTCAGGGTCATTTCGGGACTTCTTCGGGAATATATCGGGATAATTTCTGGATGATTTATGGGATCCGTCCATGACCCCTTAAGGGTCATTTCGGGACTATTAGGTGATCATTTGAGGAACTTTCCGGCGTCACTTCTGGATGATTTTCGGTATCCGTTCGGGATCCCGTCGGAATCAATGCGGGACTTTTACGGAATCATTTGGGATTCCTTCCGGCATCATTTCTGGATGGTTTTCGGGATTTGTCCGGGATCCCGTCGGGGTTATTTCGGGACCTTTTCGGGGCTAATACGGGATCATTTGGGGATCCTCTAGGGGTCGTTTCGTGACTTTTTCTGTATTATTTCGGGATCATTTTGGGACCCTTTCGGCATAATTTCTTGATGGTTTGCCGGATCCATCAGGGTAATTTCGGGACCATTTTGGGATCATTTGGGGACCCTTCCGAGATCATTTCTGGATCCGTCCGGGATGCCGTAGGAGCCATTTCGGGATTTTTTGTTACTTTTCCGGGATAGTTTTTGCACCCTTCCGGGATCATTTCTGGATCTGTGCGGGATCCCATCTGGGTCAATTCCGGACTATTTCGGGATCATTTCTGTATGGTTTTCGCGATCCATCGTGGATCCCCTCGGAGCCATTTCGGAACTTTTTCTGGAGTTAGTCGGGATAATTTAGGGACCCTTCCTGGATATTTTCTGGATGGTTTCTGAGATCCGTCCGGGAGCCCGTCAGGGTAATTTCGGAACTTTTTCGGGACTATTTCGGGATCAATTTGGTACCCTTCAGGCATCATTTCTGTGTGGTTATCTGGATAAGTCTAGAATCGTGTCGTTGTCATTTCGGGTTTTTTTGGGACTACTTCGGGAACTTTTGGAAACACTTCCGGGGCGTTTCTGGATGGTTTTCGGGATCCGTCCGCTATAGCGTCGGGGTCATTTCGTGGCTTTTTCTGGATAATTTGGTTATCATTTTGGGATCCTATCATGTTATCAGCTCATAAAGTTCTTTTTTTTACTCAATTACAAAAATAAAATGCATTAGACAGAAAAAAAATTTTAAACAGATAACTTTATAAGCAGGCTAACGTGAATAGCCCACATATTTCATTTTCTCCTTGCGGACGGGGCCGCGGGTAAAGGCTAGTCTAATATATATTATAAATGGGAAAGTTTGGATGTTAAGATGTTTGGATGTTAAGATGTTTGGATGTTTGGATGTTTGGATGTTTAGATGTTTGGATGTTTGGATGTTTGGATGTTTGGATGTTTGGATGTTTGTCCAGACGTTTGTCTTTGTGACTCAATAACGCAAGAACGGCTGGACCGATTTGGATGAAATTTTGCACACATATAGCCAATAGTCTAGAAGGATCTACTAGCTATATATTTTTCAAAAGGGGCGTGGTCTCCGCCCCCTAGGAACAGTTATAATTTAATTATTATATTTTTTCGTCTTTGCGACTGAATCACGCCAGAATGGCTACACGGATTTTGATGAAATTTGGGACACAGACAGTAGTCTACTAGCGAAATTTTTTTCGAACATGGAAAGAGGGGTGGGGTCCCGCGACCCTTCGAGAAATTATTTTTCATAATTTTTACACATTTTAACTTTACATATACTGGCCTTCACCAATATCACAGACTCAAGGGGTCAAATAAGTCGAGGGCTTACAAAGTAAGCAGTGACACCCTCCGCCCGCCCCCCTTTATCTCCCCCTCTGGTGTAAAATCCATAAATTGTTATAACTCAATCTAAATTTTCTCCTAAATCAATAGTTTTTGGTATCTGGTACATACAGAACGAGATCTAGACAATTTTGGAGGAACGATCAGTGGTCCTCTCCTCTACTCCCGCCATCCGCCCTCCATCAATTGTTTTTATTAGCACGCTTTTATTAGCTTTACCTGTATGTTTCTATCTAACTTTTTATTCGCTCCAATGCGCCTGCTGCCTTATTAACATGGTTTTATAATTAGCTTCACCTTATTTGTAATCCCGTAAGGGTCATATCGAGACCCTTCCGGGATCATTTCTGGATGGTTTTCGGGATCGGTCCGGGATTACGCCGGGGTAATTTCGGGACTTTTTCGGGACTATTTCGGGATCATTTTGGGACCCTTCCGGGATCATTTCTGTATAGTTTACGGGATCCGTCCGGGATCCCGTCGGGGTTATTTTGGAACATTTTCGGGACTATTCCGGAATCATTTCGGGACTATTTCGCGATCATTTGGGGACCCTTCCGGCATCATTTCTGGATGGTTTTCGGGATCCGTGCGGGATCTCGTCGGGGTCATATGGGGACTTTTTCGGGATCATTTGAGGGCTCTTCCGGCATCATTTCTGGATGGTTTTCGGGATCCGTCCGGGATATCGTCGGGGTCATTTGGGGACTTTTTCGGGATCATTTGGGGGCTCTTCCGGCATCATTTCTGGATGGTTTTCGGGATCCGTCCGGGATCTCGTCGGGGTCATTTGGGGACTTTTTCGGGATCATTTTGGGGCTCATCCGGCATCATTTCTGGATGGTTTTCGGGATCCGTCCGGGATCCCGTCGGGGTCATTTCGGGACTTTTTCGCGACTAATACGGGATCATTTGGGAACCCTTTCGGCATCATTTCTGGATGGTTTTCGGAATCCGTCCGGGATCCCGTCGGGGTCATTTCGGGACTTTTTCGCGACTAGTACGGGATCATTTGGGAACCCTTTCGGCATCATTTCTGGATGGTTTTCGGGATCCGTCCGGGATCCCATTAGGGTAATTTCGGGACTATTAGGGGATCATGTGGGAACCTTTCCGGCATCATTTCTGGATAATTTTCGGGATCCGTCCGGGATGCCGACGAGGTAATTTCGGGACTATTTCGGGATCATTTGGGATACCTACCGGCATCATTTCTGGATGGTTTTTGGGATTCGTCCGGGATCCCGTCGTGGTCCTTTCGGGACTTTTTTTCGACTAATACGGGATCATTTGCGGACCCTTTCGGCATCATTTCTGGATAGTTGTCGGGATCCCGTCACGGTCATTTCGGGACTATTAGGGGATCATTTGAGGACCTTTCCGGCATCATTTCTGTATTGTTTTCGGAATCCTTTCGGGATCCCGTCAGGGTCATTTTGGGACTTTTTTGGGGCTAATACGGGATCATTTGGGGATCCTCTAGGGTTCGTTTCGTGACTTTTTCTGTTTTATTTCGGGATCATTTGGGGACCCTTCCGGCATAATTTCTTGATGGTTTGCCGGATCCATCAGGGTCATTTCGGGACCATTTTGGGATCATTTGGGGACCCTTCCGAGATCATTTCTGGATCCGTCCGGGATGCCGTAGGAGCCATTTCGGGATTTTTTGTTACTTTTCCGGGATAGTTTTTGGACCCTTCCGGGATCATTTTGGGATCCTTCCGGAATCATTTCTGTATGGTTTTCGCGATCCGTCGTTAATTCCCTCGGAGCCATTTCGGAACCTTTTCTGGAGTATGTCGGGGTCAGTTGGGGACTTTTTCGGGATCATTTGGGGCTCTTCCGGCATCATTTCTGGATGGTTTTCGGGATCCGTGCGGGATCTCTTCGGGGTCATTTGGGGACTTTTTCGGGATCATTTGGGGGCTCTTCCGGCATCATTTCTGGATGGTTTCCGGATCCGTCCGGGATATCGTCGGAGTCATTTGGGGACTTTTTCGGGATCATTTGGGGCTCTTCCGGCATCATTTCTGGATGGTTTTCGGGATCCGTCCGGGATCCCATCAGGGTAATTTCGGGACTATTAGGGGATCATTTGTGGACCTTTCCTGCATCATATCTGGATAATTTTCGGTATCCGTCCGGGATGCCGACATGCTCATTTCGGGATTATTTCGGGATCATTTGGGATACCTACCGGCATCATTTCTGGATGGTTTTTGGGATTCGTCCGGGATCCCGTCGGGGTCATTTCGGGACTTTTTCTCGACTAATACGGGATCATTTGCGGACCCTTTCGGCATAATTTCTGGATAGTTGTCGGGATCCGTTCGGGATCCCGTCACGGTCATTTCGGAACTATTAGGGGATCATTTGAGGACCTTTCCGGCATCATTTCTGGATAGTTTTTGGAATCCTTTCGTGATCCCGTCAGGGTCATTTCGGGGCTTTTTCGGGATCATTTAATGATGGCTTTCAGGATTCGTCCGGGAACCCGTCAGGGTAATTTCTGGACTTTTCCGAGACTATTTCGGGATCATTTTGGGACCTTCCCAAGATCATTTCTGGATGGATTTCGGGATTTGTCCGGGATGCCCTCAGGGCATTTTGGGACTGTTAGGTGAGCATTTGAGGACCGTTCCGGCATCACTTCTGGATGGTTTTCGGTATCCCTTCAGATTCCCGTCGGAATAATTGCGGGACTTTTTCGGGATCATTGGGGTCCCTTCCAAAATCATTTCTGGATGGTTTTCGGGATTCGTCCGGCATCCCGTCGGGGTCATTTCGGGACTTTTTCTCGACTAATACGGGATCATTTGCGGGCCCTTTCGGTATCATTTCTGGATAGTTGTCGGGATCCGTTCGGGATCCCGTCAGGGTCTTTTCGGAACTATTGGGAGATCATTTGAGGACCTTTCCGGCATCATTTCTGGTTAGTTTTCGGGATCCTTTCCGGGTCCCATCAGGGTCATTTCGGGACTTTTTCGGCATCATTTAAGATTGGTTCTCAGGATTCGTCCGGTATCCGTCAGGGTAATTTCTGGACTTTTCCCAGACTTTTTCGGGATAATTTTGGGACCCTCCCAAGATCATTTCTGGATGGATTTCGGGATCTGTCCGGGATGCCGTCAGGGTCATTTTGGGAATATTAGGTGATCATTTGAGGACCTTTTCGGCATCACTTCTGGATGGTTTTCGGTATCCGCTCAGGATCCCGTCGCAATTATTGCGGGACTTTTTCGGGATCATTTGGTGTCCCTTCCGGCATCGTTTCTGGCTGGTTGTTGGGATTCGTCCGGCATCCCGTCGGGTTCATTTCGGGACTTTTTTCGACTAATACGGGATCATTTGCGGGCCCTTTCGGCATCATTTCTATATAGTTGTCGGGATCCGTTCGGGATCCCGTCAGGGTCTTTTCGGAACTATTAGGTGATCATTTGAGGACATTTCCGGCATCATTTCTGGATAGTTTTCGGGATCCTTTCGGGGTCCAGTCAGGGTCATTTCGGGACTTTTTCGGGATCATTTAGAGATGGCTTTCAGGATTCGTCCGGGAACCCGTCAGGGTAATTTCTGAACTTTTCCGAGACTATTTCGGAATAATTTTGGGACCTTCCCAAGATCATTTCTGGATGGATTTTGGGATCAGTCCGGGATGCCGTCAGGGTCATTTTGGTATTAGGTGATCATTTGAGGACCTTTCCGGCATCACTTCTGGATGGTTATCGGTATCCGATCAGGATCCCCTCGGAATCATTGCGGGACTTTTTCGGGATCATTTGGGGTCCCTCCCAAAATCATTTCTGGATGGATTTCGGGATCTGTCCGGGATCCCGTCAGGGTCATTTAGGGGTGCGTTCGAGATCCCGTCAGGGTCATTTCGGGACTTCTTCGGGAATATATCGGGATAATTTCTGGATGATTTATGGGATCCGTCCATGACCCCTTAAGGGTCATTTCGGGACTATTAGGTGATCATTTGAGGAACTTTCCGGCGTCACTTCTGGATGATTTTCGGTATCCGTTCGGGATCCCGTCGGAATCAATGCGGGACTTTTACGGAATCATTTGGGATTCCTTCCGGCATCATTTCTGGATGGTTTTCGGGATTTGTCCGGGATCCCGTCGGGGTTATTTCGGGACCTTTTCGGGGCTAATACGGGATCATTTGGGGATCCTCTAGGGGTCGTTTCGTGACTTTTTCTGTATTATTTCGGGATCATTTTGGGACCCTTTCGGCATAATTTCTTGATGGTTTGCCGGATCCATCAGGGTAATTTCGGGACCATTTTGGGATCATTTGGGGACCCTTCCGAGATCATTTCTGGATCCGTCCGGGATGCCGTAGGAGCCATTTCGGGATTTTTTGTTACTTTTCCGGGATAGTTTTTGCACCCTTCCGGGATCATTTCTGGATCTGTGCGGGATCCCATCTGGGTCAATTCCGGACTATTTCGGGATCATTTCTGTATGGTTTTCGCGATCCATCGTGGATCCCCTCGGAGCCATTTCGGAACTTTTTCTGGAGTTAGTCGGGATAATTTAGGGACCCTTCCTGGATATTTTCTGGATGGTTTCTGAGATCCGTCCGGGAGCCCGTCAGGGTAATTTCGGAACTTTTTCGGGACTATTTCGGGATCAATTTGGTACCCTTCAGGCATCATTTCTGTGTGGTTATCTGGATAAGTCTAGAATCGTGTCGTTGTCATTTCGGGTTTTTTTGGGACTACTTCGGGAACTTTTGGAAACACTTCCGGGGCGTTTCTGGATGGTTTTCGGGATCCGTCCGCTATAGCGTCGGGGTCATTTCGTGGCTTTTTCTGGATAATTTGGTTATCATTTTGGGATCCTATCATGTTATCAGCTCATAAAGTTCTTTTTTTTACTCAATTACAAAAATAAAATGCATTAGACAGAAAAAAAATTTTAAACAGATAACTTTATAAGCAGGCTAACGTGAATAGCCCACATATTTCATTTTCTCCTTGCGGACGGGGCCGCGGGTAAAGGCTAGTATATTATAAATGGGAAAGTTTGGATGTTAAGATGTTTGGATGTTTGGATGTTTAGATGTTTGGATGTTTGGATGTTTGTCCAGACGTTTGTCTTTGTGACTCAATAACGCAAGAACGGCTGGACCGATTTGGACGAAATTTTGCACACATATAGCCAATAGTCTAGAAGGATCTACTAGCTATATATTTTTCAAAAGGGGCGTGGTCCCCGCCCCCTAGGAACAGTTATAATTTAATTATTATATTTTTTCGTCTTTGCGACTGAATCACGCCAGAATGGCTACACGGATTTTGATGAAATTTGGGACACAGACAGTAGTCTACTAGCGAAATTTTTTTCGAACATGGAAAGAGGGGTGGAGGTCCCACGACCCTTCGAGAAATTATTTTTCATAATTTTTACACATTATAACTTTACGTATACTGGCCTTCACCAATATCACAGACTCAAGGGGTCAAATAAGTCGAGGGCTTACAAAGTAAGCAGTGACACCCTCCGCCCGCCCCCCTTTATCTCCCCCTCTGGTGTAAAATCCATAAATTGTTATAACTCAATCTAAATTTTCTCCTAAATCAATAGTTTTTGGTATCTGGTACATACAGAACGAGATCTAGACAATTTTGGAGGAACGATCAGTGGTCCTCTCCTCTACTCCCGCCATCCGCCCTCCATCAATTGTTTTTATTAGCACGCTTTTATTAGCTTTACCTGTATGTTTCTATCTAACTTTTTATTCGTTCCAATGCGCCTGCTGCCTTATTAACATGGTTTTATAATTAGCTTCACCTTATTTTTAATCCCGTAAGGGTCATATCGAGACCCTTCCGGGATCATTTCTGGATGGTTTTCGGGATCGGTCCGGGATTACGCCGGGGTAATTTCGGGACTTTTTCGGGACTATTTCGAGATCATTTTGGGACCCTTCCGGGATCATTTCTGTATAGTTTACGGGATCCATCCGGGATCCCGTCGGGGTTATTTTCGAACATTTTCGGGACTATTCCGGAATCATTTCGGGACTATTTCGCGATCATTTGGGGACCCTTCCGGCAACATTTCTGGATGGTTTTCGGGATCCGTGCGGGATCTCGTCGGGGTCATATGGGGACTTTTTCGGGATCATTTGAGGGCTCTTCCGGCATCATTTCTGGATGGTTTTCGGGATCCGTCCGGGATATCGTCGGGGTCATTTGGGGACTTTTTCGGGATCATTTGGGGGCTCTTCCGGCATCATTTCTGGATGGTTTTCGGGATCCGTCCGGGATCTCGTCGGGGTCATTTGGGGACTTTTTCGGGATCATTTTGGGGCTCATCCGGCATCATTTCTGGATGGTTTTCGGGATCCGTCCGGGATCCCGTCGGGGTCATTTCGGGACTTTTTCGCGACTAATACGGGATCATTTGGGAACCCTTTCGGCATCATTTCTGGATGGTTTTCGGGATCCGTCTGGGATCCCGTCGCGGTCATTTCGGGACTTTTGCGCGACTAATACGGGATCATTTGGGAACCCTTTCGGCATCATTTCTGGATGGTTTTCGGGATCCGTCCGGGATGCCATTAGGGTAATTTCGGGACTATTAGGGGATCATTTGGGTACCTTTCCTGCATCATTTCTGGATAATTTTCGGGATCCGTCCGGGATGCCGACAAGGTCATTTCGGGACTATTTCGAGATCATTTGGGATACCTACCGGCATCATTTCTGGATGGTTTTTGAGATTCGTCCGGGATCCCGTCGTGGTCCTTTCGGGACTTTTTTTGGACTAATACGGGATCATTTGCGGACCCTTTCGGCATCATTTCTGGATAGTTGTCGGGATCCCGTCACGGTCATTTCGGGACTATTAGGGGATCATTTGAGGACCTTTCCGGCATCATTTCTGTATTGTTTTCGGAATCCTTTCGGGATCCCGTTAGGGTCATTTTGGGACTTTTTTGGGGCTAATACGGGATCATTTGGGGATCCTCTAGGGGTCGTTTCGTGACTTTTTCTGTTTTATTTCGGGATCATTTGGGGACCCTTCCGGCATAATTTCTTGATGGTTTGCCGGATCCATCAGGGTCATTTCGGGACCATTTTGGGATCATTTGGGGACCCTTCCGAGATCATTTCTGGATCCGTCCGGGATGCCGTAGGAGCCATTTCGGGATTTTTTGTTACTTTTCCGGGATAGTTTTTGGACCCTTCCGGGATCATTTCTGGATCTGTGCGGGATCCCATCTGGGTCATTTCCGGACTATTTCGGGATCATTTTGGGATCCTTCCGGAATCATTTCTGTATGGTTTTCGCGATCCGTCGTTGATTCCCTCGGAGCCATTTCGGAACCTTTTCTGGAGTATGTCGGGGTCATTTGGGGACTTTTTCGGGATCATTTGGGGCTCTTCCGGCATCATTTCTGGATGGTTTTCGGGATCCGTGCGGGATCTCGTCGGGGTCATTTGGGGACTTTTTCGGGATCATTTGGGGGCTCTTCCGGCATCATTTCTGGATGGTTTTCGGGATCCGTCCGGGATATCGTCGGGGTCATTTGGGGACTTTTTAGGGATCATTTGGGGGCTCTTCCGGCATCATTTCTGGATGGTTTTCGGGATCCGTCCGGGATCCCATCAGGGTAATTTCGGGACTATTAGGGGATCATTTGTGGACCTTTCCGGCATCATTTCTGGATAATTTTCGGTATCCGTCCGGGATGCCGACGAGGTCATTTCGGGATTCTTTCGGGATCATTTGGGATACCTACCGGCATCATTTCTGGATGGTTTTTGGGATTCGTCCGGGATCCCGTCGGGGTCATTTCGGGACTTTTTCTCGACTAATACGGGATCATTTGCGGACCCTTTCGGCATAATTTCTGGATAGTTGTCGGGATCCGTTCGGGATCCCGTCAGGGTCATTTCGGGGCTTTTTCGGGATCATTTAAGAATGGCTTTCAGGATTCGTCCGGGAACCCGTCAGGGTAATTTCTGAACTTTTCCGAGACTATTTCGGGATCATTTTGGGACCTTCCCAAGATCATTTCTGGATGGATTTCGGGATTTGTCCGGGATGCCCTCAGGGTCATTTTGGGACTATTAGGTGAGCATTTGAGGACCGTTCCGGCATCACTTCTGGATGGTTTTCGGTATCCGTTCAGATTCCCGTCGGAATAATTGCGGGACTTTTTCGGGATCATTGGGGTCCCTTCCAAAATCATTTCTGGATGGTTTTTGGGATTCGTCCGGCATCCCGTGGGGGTCATTTCGGGACTTTTTCTCGACTAATACGGGATCATTTGCGGGCCCTTTCGGTATCATTTCTGGATAGATGGTCTTTTCGGAACTATTGGGAGATCATTTGAGGACCTTTCCGGCATCATTTCTGGTTAGTTTTCGGGATCCTTTCCGGGTCCAGTCAGGGTCATTTCGGGACTTTTTCGGGATCATTTAGAGATGGCTTTCAGGATTCGTCCGGGAACCCGTCAGGGTAATTTCTGAACTTTTCCGAGACTATTTCGGGATAATTTTGGGACCTTCCCAAGATCATTTCTGGATGGATTTTGGGATCAGTCCGGGATGCCGTCAGGGTCATTTTGGTATTAGGTGATCATTTGAGGACCTTTCCGGCATCACTTCTGGATGGTTATCGGTATCCGATCAGGATCCCGTCGGAATTATTGCGGGACTTTTTCGGGATCATTTGGTGTCCCTTCCGGCATCATTTCTGGCTGGTTTTTGGGATTCGTCCGGCATCCCGTCGGGTTCATTTCGGGACTTTTTCTCGACTAATACGGGATCATTTGCGGGCCCTTTCGGCATCATTTCTAGATAGTTGTCGGGATCCGTTCGGGATCCCGTCAGGGTCTTTTCGGAACTATTAGGTGATCATTTGAGGACATTTTCGGCATCATTTCTGGATAGTTTTCGGGATCCTTTCGGGGTCCAGTCAGGGTCATTTCGGGACTTTTTCGGGATCATTTAGAGATGGCTTTCAGGATTCGTCCGGGAACCCGTCAGGGTAATTTCTGAACTTTTCCGAGACTATTTCGGGATAATTTTGGGACCCTCCCAAGATCATTTCTGGATGGATTTCGGGATCTGTCCGGGATGCCGTCAGGGTCATTTTGGGACTATTAGGTGATCATTTGAGGACCTTTTCGGCATCACTTCTGGATCGTTTTCGGTATCCGCTCAGGATCCCGTCGGAATTATTGCGGGACTTTTTCGGGATCATTTGGTGTCCCTTCCGGCATCATTTCTGGCTGGTTTTTGGGATTCGTCCGGCATCCCGTCGGGTTCATTTCGGGACTTTTTCTCGACTAATACGGGATCATTTGCGGGCCCTTTCGGCATCATTTCTAGATAGTTGTCGGGATCCGTTCGGGATCCCGTCAGGGTCTTTTCGGAACTATTAGGTGATCATTTGAGGACATTTTCGGCATCATTTCTGGATAGTTTTCGGGATCCTTTCGGGGTCCAGTCAGGGTCATTTCGGGACTTTTTCGGGATCATTTAGAGATGGCTTTCAGGATTCGTCCGGGAACCCGTCAGGGTAATTTCTGAACTTTTCCGAGACTATTTCGGGATAATTTTGGGACCTTCCCAAGATCATTTCTGGATGGATTTTGGGATCAGTCCGGGATGCCGTCAGGGTCATTTTGGTATTAGATGATCATTTGAGGACCTTTCCGGCATCACTTCTGGATGGTTATCGGTATCCGATCAGGATCCCCTCGGAATCATTGCGGGACTTTTTCGGGATCATTTGGGGTCCCTCCCAAGATCATTTCTGGATGGATTTCGGGATCTGTCCGGGATCCCGTCAGGGTCATTTAGGGGTGCGTTCGAGATCCCGTCAGGGTCATTTCAGGACTTCTTCGGGAATATATCGGGATCATTTCTGGATGGTTTATGGGATTCGTCCATGAACCCTTAAGGGTCATTTCGGGACTATTAGGTGATCATTTGAGGACCTTTCCGGCGTCACTTCTGGATGATTTTCGGTATCCGTTCGGGATCCCGTTGGAATCAATGCGGGACTTTTACGGAATCATTTGGGATTCCTTCCGGCATCATTTCTGGATGGTTTTCGGAATTTTTCCGGGATCCCGTCGGGGTTATTTCGGGACCTTTTCGGGGCTAATACGGGATCATTTGGGGATCCTCTAGGGGTCGTTTCGTGACTTTTTCTGTATTATTTCGGGATCATTTTGGGACCCTTTCGGCATAATTTCTTGATGGTTTGCCGGATCCATCAGGGTCATTTCGGGACCATTTTGGGATCATTTGGGGACCCTTCCGAGATCATTTCTGGATCCGTCCGGGATGCCGTAGGAGCCATTTCGGGATTTTTTGTTACTTTTCCGGGATAGTTTTTGCACCCTTCCGGGATCATTTCTGGATCTGTGCGGGATCCCATCTGGGTCAATTCCGGACTATTTCGGGATCATTTTGGAATCCTTCCGGAATCATTTCTGTATGGTTTTCGCGATCCATCGTGGATCCCCTCGGGGCCATTTCGGAACTTTTTCTGGAGTTAGTCGGGGTAATTTAGGGACCCTTCCTTGATATTTTCTGGATGGTTTCTGAGATCCGTCCGGGAGCCCGTCAGGGTAATTTCGGAACTTTTTCGGGACTATTTCGGGATCAATTTGGTACCCTTCAGGCATCATTTCTGTGTGGTTATCTGGATAAGTCTAGAATCGTGTCGTTGTCATTTCGGGTTTTTTTGGGACTACTTCGGGAACTTTTGGGAACACTTCCGGGGCGTTTCTGGATGGTTTTCGGGATCCGTCCGCGATAGCGTCGGGTCATTTCGTGGCTTTTTCTGGATAATTTCGTTATCATTTTGGGATCCTATCAGGTTATCAGCTCATAAAGTTCTTTTTTTTTACTCAATTACAAAAATAAAATGCATTAGACAGAAAAAAAATTTTAAACAGATAACTTTATAAGCAGGCTAACGTGAATAGCCCACATATTTCATTTTCTCCTTGCGGACGGGGCCGCGGGTAAAGGCTAGTATATTATAAATGGGAAAGTTTGGATGTTAAGATGTTTGGATGTTTGGATGTTTAGATGTTTGGATGTTTGGATGTTTGTCCAGACGTTTGTCTTTGTGACTCAATAACGCAAGAACGGCTGGACCGATTTGGACGAAATTTTGCACACATATAGCCAATAGTCTAGAAGGATCTACTAGCTATATATTTTTCAAAAGGGGCGTGGTCCCCGCCCCCTAGGAACAGTTATAATTTAATTATTATATTTTTTCGTCTTTGCGACTGAATCACGCCAGAATGGCTACACGGATTTTGATGAAATTTGGGACACAGACAGTAGTCTACTAGCGAAATTTTTTTCGAACATGGAAAGAGGGGTGGAGGTCCCACGACCCTTCGAGAAATTATTTTTCATAATTTTTACACATTATAACTTTACGTATACTGGCCTTCACCAATATCACAGACTCAAGGGGTCAAATAAGTCGAGGGCTTACAAAGTAAGCAGTGACACCCTCCGCCCGCCCCCCTTTATCTCCCCCTCTGGTGTAAAATCCATAAATTGTTATAACTCAATCTAAATTTTCTCCTAAATCAATAGTTTTTGGTATCTGGTACATACAGAACGAGATCTAGACAATTTTGGAGGAACGATCAGTGGTCCTCTCCTCTACTCCCGCCATCCGCCCTCCATCAATTGTTTTTATTAGCACGCTTTTATTAGCTTTACCTGTATGTTTCTATCTAACTTTTTATTCGTTCCAATGCGCCTGCTGCCTTATTAACATGGTTTTATAATTAGCTTCACCTTATTTTTAATCCCGTAAGGGTCATATCGAGACCCTTCCGGGATCATTTCTGGATGGTTTTCGGGATCGGTCCGGGATTACGCCGGGGTAATTTCGGGACTTTTTCGGGACTATTTCGAGATCATTTTGGGACCCTTCCGGGATCATTTCTGTATAGTTTACGGGATCCATCCGGGATCCCGTCGGGGTTATTTTCGAACATTTTCGGGACTATTCCGGAATCATTTCGGGACTATTTCGCGATCATTTGGGGACCCTTCCGGCAACATTTCTGGATGGTTTTCGGGATCCGTGCGGGATCTCGTCGGGGTCATATGGGGACTTTTTCGGGATCATTTGAGGGCTCTTCCGGCATCATTTCTGGATGGTTTTCGGGATCCGTCCGGGATATCGTCGGGGTCATTTGGGGACTTTTTCGGGATCATTTGGGGGCTCTTCCGGCATCATTTCTGGATGGTTTTCGGGATCCGTCCGGGATCTCGTCGGGGTCATTTGGGGACTTTTTCGGGATCATTTTGGGGCTCATCCGGCATCATTTCTGGATGGTTTTCGGGATCCGTCCGGGATCCCGTCGGGGTCATTTCGGGACTTTTTCGCGACTAATACGGGATCATTTGGGAACCCTTTCGGCATCATTTCTGGATGGTTTTCGGGATCCGTCTGGGATCCCGTCGCGGTCATTTCGGGACTTTTGCGCGACTAATACGGGATCATTTGGGAACCCTTTCGGCATCATTTCTGGATGGTTTTCGGGATCCGTCCGGGATGCCATTAGGGTAATTTCGGGACTATTAGGGGATCATTTGGGTACCTTTCCGGCATCATTTCTGGATAATTTTCGGGATCCGTCCGGGATGCCGACAAGGTCATTTCGGGACTATTTCGAGATCATTTGGGATACCTACCGGCATCATTTCTGGATGGTTTTTGAGATTCGTCCGGGATCCCGTCGTGGTCCTTTCGGGACTTTTTTTGGACTAATACGGGATCATTTGCGGACCCTTTCGGCATCATTTCTGGATAGTTGTCGGGATCCCGTCACGGTCATTTCGGGACTATTAGGGGATCATTTGAGGACCTTTCCGGCATCATTTCTGTATTGTTTTCGGAATCCTTTCGGGATCCCGTTAGGGTCATTTTGGGACTTTTTTGGGGCTAATACGGGATCATTTGGGGATCCTCTAGGGGTCGTTTCGTGACTTTTTCTGTTTTATTTCGGGATCATTTGGGGACCCTTCCGGCATAATTTCTTGATGGTTTGCCGGATCCATCAGGGTCATTTCGGGACCATTTTGGGATCATTTGGGGACCCTTCCGAGATCATTTCTGGATCCGTCCGGGATGCCGTAGGAGCCATTTCGGGATTTTTTGTTACTTTTCCGGGATAGTTTTTGGACCCTTCCGGGATCATTTCTGGATCTGTGCGGGATCCCATCTGGGTCATTTCCGGACTATTTCGGGATCATTTTGGGATCCTTCCGGAATCATTTCTGTATGGTTTTCGCGATCCGTCGTTGATTCCCTCGGAGCCATTTCGGAACCTTTTCTGGAGTATGTCGGGGTCATTTGGGGACTTTTTCCGGATCATTTGGGGCTCTTCCGGCATCATTTCTGGATGGTTTTCGGGATCCGTGCGGGATCTCGTCGGGGTCATTTGGGGACTTTTTCGGGATCATTTGGGGGCTCTTCCGGCATCATTTCTGGATGGTTTTCGGGATCCGTCCGGGATATCGTCGGGGTCATTTGGGGACTTTTTAGGGATCATTTGGGGGCTCTTCCGGCATCATTTCTGGATGGTTTTCGGGATCCGTCCGGGATCCCATCAGGGTAATTTCGGGACTATTAGGGGATCATTTGTGGACCTTTCCGGCATCATTTCTGGATAATTTTCGGTATCCGTCCGGGATGCCGACGAGGTCATTTCGGGATTCTTTCGGGATCATTTGGGATACCTACCGGCATCATTTCTGGATGGTTTTTGGGATTCGTCCGGGATCCCGTCGGGGTCATTTCGGGACTTTTTCTCGACTAATACGGGATCATTTGCGGACCCTTTCGGCATAATTTCTGGATAGTTGTCGGGATCCGTTCGGGATCCCGTCAGGGTCATTTCGGGGCTTTTTCGGGATCATTTAAGAATGGCTTTCAGGATTCGTCCGGGAACCCGTCAGGGTAATTTCTGAACTTTTCCGAGACTATTTCGGGATCATTTTGGGACCTTCCCAAGATCATTTCTGGATGGATTTCGGGATTTGTCCGGGATGCCCTCAGGGTCATTTTGGGACTATTAGGTGAGCATTTGAGGACCGTTCCGGCATCACTTCTGGATGGTTTTTCGGTATCCGTTCAGATTCCCGTCGGAATAATTGCGGGACTTTTTCGGGATCATTGGGGTCCCTTCCAAAATCATTTCTGGATGGTTTTTGGGATTCGTCCGGCATCCCGTGGGGGTCATTTCGGGACTTTTTCTCGACTAATACGGGATCATTTGCGGGCCCTTTCGGTATCATTTCTGGATAGATGGTCTTTTCGGAACTATTGGGAGATCATTTGAGGACCTTTCCGGCATCATTTCTGGTTAGTTTTCGGGATCCTTTCCGGGTCCAGTCAGGGTCATTTCGGGACTTTTTCGGGATCATTTAGAGATGGCTTTCAGGATTCGTCCGGGAACCCGTCAGGGTAATTTCTGAACTTTTCCGAGACTATTTCGGGATAATTTTGGGACCTTCCCAAGATCATTTCTGGATGGATTTTGGGATCAGTCCGGGATGCCGTCAGGGTCATTTTGGTATTAGGTGATCATTTGAGGACCTTTCCGGCATCACTTCTGGATGGTTATCGGTATCCGATCAGGATCCCGTCGGAATTATTGCGGGACTTTTTCGGGATCATTTGGTGTCCCTTCCGGCATCATTTCTGGCTGGTTTTTGGGATTCGTCCGGCATCCCGTCGGGTTCATTTCGGGACTTTTTCTCGACTAATACGGGATCATTTGCGGGCCCTTTCGGCATCATTTCTAGATAGTTGTCGGGATCCGTTCGGGATCCCGTCAGGGTCTTTTCGGAACTATTAGGTGATCATTTGAGGACATTTTCGGCATCATTTCTGGATAGTTTTCGGGATCCTTTCGGGGTCCAGTCAGGGTCATTTCGGGACTTTTTCGGGATCATTTAGAGATGGCTTTCAGGATTCGTCCGGGAACCCGTCAGGGTAATTTCTGAACTTTTCCGAGACTATTTCGGGATAATTTTGGGACCCTCCCAAGATCATTTCTGGATGGATTTCGGGATCTGTCCGGGATGCCGTCAGGGTCATTTTGGGACTATTAGGTGATCATTTGAGGACCTTTTCGGCATCACTTCTGGATCGTTTTCGGTATCCGCTCAGGATCCCGTCGGAATTATTGCGGGACTTTTTCGGGATCATTTGGTGTCCCTTCCGGCATCATTTCTGGCTGGTTTTTGGGATTCGTCCGGCATCCCGTCGGGTTCATTTCGGGACTTTTTCTCGACTAATACGGGATCATTTGCGGGCCCTTTCGGCATCATTTCTAGATAGTTGTCGGGATCCGTTCGGGATCCCGTCAGGGTCTTTTCGGAACTATTAGGTGATCATTTGAGGACATTTTCGGCATCATTTCTGGATAGTTTTCGGGATCCTTTCGGGGTCCAGTCAGGGTCATTTCGGGACTTTTTCGGGATCATTTAGAGATGGCTTTCAGGATTCGTCCGGGAACCCGTCAGGGTAATTTCTGAACTTTTCCGAGACTATTTCGGGATAATTTTGGGACCTTCCCAAGATCATTTCTGGATGGATTTTGGGATCAGTCCGGGATGCCGTCAGGGTCATTTTGGTATTAGATGATCATTTGAGGACCTTTCCGGCATCACTTCTGGATGGTTATCGGTATCCGATCAGGATCCCCTCGGAATCATTGCGGGACTTTTTCGGGATCATTTGGGGTCCCTCCCAAGATCATTTCTGGATGGATTTCGGGATCTGTCCGGGATCCCGTCAGGGTCATTTAGGGGTGCGTTCGAGATCCCGTCAGGGTCATTTCAGGACTTCTTCGGGAATATATCGGGATCATTTCTGGATGGTTTATGGGATTCGTCCATGAACCCTTAAGGGTCATTTCGGGACTATTAGGTGATCATTTGAGGACCTTTCCGGCGTCACTTCTGGATGATTTTCGGTATCCGTTCGGGATCCCGTTGGAATCAATGCGGGACTTTTACGGAATCATTTGGGATTCCTTCCGGCATCATTTCTGGATGGTTTTCGGAATTTTTCCGGGATCCCGTCGGGGTTATTTCGGGACCTTTTCGGGGCTAATACGGGATCATTTGGGGATCCTCTAGGGGTCGTTTCGTGACTTTTTCTGTATTATTTCGGGATCATTTTGGGACCCTTTCGGCATAATTTCTTGATGGTTTGCCGGATCCATCAGGGTCATTTCGGGACCATTTTGGGATCATTTGGGGACCCTTCCGAGATCATTTCTGGATCCGTCCGGGATGCCGTAGGAGCCATTTCGGGATTTTTTGTTACTTTTCCGGGATAGTTTTTGCACCCTTCCGGGATCATTTCTGGATCTGTGCGGGATCCCATCTGGGTCAATTCCGGACTATTTCGGGATCATTTTGGAATCCTTCCGGAATCATTTCTGTATGGTTTTCGCGATCCATCGTGGATCCCCTCGGGGCCATTTCGGAACTTTTTCTGGAGTTAGTCGGGGTAATTTAGGGACCCTTCCTTGATATTTTCTGGATGGTTTCTGAGATCCGTCCGGGAGCCCGTCAGGGTAATTTCGGAACTTTTTCGGGACTATTTCGGGATCAATTTGGTACCCTTCAGGCATCATTTCTGTGTGGTTATCTGGATAAGTCTAGAATCGTGTCGTTGTCATTTCGGGTTTTTTTGGGACTACTTCGGGAACTTTTGGGAACACTTCCGGGGCGTTTCTGGATGGTTTTCGGGATCCGTCCGCGATAGCGTCGGGTCATTTCGTGGCTTTTTCTGGATAATTTCGTTATCATTTTGGGATCCTATCAGGTTATCAGCTCATAAAGTTCTTTTTTTTACTCAATTACAAAAATAAAATGCATTAGACAGAAAAAAAATTTTAAACAGATAACTTTATAAGCAGGCTAACGTGAATAGCCCACATATTTCATTTTCTCCTTGCGGACGGGGCCGCGGGTAAAGGCTAGTTATTAAATAAATTATAAAATTAAAAAAATTGCTTCAAATAAATGTCTTCATACATTTAAAAAAAAGCAATATGGGCAATCCCCGATTATTAAAAATCATACAAACAGACAAAAATTGGTTAATTCGTTGTAGTTCTATAAATAGAACGAAAACAGCAACAAAACCAAAGTTTCTTTGAAAACCGCCGTACCAAGCATAGCTTTAACACATAATTGCATACGAAGTATGCAATGTGTAAAAGATTAAATTATGCAAAAAGAAGGCAATTGAGAAAGACCTCACAACAGGCATGACGTAGCTGAATGCGTTTACAACCATTTCAACTATCGTAGGGGTGCGAGTTCGACTCCCACTCCCGGGAGAAAAGGCTTTGAAGAGATTTACAAGGTATAATGGAAACAGCTGTCGCCTTGTCCGTCCTGATGTCACGTTGTTTAAATTTTTCCCAAATTATTAAATAAATTATAAAATTAAAAAAATTGCTTCAAATAAATGTTTTCATACATTTAAAAAAAAGCAATATGGGCAATCCCCGATTATTAAAAATCATACAAAAGTTAATTATTTTTGTACATGGGGCAAATATACGAAATTTCCGACAAAAATTGGCAATCGTCAAAAAGTGTAGAAAAAATTTAAAATTTTTTTTAAACCAGGTTTTATTTAAAAGTAAATGAAAAGAAACACATATTTGGTACAAAAATTAAAAAACAATTTTTTTCTACACTTTTTGACGATTGCCAATTTTTGGCGAAAATTTCGTATATTTGCCCCATGTACAATCATCAATAGCTTTCCTTGCGTGAATATTCCAAGATGAGGCAATTGATGGTATACTACTGTGGGGTAGAGAAAAAATTAACAAACGGGTATGAACTATTTGACGGTTACCCGGTTTCATATTGTTGCCGATATCTCTAAAACCGGGTTTAGGGTATCAACAAAATTTTACCTAAATATAACCCACATAGATATGAACATCCTGATAAAATTTCAAAACAATCGGTTAAGAAGTGTTTAAATAAGTAAACAAATTTAAGGTTTTCCCGGTTTATATTTTTATCTATTTTTATCCTAAACCGGATCTCGGGTTTTAAAACTTTTTTACCTAAATATACTTCGTCACATATCTATATGTTTTTAAAATTTTCAAAAGAATCGGTAGAAAGGTGTTAAAATAAATGTGTTGCAAAGTTTGAGGTAAAAAATATTTGGCGGTTATTCGGTTTTATATTTTTACCGATATCTACAAAACCGGGTCTCGTGCATATATGTAATACTTCTATATCACTACTACTGAGCTGTGCAGCCTGTCAAACATTACAGTACAGATATACAACGAGAAAAGGAGACAAAATCTCAAGGGTGCCGTTAAATTTTTATAAAAAAGGGCTTTAAATATATGTATATTTCAACAAGCAGTAAAACAACAAGAGTATGTTAGAAAAAAATTTACAAAATTGATATTATTTCAACACCAATAGCAGCCAGCCCAGTAATCGTATTTTGTTACTTCATCAAAAATTTACTTCATTAAAAAACTCAAAATAAGTAAAATTTTGAAAACGTTTATATATCATTTGTTCAAGCTAATTCACTTTAAATTATTTTTAAAAACGTTTAAAGAAATGCTTGTTGGGATGTATAAGTGTATTTTTATACATGTATATTTGAATTTTTTTCATTTCAAAAATATGAATTCTTCGCCTTGTTTTTTTTTTTTTTTACTATTTATGTAAATAATGTACTTTGTATGGCTGCAGCGCATTTTAAATAATAAATACATCAAGCCTTGTATTGTACTTGTTGGCCTTTTCATTTTTTAAAACTGAGATTTTATAACAATTAGTATACAAAAGTTGGGTAAAGGGAATAGTGACCCGTCGTAACCCCTTTAATACTTTTTTTATACACGCTACTACAATTCACTAACACTAACAAAGCCCGCGCATGCGCAGAACTACACCCAGCAAAAACTGCCTAACGCATTCACGTATCCAAATGCAAAGTCTAGAGCTCTCATCTCCTCTACAACAAAAACAAGTAAGGAAGGTTAAGTTCGGGTGTAACCGAACATTACATACTCAGTTGAGAGCTATGGTGACAACATAAGGGAAAATAACCACGTAGGAAAATGAACCGAGGGAAACCCTGGAATGTGTTTGTATGACATGTGTATCAAAGTATTATGAGGGAGTGGGCCATAGTTCTATAGGTGGACGCCATTTAGGGATATAGCCATAAAGGTGGATCAGGGTTGACTCTAGAATGCGTTTGTACGATATGGGTATCAAATTAAAGGTGTTAATGAGTATTTTAAAAGGGAGTAATCCTTAGTTCCATAGGTGGACGCCGTTTCGAGATATCGCCACAAAGGTGGAACAGGGGTGACCCTAGAATTTGTTTGTACAATATGGGCATCAAACGAATAGTGTTAATGAGTATTTTAAAAGGGAGTGGGCCTTAGTTCTATAGGTGGATGCCGTTTCGAAATATCGCCATAAAGGTGGACCTGGGTTGACTCTAGAATGTGTTTGTACGATATGGGTATCAAATTAAAGGTATTAATGAGGGTTTTAAAAGGTTGTTGTATAGGTGGTCGCATTTTCGAGATATCGCCATAAAGGTGGACCAGGGGTGACTCCAGAATGCGTTTGTACGATATGGGTATCAAATGAAAGGTGTTAATGAGTATTTTAAAAGGTGGTAATCCTTAGTTCCATAGGTGGACGGCGTTTCGAGATATCGCCATAAAGGTGGACCAGGGGTGACCCTAGAATTTGTTTGTACAATATGGGTATCAAAAGAAAGGTGTTAATAAGTATTTTAAAAGGGAGTAATCCTTAGTCCCATAGGTGGACGCCGTTTCGAGATATCGCTATAAAGGTGGACCAGGTGTGACCCTAGAATTTGTTTGTACAATATGGGCATCAACCGAAAGGTGTTAATGAGTATTTTAAAAGGGAGTGGGCCTTAGATCTATAGGTGGACGCCGTTTCGAAATATCGCCATAAAGGTGGACCAGGGGTGACTCTGGAATGTGTTTGTACGATATGGGTATCAAATTAAAGGTATTAATGAGGGTTTTAAAAGGGAGTGGTGGTTGTTGTATAGGTGGTCGCATTTTCGAAATATCGCCATAAAGGTGGACCAGGGGTGACTCCAGAATGCGTTTGTACGATATGGGTATCAAATGAAAGGTGTTAATGAGTATTTTAAAAGGGGGTAATCCTTAATTCCATAAGTGGACGCCGTTTCGAGATATCGCCACAAAGGTGGAACAGGGGTGACCCTAGAATTTGTTTGTACAATATGGGCATCAAACGAATAGTGTTAATGGGTATTTTAAAAGGGAGTGGGCCTTAGTTCTATAGGTGGATGCCGTTTCGAAATATCGCCATAAAGGTGGACCTGGGTTGACTCTAGAATGTGTTTGTACGATATGGGTATCAAATTAAAGGTATTAATGAGGGTTTTAAAAGGGAGTGGTGGTTGTTGTATAGGTGGTCGCATTTTCGAGATATCGCCATAAAGGTGGACCAGGGGTGACTCCAGAATGCGTTTGTAGGATATGGGTATCAAACGAAAGGTGTTAATGAGTATTTTAAAAGGGGGTAATCCTTAGTTCCATAGGTGGACGGCATTTCGAGATATCGCCATAAAGGTGGACCAGGGGTGACCCTAGAATTTGTTTGTCCAATATGGGTATCAAAAGAAAGGTGTTAATAAGTATTTTAAAAGGGAGTAATCCTTAGTCCCATAGGTGGGCGCCGTTTCGAGATATCGCCATAAAGGTGGACCAGGGGTGACCCTAGAATTTGTTTGTACAATATGGGCATCAAACGAAAGGTGTTAATGAGTATTTTAAAAGGGAGTGGTGGTTGTTGTATATGTGGTCGCATTTTCGAAATATCGCCATAAAGGTGGACCAGGGGTGACTCTAGAATTTGTTTGTACAATATGGGTATCAAAAGAAAGGACTTAATGAGTGTTTTAAAAGGGAGTAATCCTTAGTTCCATAGGTGGACGCCGTTTCGAGATATCGCAATAAAGGTGGGCCAGGGGTGTCTCTAGATTTTGTTAGTACGATATGGGTATCAAATGAAAGCTGTTAACAGGCATGCTTAACCAACGAAACGATATCATTTCGTTACGATAATCAACGTTAATAAACGAAACGAAGTCTTTTCGTTTCGTTTATTAACGTTAAGATCGTCAAATTAACGAAATGATTTCGTTTCGTTTTCTGCCATATCAAAACGAAATCAAATCGTTTATGTTGATTATTAATTTCAAACTATGCTGGCAAAGCTGATTGATGGCGGAGTCATTAAAGGTGAAAGCATTAGCCAAGCTGATTGCAACTTTTCTCATGAATTTTGACAGTACGAACATTTCTCAGAGTATTTTTGACATTACCACCAACGAATTACACAAACAAATTACATAGTGTTTGTGTGTGTATGTGCGCTCGTTGTTACCACCTTACGGCTTCACCATGGCTATAGCATTGCCAGCACAATTCAAACATAAAGTATCACGTTTTTGTTAACGTTTTTAACGTTAACGAAAGCTTTTCGTTTCGGTTAAAAACGAGATACAATTTATCTTGATAATTTCTTTATCGATAATATTTCGAAGTGTTTCAACGGAAACGGTGGAAATTTTTTGATAAACGATTAGCTTAACGTTAAGGTGCATCCCTGGCTGTTAATGAGTATTTTAAAAGGGAGTGGTGGTTGTTGTATAGGTGGTCGCATTTTCGAGATATCGCCATAAAGGTGGACCAGGGGTGACTCCAGAATGCGTTTGTAGGATATGGGTATCAAATGAAAGGTGTTAATGAGTATTTTAAAAGGGGGTAATCCTTAGTTCCATAGGTGGACGGCATTTCGAGATATCGCCATAAAGGTGGACCAGGGGTGACTCTAGAATATGTTTGTACAATATGGGTATCAAAAGAAAGGACTTAATGAGTATTTTAAAAGGGAGTAATCCTTAGTTCCATAGGTGGGCGCCGTTTCGAGATATCGCCATAAAGGTGGACCAGGGGTGACCCTAGAATTTGTTTGTACAATATGGGCATCAAACGAAAGGTGTTAATGAGTATTTTAAAAGGGAGTGGTGGTTGTTATATATGTGGTCTTATTTTCGAAATATCGCCATAAAGGTGGACCAGGGGTGACTCTAGAATTTGTTTGTACAATATGGGTATCAAAAGAAAGGACTTAATGAGTATTTTAAAAGGGAGTAATCCTTAGTTCCATAGGTGGACGCCGTTTCGAGATATCGCAATAAAGGTGGACCAGGGGTGTCTCTAGATTTTGTTAGTACGATATGGGTATCAAATGAAAGTTGTTAATGAGTATTTTTAAAAGGGAGTGGGCCTTCGTTCTATAGGTGTTCGCCTTTTCGAGATATCGCCATAAAGGTGGACCAGGGGTGACTTTAGAATATATTTGTACGATATGGGTATCAAATGAAAGGTCTTAATGAGTATTTTAAAAGGGAGTGGGCCTTAGTTCTATAGTTGGACGCCGTTTCGAAATATCGCCATAAAGGTGGACCAGGGGTGACTCTAGAATGTGTTTGTACGATATGGGTATCAAATGAAAGGTCTTAATGAGTATTTTAAAAGGGAGTGGGCCTTAGTTCTATAGTTGGACGCCGTTTCGAAATATCGCCATAAAGGTGGACCAGGGGTGACTCTAGAATGTGTTTGTACGATATGGGTATCAAATTAAAGGTATTAATGAGGGTTTTAAAAGGGAGTGGTGGTTGTTGTATAGGTGGTCGCATTTTCGAAATATCGCCATAAAGGTGGACCAGGGGTGACACTAGAATTTGTTTGTACAATATGGGTACCAAAAGAAAGGTTCTAATGAGTATTTTAAAAGGGAGTAATCCTTAGTTCCATAGGTGGACGCCGTTTCGAGATATCGCCATAAAGGTGGGCCAGGGGTGACTCTAGAATTCGTTTGTGCAATATGGGTATCAAACGAAAGGAGTTAATGAGTATTTTAAAAGGGAGTGGGCCTTAGTTCTATAGGTGGACGCCTTTTCGAGATATCGCCATAAAGGTGGACCAGGGGTGACTCTAGAATGAGTTTGTACGATATGGGTATCAAATTAAAGGTATTAATGAGAGTTTTAAAAGGGAGTGGTGGTAGTTGTATATGTGAAGGCGTTTTCCAGATATCGACCAAAATGTGGACCAGTGTGACCCAGAACATCATCTGTTGGATACCGCTAATTTATTTATATATGTAATACCTGCCAAGATTTTAAGGGTTTTTTATTTCGCCCTGCAGAACTTTTTCATTTTCTTCTACTTAATATGGTAGGTGTCACAACCATTTTATAAAGTTTTTTCTAAAGTTATATTTCGCTTCAATAAAACAATCCAATTACCTTACCATGTTTCATCGCTTTTTTCGTATTTGGTATAGAATTATGGCATTTTTTCATTTTTCGTAATTTTCGATATCGAAAAAGTGGCGTGGTCATAGTCGGATTTCGTTCATTTTTCATACCAAGATAAAGTGAGTACAAGTAAGCACGCGAACTAAGTTCTTTAAAGATATGTCGATTTTTGATCAAGTTATCGTGTTAACGGCCATGCGGAAGGACAGACGGACGACTGTGTATAAAAAGTGGGCTTTGCATCAACCGATTTCGCCCATTTTCACAGAAAAGAGTTAAAATCTATGCCCCTACCAAATTTCAAAAGGATTGGTTAATTTTTGTTCGACTTATGGCGTTAAAAGTATCCTAGACAAATTAAATGAAAAAGGGCGGAGCCACGCCCATTTTAAAATTTTCTTTTATTTTTGTATTTTGTTGCACTATATCATTACTGGAGTTGACTGTTGACATAATTTACTTATATACTGTAAAGATATTACATTTTTATTTAAAATTTTACTTAAAAAAAATTTTTTTTTAAAAGTGGGCGTGGTCCTTCTCCGATTTTGCTAGTTTTTGTTAAGCGTACATATAGTAATAGGAGTAACGTTCCTGCCAAATTCAATCATGATATCTTCAACGACTGCCAAATTACAGCTTGCAAAATTTTAAATTACCTTCTTTTAAAAGTGGGCGGTGCCACGCCCATTGTCCAAAATTTCACTAATTTTCTATTCTGCGTCATAAGTTAAACTCATCTACCAAGTTTCGTCGCTTTATCTGTCTTTTGTAATGAATTATCGCAATTTTTCTGTTTTTCGAAATTTTCGATATCGAAAAAGTGGGCGTGGTTATAGTCCGATATCGTTCATTTCAAATAGCGATCTGAGATGAGTGCTCAGGAACCTACATACCAAATTTCATCAAGATACCTCAAAATTTACTCAAGTTATCGTGTTAACGGACGGACGGACGGACGGACGGGCGGACGGACATGGCTCACTCAAATTTTTTTTCGATCCTAATTATTTTGATATATGGAAGTCTATATCTATCTTGATTCCTTTATATATGTACAACCAACCGTTATCCAATCAAACTTAATATACTCTGTGAGCTCTGCTCAACTGAGCATAAAAAGTTTGTTCTGGCCATGGCGGAACGATACAAGGTGGCAGCATGGGATAGCTGATCATACCCTTTTTATACCTTTCATGAAAATGAAATGGTATATTAATTTCGTCACGAAACCGAAAATTGTAAGTCCTTAAAGGAAAATAGATAGACCCACCATTAAGTATACCGAAATAATCAGGTTGAAGAGCTGAGTTGATTTAGCCATGTCCGTCTGTCCGTCTGTCCGTCTGTCTGTTTGTATGCAAACTAGTCCCTCAATTTTTGAGATATCTTGATAAAATTTGGTGAGCGGGTGTATTTGGGTGTCCGATTAGACATTTGTCGGAACCGACCGGATCGGACCACTATAGCATATATCCTCCATACAACCGATTTTTCAGAAAAAGAGGATTTTTGTAATATCTTACCCAATTTAACAGATTGAAGCTTCAAACTTCACCATATACTTTCGTATATTGCACATATTGTTGCCTGAAAAAATTGATGAGATCGGTCGTATATATAGTATATATCCCCCACAACCGATTGTTCAGATAAGGAACTTTTCGTAATTACTGCCCCATTTTAAGAGCTAGAGGCTTCAAATTTCAACGAATGCTTAGGTATATAGCATATATTGTTGTCTGAAAAAATCATTAAGATCGGTGGTATATATAGTATATATATGGTGGTATATATAGTATATATATATAGTATATATATATATATTTTTGGCAAATTTTAGCCCCATTTTAACAGCTAAAAGCTTCAAATTTCACCAAATACTTACGTATATAGCATATATTGTTGTCTGAAAAAATCATAGAGATCGGTTGTATATATAGTATATATCTCATACAACCGATTGTTCAGATAAGAAACTTTTCGCAATTTCTACCTCATTTTAACAGCTATAAGCTTCAAATTTCACCGATTGCTTACGTATATAGCATATATTGTTGTCTGAAAAAATCATAGAGATCGGTTGTATATATAGTATATATCTCATACAACCGATTGTTCAGATAAGAAACTTTTCGCAATTTCTACCCCATTTTAACAGCTATAAGCTTCAAATTTCACCGATTGCTTACGTATATAGCATATATTGTTGTCTGAAAAAATCATAGAGATCGGTTGTATATATAGTATATATCTCATACAACCGATTGTTCAGATAAGAAACTTTTCGCAATTTCTACCCCATTTTAACAGCTAGAAGCTTCAAATTTCACCAAATGCTTACGTATATAGCATATATTGTTGTCTGAAAAAATCATAGAGATCGATGGTATATATAGTATATATCTCATACAACCGATTGTTCAGATAAGAAACTTTGCGCAATTTCTGCCCCTTTTTAACAGCTAGAAGCTTCAAATTTCACAAAATGCTTACGGATATAGCATATATTGTTGTCTGAAAAAATTATAGAGATCGGTGGTATATATATTATACACTTCATACAAACTGTCATTTTTGCCCCTTTTTTACGGCTAGAAGCTTCAAAATTCATCATATTTCATCAAATAGTTACGTTTACGTCATATATTTTTGAATTACGTGATTCGTAGTCATAGTTTTTACATGCAGACCACAAAAAACGTGAAGCTTTGCATCCTCACACAGATTACCTACCTATTTTTATACCTTTCATGAAAATGAAATGGTATATTAATTTCGTCACGAAACCGAAAATTGTAAGTCCTTAAAGGAAAATAGATAGACCCACCATTAAGTATACCGAAATAATCAGGTTGAAGAGCTGAGTTGATTTAGCCATGTCCGTCTGTCCGTCTGTCCGTCTGTCCGTTTGTATGCAAACTAGTCCCTCAATTTTTGAGATATCTTGATAAAATTTGGTGAGCGGGTGTATTTGGGTGTCCGATTAGACATTTGTCGGAACCGACCGGATCGGACCACTATAGCATATATCCTCCATACAACCGATTTTTCAGAAAAAGAGGATTTTTGTAATATCTTACCCAATTTAACAGATTGAAGCTTCAAACTTCACCATATACTTTCGTATATTGCACATATTGTTGCCTGAAAAAATTGATGAGATCGGTCGTATATATAGTATATATCCCCCACAACCGATTGTTCAGATAAGGAACTTTTCGTAATTACTGCCCCATTTTAAGAGCTAGAGGCTTCAAATTTCAACGAATGCTTAGGTATATAGCATATATTGTTGTCTGAAAAAATCATAAAGATCGGTGGTATATATAGTATATATATGGTGGTATATATAGTATATATATATAGTATATATATATATATTTTTGGCAAATTTTAGCCCCATTTTAACAGCTAAAAGCTTCAAATTTCACCAAATACTTACGTATATAGCATATATTGTTGTCTGAAAAAATCATAGAGATCGGTTGTATATATAGTATATATCTCATACAACCGATTGTTCAGATAAGAAACTTTTCGCAATTTCTACCCCATTTTAACAGCTATAAGCTTCAAATTTCACCGATTGCTTACGTATATAGCATATATTGTTGTCTGAAAAAATCATAGAGATCGGTTGTATATATAGTATATATCTCATACAACCGATTGTTCAGATAAGAAACTTTTCGCAATTTCTACCCCATTTTAACAGCTATAAGCTTCAAATTTCACCGATTGCTTACGTATATAGCATATATTGTTGTCTGAAAAAATCATAGAGATCGGTTGTATATATAGTATATATCTCATACAACCGATTGTTCAGATAAGAAACTTTTCGCAATTTCTACCCCATTTTAACAGCTAGAAGCTTCAAATTTCACCAAATGCTTACGTATATAGCATATATTGTTGTCTGAAAAAATCATAGAGATCGATGGTATATATAGTATATATCTCATACAACCGATTGTTCAGATAAGAAACTTTGCGCAATTTCTGCCCCTTTTTAACAGCTAGAAGCTTCAAATTTCACGAAATGCTTACGGATATAGCATATATTGTTGTCTGAAAAAATTATAGAGATCGGTGGTATATATATTATACACTTCATACAAACTGTCATTTTTGCCCCTTTTTTACGGCTAGAAGCTTCAAAATTCATCATATTTCATCAAATAGTTACGTTTACGTCATATATTTTTGAAATACGTGATTCGTAGTCATAGTTTTTACATGCAGACCACAAAAAACGTGAAGCTTTGCATCCTCACACAGATTACCTACCTATTTTTTATTTTATATTTATCTTAAAAATCGTTTAGATATGTTCAAATTTCACTAAATGCTTACGTGTATAGCATATATTGTTGTCTGAAAAAATCATAGATACCGGTGGTATATATAGTATATATCCCATACAACCGATTGCTTAGATAAGAAAATTTGCGCAATTTCTTCCCCATTTTAACAGCTAGAAGCTTCAAATTTCCCCAAATGCTTACGTGTATAGCATATATTGTTGTCTGAAAAAATCATTGAGATCGATGGTATATATAGTATATATCTCATACAACCGATTGTTCAGTTAAGAAACTTTGCGCAATTTCTGCCCCTTTTTAACAGCTAGACGCTTCAAGTTTCACCATATGCTTACGTATATAGATTATATTGTTGTCTGAAAAAATCATAGAGATCGGTGGTATATATATTATATACCCCATATAAACTCTAATTTTTGCCCCCTTTTTACGGCTAGAAGCTTCAAAATTCATCAAATTTCATCAAATAGTTACGTTTACGTCATATATTGTTGAAATACGTGATTCGTAGTCATAGTTTTTACACGCAGACCACAAAAAACCAGAAACTTTGCATCCTCACACAAAGTACCTACCTGTTTTTATACCTTTCATGAAAATGAAATGGTATATTAATTTCGTCACGAAACCGAAAATTGTAAGTCCTTAAAGGAAAATAGATAGACCCACCATTAAGTATACCGAAATAATCAGGTTGAAGAGCTGTGTTGATTTAGCCATGTCCGTCTGTCCGTCTGTCCGTCTGTCTGTTTGTATGCATACTAGTCCCTCAATTTTTGAGATATCTTGATAAAATTTGGTGAGCGGGTGTATTTGGGTGTCCGATTAGACATTTGTCGGAACCGACCGGATCGGACCACTATAGCATATATCCTCCATACAACCGATTTTTCAGAAAAAGAGGATTTTTGTAATATCTTACCCAATTTAACAGATTGAAGCTTCAAACTTCACCATATACTTTCGTATATTGCACATATTGTTGCCTGTAAAAATTGATGAGATCGGTCGTATATATAGTATATATCCCCCACAACCGATTGTTCAGATAAGGAACTTTTCATAATTACTGCCCCATTTTAAGAGCTAGAGGCTTCAAATTTCAACGAATGCTTAGGTATATAGCATATATTGTTGTCTGAAAAAATCATAAAGATCGGTGGTATATGTAGTATATATATATGGTGGTATATATAGTATATATATATAGTATATATATATATATATTTTTGGCAAATTTTAGCCCCATTTTAACAGCTAAAAGCTTCAAATTTCACCAAATACTTACGTATATAGCATATATTGTTGTCTGAAAAAATCATAGAGATCGGTTGTATATATAGTATATATCTCATACAACCGATTGTTCAGATAAGAAACTTTTCGCAATTTCTACCCCATTTTAACAGCTATAAGCTTCAAATTTCACCGATTGCTTACGTATATAGCATGTATTGTTGTCTGAAAAAATAATAGAGATCGGTTGTATATATAGTATATATCTCATACAACCGATTGTTCAGATAAGAAACTTTTCGCAATTTCTACCCCATTTTAACAGCTATAAGCTTCAAATTTCACCGATTGCTTACGTATATAGCATATATTGTTGTCTGAAAAAATCATAGAGATCGGTTGTATATATAGTATATACCTCATACAACCGATTGTTCAGATAAGAAACTTTTCGCAATTTCTACCCCATTTTAACAGCTAGAAGCTTCAAATTTCACCAAATGCTTACGTATATAGCATATATTGTTGTCTAAAAAAATCATAGAGATCGATGGTATATATAGTATATATCTCATACAACCGATTGTTCAGATAAGAAACTTTGCGCAATTTCTGCCCCTTTTTAACAGCTAGAAGCTTCAAATTTCACAAAATGCTTACGGATATAGCATATATTGTTGTCTGAAAAAATTATAGAGATCGGTGGTATATATATTATACACTTCATACAAACTGTCATTTTTGCCCCTTTTTTACGGCTAGAAGCTTCAAAATTCATCATATTTCATCAAATAGTTACGTTTACGTCATATATTTTTGAAATACGTGATTCGTAGTCATAGTTTTTACATGCAGACCACAAAAAACGTGAAGCTTTGCATCCTCACACAGATTACCTACCTATTTTTTATTTTATATTTATCTTAAAAATCGTTTAGATATGTTCAAATTTCACTAAATTCTTACGTGTATAGCATATATTGTTGTCTGAAAAAATCATAGATACCGGTGGTATATATAGTATATATCCCATACAACCGATTGCTTAGATAAGAAAATTTGCGCAATTTCTTCCCCATTTTAACAGCTAGAAGCTTCAAATTTCCCCAAATGCTTACGTGTATAGCATATATTGTTGTCTGAAAAAATCATTGAGATCGATGGTATATATAGTATATATCTCATACAACCGATTGTTCAGTTAAGAAACTTTGCGCAATTTCTGCCCCTTTTTAACAGCTAGACGATTCAAGTTTCACCATATGCTTACGTATATAGATTATATTGTTGTCTGAAAAAATCATAGAGATCGGTGGTATATATATTATATACCCCATATAAACTCTAATTTTTGCCCCCTTTTTACGGCTAGAAGCTTCAAAATTCATCAAATTTCATCAAATAGTTACGTTTACGTCATATATTGTTGAAATACGTGATTCGTAGTCATAGTTTTTACACGCAGACCACAAAAAACCAGAAACTTTGCATCCTCACACAAAGTACCTACCTGTTTTTATACCTTTCATGAAAATGAAATGGTATATTAATTTCGTCACGAAACCGAAAATTGTAAGTCCTTAAAGGAAAATAGATAGACCCACCATTAAGTATACCGAAATAATCAGGTTGAAGAGCTGAGTTGATTTAGCCATGTCCGTCTGTCCGTCTGTCTGTTTGTATGCAAACTAGTCCCTCAATTTTTGAGATATCTTGATAAAATTTGGTGAGCGGGTGTATTTGGGTGTCCGATTAGACATTTGTCGGAACCGACCGGATCGGACCACTATAGCATATATCCTCCATACAACCGATTTTTCAGAAAAAGAGGATTTTTGTAATATCTTACCCAATTTAACAGATTGAAGCTTCAAACTTCACCATATACTTTCGTATATTGCACATATTGTTGCCTGAAAAAATTGATGAGATCGGTCGTATATATAGTATATATCCCCCACAACCGATTGTTCAGATAAGGAACTTTTCGTAATTACTGCCCCATTTTAAGAGCTAGAGGCTTCAAATTTCAACGAATGCTTAGGTATATAGCATATATTGTTGTCTGAAAAAATCATAAAGATCGGTGGTATATGTAGTATATATATGGTGGTATATATAGTATATATATATAGTATATATATATAGTATATATATATATATTTTTGGCAAATTTTAGCCCCATTTTAACAGCTAAAAGCTTCAAATTGCACCAAATACTTACGTATATAGCATATATTGTTGTCTGAAAAAATCATAGAGATCGGTTGTATATATAGTATATATCTCATACAACCGATTGTTCAGATAAGAAACTTTTCGCAATTTCTACCCCATTTTAACAGCTATAAGCTTCAAATTTCACCGATTGCTTACGTATATAGCATGTATTGTTGTCTGAAAAAATCATAGAGATCGGTTGTATATATAGTATATATCTCATACAACCGATTGTTCAGATAAGAAACTTTTCGCAATTTCTACCCCATTTTAACAGCTATAAGCTTCAAATTTCACCGATTGCTTACGTATATAGCATATATTGTTGTCTGAAAAAATCATAGAGATCGGTTGTATATATAGTATATATCTCATACAACCGATTGTTCAGATAAGAAACTTTTCGCAATTTCTACCCCATTTTAACAGCTAGAAGCTTCAAATTTCACCAAATGCTTACGTATATAGCATATATTGTTGTCTGAAAAAATCATAGAGATCGATGGTATATATAGTATATATCTCATACAACCGATTGTTCATATAAGAAACTTTGCGCAATTTCTGCCCCTTTTTAACAGCTAGAAGCTTCAAATTTCACAAAATGCTTACGGATATAGTGATGAAAAACGATTTGTTTAAACGCAGTGAATGAATTTTTATTGACTGAAAAAATCTTATTAATTTTGTACAAAAGTCATTCAGGAAAAACATTGCTTACTAAGATGTAATTATAGTATTGTAACTCAAGTACGAAAGTGCAAAGTATATAGGTACATTTTTTAACACCCTTCCTCAATACAATAATTATTTTAAATTCAATGATTGTACAAATTGTAAATGTTTTCCTTTTGACATATTTTTTGTGAAAATATCTGCTAACATAGAATCTGTCGAAAGATAGTTCAAACAAACATCGCCTTTCTTTATGATTTCTCTAATGAAATGATATCTGATATCTATGTGCTTGCTACGTGCGTGATGTACTGGATTCTTTGCTAGTTGCTGAGCGCTAAGATTATCATTCAAAATTGTTGTTGGTGTACTTTCTTCGCCACATCCCATTTCTATGATTAATCTCCTCAAATGAATCGCTTCTTTGACTGCTGATGATAGCGCCATATACTCCGCTTCCGTGCTACTAAGAGCTACGCTGTGCTGCTTTTCTGACTTCCATGAAATTGGGCCATTTGCTAAACAAAAAACATAACCCGTATATGACTTGCGATCAGACTGATCACCACCCCAGTCAGCATCCACATAACCTATCAAAGCCTTTCCAGTAGCTTCATAGGTTAACTTTTTGTCGATTGTTGTGGCCAAATATCTCAAAACATGTTTCACTCCTGCCATATGCTCAATATGTGGATTTGTACAACGCTGTGCAAGTTTCGCAACTGAATGCAAAATATCAGGTCTTGTTGTAAGTCCTAGCCACATCAACGCACCCACCGAAGATTGATAAGTCTTTAAATCTACCTTCTTACATGTATCGTTATTACACACAACTTGATATCCAGCGTCAAGCGGTGTCGCTGCAGGTCTACAGCTCTCAATACCATGCTCTTTTAACAGTTCTTTTATATAATACGTCTGGCTTACCATTATATTACCACGCTCACCTTCACGTTGAATGTCCATTCCCAAAAACGAATTTAGAGGACCACCGTCTACGCTTTTGAATCTCTCGGTAATATTTTTTTTTAATATGTAATAAGTCTTTTTTCGTTTGACTTGCGATGATAATGTCATCTACATAAACCAAAATTAGATTCAAATTTTGATTTCCGTGTTGTCGATATAAACACGGCTCATTGTTGCAAGGAATAAAGCCGATCTCACGCAGAGTGGTGTCCAGTTTCGCATTCCACTCCCTTCCTGACTGTTTCAAACCGTATATGGCCTTATTCAGTTTCAACACATTACGAGGATTATCGCCGCAAACAAAACCTTCCGGTTGTTTGATAAAAACAGTATCTCGTAAGTCGCTATTAAGATACGCCGTGGTCACGTCAATTTGATGCATATATAATTTTAGCTCTACAGCGAGAGCAAAAATCAATCGAATTGTTTCAAATCTACATACAGGCGCAAATGTTTCATTATAATTTACAACCCATTTTTGAGAACATCCTTTGGCTACCAATCGCGCCTTATATCTTACAATATTCCCGTCCTTATCTCGCTTAATGGTGTAAACCCATTTAGAACCAATTACTGACTCACCTGGTGGCAATTCAACTTGTGTCCATGTTCCATTTTTTTCAAGTGCCGTTAATTCAACTTGCATTGCTTGCTTCCATTCTTCACATTTTGTGCTCGAAATAGCCTCTGCATAGGTCTGTGGAATATCTTCATTTACTGCACTACTCAGAATATTATACTGTTTCTTAGGACGACCTCTATTACCACGAATAAGTCTTGGTCTACCTGGACCAATTTTTGGAGTACCACTACCTTCGTCACTTTCTTCGTCTTCTTCCGCTGTGTCAAAATTTTCTTCTTGGACATTTTCACAATCACTTTCAACACCATCAGAAATACCTTCACCTTGGCTCTCTTCTTTTTGATTCGGACTTTGAAATTCGGCGGTCTCAATATAAAATTGGAAACTGTCATTAGCTGCCTCTTTTTGCATATTCTCATTAAATAGAACATCTCGACTCTCAATTACCTTCTGCGTTTTAGCATTATACAGTCGATACGCTTTAGATACCATGGAATAACCCACCATTAACAAATTCTCACCTTTAGCATCAAATTTTCCCTTACGGACTTTGTTCAAAGCAACAGCCTTTGAGCCAAATATGCGCAAATGACCAACATAAGGTTTTCTTCCGTTCCAAATTTCATACGGGGTTTTGTTACCAATAGCTTTTGATGGACACCTGTTTCTAATATATGCTGCAGTCGCAACTGCTTCCGCCCACAAATTCGAGCTGAGGCCAGCATGAACCAGCATTGAACGCGCCATTTCAACCAATGTGCGATTTGCACGTTCGGCGACACCATTTTGTTGCGGTGTATATGGAACCGACAACTCCCGACAAATACCGTGTTGCTGCAAATAATCTGTAAACTCTCCATTCACATATTCGCGGCCATTATCACTGCGTAACACCTTAATGTTACGTCCAGTTTATCGTTCCACCTGTTTCTTGAAAACCTTGAACTTGTCAAAAACTTCTGACTTAGCCTTCAAAAAATATACAAATATCTGCCTTGAATTATCATCGATAAAAGTAAGGAAATATCTGGAGCCACCTAGTGAGCTTACATTGATAGTGCCGCATACGTCGCTATGAATCAGCTCCAACAACTCTGTAGCACGACTCTCAGAACTTGAGAATGGCAAAGTATGTATTTTGCTTACCATGCATGTGTCGCAATGAACTTTTTCGCTGCTTTTAATTGATGGCATTCCACGAACCATATCATGCTGAACTAACTGACTTAAACTTTGATAGTTTAAATGACCATATCTGTTATGCCATATTTCTCGCTCACCCGTAATGGTGAACAAACGCTCTGTTTCACTTGAGATCACAAACAAATTTTCTTGTCTCATAGCTTTGAGTATAACCGCATTTGCTGCATTCTTCAGAACTGCATGATCGGACGAAAAAATTGTTATCAAACCATGCTGAACCGCCTTACTCACCGATATGAAATTCGCCTTGAGCTTTGGTGAATAAAGAACATTTTTCAAAACTATCTCTCTTTGCTTGTAAAACAATTTCACTTCGCCTTTGCCCTGAGACTCTATATACGTATCCCCTGCTAGCATTATTTTCTCCTTATGATCTGTTAACTTAGAAAATAAGGTTTTGTTATTGCACATATGAGATGTAGCACCACTATCAAGATACCAGGATGTCTTATCAAGAGCTTTTGTTTCTGCAACACCAACCATAGAAAATGAGGATTGTTCCCCTTTCTTACCTTTCTCACATTTACTCGCATAGTGGCCTTTTTTGCCACACTTAAAGCATTTACCAGTAAATTGGGACTTTTCTTTCGCCGATTTCTGATGTTTCTTTGCTGCATTGCTAGCACCAAACACCTGCTGACTATTTTCAGCTTGAATATCAGTATGTTGACCTCTTCTTTCCGCTTCTTCCAAAAGTTTAACCTTAAGCACGTTATACTTAGGAAGTTCATCGCGCGTTTCGATGGCAATTACAAAATTTTCGAACTCCCTTGGTAGACTAGCTAGCAAAATGATCGTTTGAAGCTCTTCTTGTAAGTCAATACCAGTTTCGGACAATTTCCCTGTAACCTCCGCAAAAGAATTCAAATAACTTGACATACCTTCGCCTTCCCGCATACGTAGGTTCAGCAACTTCTTATATAATGCCACCTTTTGTACTGGCCCTCTAGGTTTATACACATTCTGAAGCTGTTCCCACGCCTGTGCCGATGTCTTCGCTTCCTTTAAATGTAGCAACTGATTAGATTTCACGCTTAAAACAATTGTTGCCAATGCTTTCTCGTCCAGCAACTCCCACGCCGTTTTCTCATCAGCCGTCATTGAATCTTCTAATTTGGTCTGTCCATTGACCACTCTCCAAAAACCGCCATGTACCAAAACGCTGCGCATTTGAACGCACCAGGAGTCATAATTCGAGTCATCCAATTTGTCGATCGAATAAAGTGACGAAGCCATTATAAAAATTCGCGATTTTATTTGCAACCGTACATATAGAAAAACTAGCACAATTCAGTTTGCGGGTCTGGGCCCATAACCTGATGAAAAACGATTTGTTTAAACGCAGTGAATGAATTTTTATTGACTGAAAAAATCTTATTAATTTTGTACAAAAGTCATTCAGGAAAAACATTGCTTACTAAGATGTAATTATAGTATTGTAACTCAAGTACGAAAGTGCAAAGTATATAGGTACATTTTTTAACATATAGCATATATTGTTGTCTGAAAAAATTATAGAGATCGGTGGTATATATATTATACACTTCATACAAACTGTCATTTTTGCCCCTTTTTTACGGCTAGAAGCTTCAAAATTCATCATATTTCATCAAATAGTTACTTTTACGTCATATATTTTTGAAATACGTGATTCGTAGTCATAGTTTTTACATGCAGACCACAAAAAACGTGAAGCTTTGCATCCTCACACAGATTACCTACCTATTTTTTATTTTATATTTATCTTAAAAATCGTTTAGATATGTTCAAATTTCACTAAATTCTTACGTGTATAGCATATATTGTTGTCTGAAAAAATCATAGATACCGGTGGTATATATAGTATATATCCCATACAACCGATTGCTTAGATAAGAAAATTTGCGCAATTTCTTCCCCATTTTAACAGCTAGAAGCTTCAAATTTCCCCAAATGCTTACGTGTATAGCATATATTGTTGTCTGAAAAAATCATTGAGATCGATGGTATATATAGTATATATCTCATACAACCGATTGTTCAGTTAAGAAACTTTGCGCAATTTCTGCCCCTTTTTAACAGCTAGACGCTTCAAGTTTCACCATATGCTTACGTATATAGATTATATTGTTGTCTGAAAAAATCATAGAGATCGGTGGTATATATATTATATACCCCATATAAACTCTAATTTTTGCCCCCTTTTTACGGCTAGAAGCTTCAAAATTCATCAAATTTCATCAAATAGTTACGTTTACGTCATATATTGTTGAAATACGTGATTCGTAGTCATAGTTTTTACACGCAGACCACAAAAAACCAGAAACTTTGCATCCTCACACAAAGTACCTACCGGTTTTTTATTTTATATTTATCTTAAAAATCGTTAAGGTATGCAGATCTGTTCACTATATATTTCTTATCTTATACATCCGATTATTCGGAGATTACGAACGGGATAAGATTATTGTTCAGCCCCATTCATGAAAGGTATGAAGTCTTCGGCACAGCCGAAGACAGTCCCGTTCTTACTTGTTTTATTTGATTTGATACATCAACTTTCGGCGCAGTACGATTTTGACATTTGCCCATCGAATTTACAAAAACAAAACACATGGAATTTTTATTTATGTTTGTAGGTATGTCACCATGCTGCCACATTGTATCGTTCCGTCATGGTTCTGGCTATGGCGGAACTATACAAGGTCGTAGCACGGTGACAGCTGATTGTTCTTTTTTAATATGATTTGATACATCAACTTTCGGCGCATTACGATTTTGACATTAGTCCATCGATTTACATGGAACTTTTATTTATGTTTGTAGGTATGTCACCATATAGACCACCTTGTATGGTTCCGCCATGGTTCTGGCTGAATGTCAATGTAGGAAGGCGAGATATCATTTTTGCATTATTGTCTATTGTATGCATTCCCACTCATTTGTTTTGCTTTCTTCACAGATTGCACGCGTCAAAAAATATTAATAGTATTGAATTTAATTAATATTTTAGTGCACGTGTAAATATATTAAATGGGTCTGACGAAACAATACTTGGCTTATCGGCCTATAGGCAGTTTTAATATTATCAATAGTGGCCGATCTATTGTAAATGTTGTTGCATATATAATAAAATTGAAGGCCGATATGCACTGGCCGCAACTGCTGAAAATGTTATTACTTGGAATTTGGGGTAAGAGGTGGACTGCAAATTATTTATGTAATTAAACTGAAATTGATTTGCGTTTACTTTAGATTGGGTGAACGTGCATTGACGCTGCGTCATGATAAGCAGGAAGTTACCGCACTACGTGCCTCGCCCGATCGCATACACATTGACGGAATTTTTGAGCTTTTTGACTTGTGTGCCCCCGAACAATCTGTATGCACATTGAGCGGCAGCCTTAATGCCGAATTAATTGTGGTGGATATTGTAGAACAGGCGGGACGTCAACGTCTCATTGGTCATAACGTGCCCATAACGGCCGTACATTTCTAACAACATTTTGCTGCAGAACGAAACATTATTGTTAGCTGTTCAAAGGACAATCAGATAACATTTGGAATTTGAAATTTTATAAAAAAATGTAAGTGTTATTTTTTCGTTATAAATGCGTTAGGATTATGGGATAAGTATAACAGCTAGATAATATATTATTTATGCCATAACGCATAGCTTTATGACATTCGTTGCTGTATAAATCATGTTATATATGGCATATGAATAGCATATTGAAAAAAGAAAAATATATGAACACTTAATAGCAAAATTTAGTGAACATAAAAGAGAAGGCTGCTCACATGTAAGAAAAATATACGTGAGGATTTGTCACTCTGCCTTAACAAACTGATGCACACTTTTTGAATTCCTCACGCATAGGTTTTGTAACACTGCGGATAGTTTAATGCATTATATAACAAGTAGAGTTCTAACTGGGACATTTGCACAGTTTCAGCAAATAATGATTGACAGAAAATTTGCACATTAGGAAGATAGGAAGGTATTGATATAGAAGTATTATATATATGGTCTCGTGTATCAAAAAAATTTTGCATAGCTAACAACTGCATATATCTCCATGTTTTGTTAAAATTTCGATATAATCGGTACAGAAGTGTTGAAATAAATGTATACATATTTGACATTGCGACCTCAATTTATATATATTTGGCTCGATGTTTTGACTATATCTTTTTGAGGCATTATGTAAGACGAGTAACGGCGATGCACTATAGCTCCAATTTACCCCTCAATGTTCCTAACAAAAAGATATTTGTGTGATATCATGTTTCAAAAAAAAACTTGTTTCTCTAAAAAACCAAATTTTGGTGGATTTCCCCTTATATATATATAGATTATTCCAAAACAAACTATTAGGCTGATTTCAGACAGGGGCTTAGTGAAATAATTAGGCAGGTTTTCTACATGAAAGCCCTTATTGAACTCAATCTTCCATACAATATTCAAATTTTTAATTATGTCATTGTCGCTTTATTGAATGCCTAATGGAGACTTTCGGATTCTATTGTCAATAACTTACGAAAAATAGAAAATTATCAGAAAAATGCAAAATTTAATTTTTGCAGCATTTGTAGTTAAAGAAGAACGGGCTGCTATCCATTTTAACTATTTTTGGGGATGCTGACAGATGTTGGTTAATGGAGAAAAAGGCACCTTTGTGAAAAGTAAAAAAAATTATTTCATTATGTTTTTGTGTGAAATCGGTGAAATTCTGTGATAATTCAATACTTATCTTTATGTGCCGGGTAGTCTACAATTGTGGAAAATTGGGGGGGAAAAAGTGCATAAAATAATTTGAACTGTTATTTTCCTAATCTCCAGGCCCTACTTGAAAAAAAAAAAAAAACACCATCCCTCAGCCAGTAGTTTACATGTGTGGAGTCCATATAAAATGTTTGGAAAATTTCATCATTTTGTGACTTCAACTTGTCGAAACATAATTTTTTCATCTGTTGGTACTACTAGCTTACACAAGCCTTTCACTACGGTAGGCACCTTGTCGATAATGCGATGGTTAGCCGATCTCCATAGCGCCGGACTATATGTCTGAGAGTTTTAGGGCATTCCATCTACGCCGTTCTGCTTATTAGGCGGGCGACGGAATTTTGGTGACCCAGAATTGTGGATTTTAGATGAGAGTGAGCGCTTGGCATGGGCCCAACGCCGTTCAAATGTTCTGCCGCGAGAAAATATCAGTACAGCAACAGGCATGAGGAGGAAGAAACTTTACATACCAGAATGAAACAAACACTTACAACTATTGATCCTTTTCTACATTGTGAACTGTATAAGATAACTCGAGAATATCGCGCACTTTGGGTGCTTTAACGATGATGAGAAGTAAAATTAAAGCTAAATAGCCACAGTGGCAAGATTAAATTGGCCCTACTTTTACCTGTAGTTTAAGTAAAGGGGCTAAGAAGCTTGGCTTGGATACCATACTGGTACCAAGCTCTGAATCAGGTACTGTTGTCAGGCTTAGACCGGCCATAATGACCAAATGTCACGCGTGATGAGTTGTCACGTGTGAGGTGCCCCTGCTTCTACTGATAATTGCAGATCTAGAGGGGACACTTGATAAAACCCGCAACCCTGAGTCATTGGCCGAGCTCAGGGGAGGGAGGAATCTGTTAAGATCGGCACACAACGGTGATGAACTGGCGTGATAGTGATTTGATATTGATTTCGTTTTCTGACTTGTTAACTTTGGGCTGGCAGGTGCGATATTCTGCCACCTCAGTAGGTTGGGGTGAAACCCACGTTCCGTTAAAACCGTGGTGGGCCTCAAGGTACGTTCGTGGTCCGTCTCGACCGGTCTGGCACTGAGCGCATGACCCATAAGGTAATTCGCCAACCCTTGCGTAGCCTCCCTGCTTAGTACACATAACCACAAGGCCGTTGAAGGGCAACTACATATTCGCGGCCTTGAGGGGGGCTTTTAAGAATGGGCACGACCAACAAAAACAAAAAGGATTAGGATAGGAGTGACGGCGATGGCCGTTAAGGTGCGAGGGACGTGACATGCGATACAGGGGATGGTCGAGGTGCTCCCGAAGTGGTTGACAATGGCTGGCAGCGAGTGTCGAAATCGACCTCTAGCCAACCAAGGTCAGGCGCTTAAAAGGCTCTGAAACCGGACCCTGGTAGCTCTCCGTGGAGCAAAGGGGTTGATCAGACGGATCAGCGCAGGGTCTGGGTCCAAACCCCCTGGGTATAGGTAGTTCGGGTAGCGGAGGGGGTCGAAACCGACACCAAATGCTGACCCATCTGGGATATTTACTGGGAGAGCAAATGCGACGGACCAGCCAAGCACCAGTAGGGAGGTCCTGTCGTGAAGAGCTTTCCCAGCGGGAGTCCTGGCGAGGTTGGCTAGCTCCAGCCAGAGTTGATCTGTATGTGAGAGCGGCAGCGCTTCGAAATCGAAGCCTGCCAGGAGAGGTAGGCGATCGACGCCACAAAGGAAAGCTTTGGCTGATCGTCGCCATACCGAGAAGATCCTGGAGCCCTACGGTGCACAGTGTTTCGTGTAGAACAAGCTAGCTGGACAAAAACAAAGTTCTTATTCCAAGAAAAATGTAATGAGAAATGAAAGAAAACATACAAAATAACGGGATTTTTGGTTTTTTTTTTTTTGATATTTTTGCTCATATATATTGAGTAATTGAAGTAAGAAGGCAGGAGTGGCCGTAAAATGCACTGATTAATTTGCAAAACTCTTGTTGAATGTTAAGATTCATATTTCTTTTAAGTGAACACTTTTACATAATTTTTTTGATGGATTCCAAGCTCGAAGGTAAGTAAAATTTTTTAATAGTAATTCTTTCACAATTAGAGTATTTTCAACATATTTAACATTCTGTTATTAAGAAGAAAAGGTATTTTTTCCCTATATTTTTAACTTTAGGGACAAAAAATTTACATACATCCGCGAACATCCGGGCTTAATTTTACATATGTTATAGTCGCAAGTATTATCTAATAGTCGAAAGAAAAAACCATTGCGAATTCTTTGCACATCTATTTTTAATTTTTTTTTTGTAGATTTAGTTATCTCTACATATCAAATAGGATGTATGTACGTACTAGCTCCGACGAGATATTTTAACCTTTAAAGCTGATCTACCAACGCAAAACCAATTCCCTGGTACAGGGAACAAACAAGTAGCCATAAAAGATACAAAAATAAACGCGCTAGATCAACAAAATCACACCAAAAGCAAAAAGGCGAAGATCATTGACTTCAACCTGCCACAACCTACCGCACCAGTCACCAAGGCATAAAAACAGGTACATACAATGGATTGATGAAGATAAACCAAAACCAGGTTTCGGCAGTACAAAAGACGGCAACACTGCTCGTAGGTTTTTCGAAAATTCTGAGGTTAGTGCTGAGATTACGGGATTGGATGTAACGCTCATCAAAAGATTCGACACTCTCCTTCGCGCATTAGCATCTGGGTACAATATAAATATCCAAAAATTTGAGAAATTTGCGGTCCAGACTAAAAAACTATACATAGATCTCTATCCATGGTTTAATATGCCTGCTACAGTTCATAAATTCTTAGTGCATAGTACTGATATTATAAAATCAGCAATTTTACCTATTGGTCAACTTTCCGAGGAAGCACAGGAAGCCCGTAACAAAGATTTGAGACGATTCAGGGCTGAAAACACACAAAAGCAGTCGCGTGAAGCCACGAATAGAGATCTTATGAATATGTTGCTTATAACATCGGATCCTTTAATTAACAGTTTTAGGGAGATACCTAAGAAAAAATTTAAAAGTCTGACTTCAGAAGTCTTAAATTTACTGTCCCCCGATAATGTTGAGGAGTCAATAAATACCCCAGTTGTTTCAAGCTTTCACAGTAGTGTTGCTGATGTTCATGACTATTCCACAAGTGATTCATCCAATGAAAGTGATGATAGCGAATAATAACATAATTATAAAAGATAACCTACCCTATAACTTTTTGTTGGATCAGGTTTTATTCAAATTAAATCTATTGTCTTTTCTACTTTGTATGATACTTTACTTTTAAGTTTTTGTAATAAGTAATTTTCACATAATTAATTTAATTATTTACATTGTTATTATTATTATTGTAATTCACTTTTACATTCCTGACTGGTACTGTAAAATAATTCTGTAAAAATTGTAGTGCCAGGATAAATACTCAAATAAATACAAAATATGTATGTACATATGTACAGTCACTCACATAAATAAGTAGACACCCCTTTTTGGATAATTCTTACAATTTTCGCTTTCGCAAATTTATTTTAACTAATTTCCCATAAGAAAATTTGTCACGATCTATAACAAAAACTAAATTATATTTAAAAAATTCGACGAATTTTCATAAAAATTTTGGATTTTTTTTTCGAATTTGTAGAATTTTTTAGAGTATTGAGATTTGTATTCCATTCAATTTAAGTACAATAAAGTAATATTCTTAAGTCCTTTAAATTTTTTTGGATCTATGTTACTTATCCACATGAGTTACTATATATGAAATAAGCAAATGTATGCATATGACGTAAAATTTTGGAAAAAAATAAAAAAAGAACATATGGCTGAAAAAAATGACGTAGTTGTAATAAATGACTGCATATGAAACGGAAAATCTCATAAAATAATTTTGTCCAGCTAGCTTGTTCTACACGAAACACTGTGCGGCGGAAAGGACGCGTCTCAGATATCTGAGAAGCATGCCCCGACGATAGAGTGGGCCAGGAGAGTCGTTTTAGCTAGAGATAATCACACACCGGTGTCGAACGATGCGGGTGAGCTGCAGGGTTTGGAGGTTGGTGGGGCTAGGAAGCGCCAAAGGTCGCATAATAGGAATGCCTGCACGACTAAAAGGGCCCAAGGAGGTGAGGAGGCACTTGCTTTTTACGAAATAGTTAAACGAGCGGGCTCCATCAACCTCGGTATCTTGGAGGATGGTGCTATTTGCCAGGAGGAGTGGCTGTGGGTCACCAGCGTCATAAGAGCGGCCTATATGACCGCCGTTATGCAGAGTCAAGGTCCGCGGCCAGGCTTCGAATACTCGGGATGGTATCATAGCTTCGGAATGATTACTTGTGCTGACGAGCGGCCGGTTTGTATATTTGGAAGAATTATTTATTTGGTTGGGGAGTCATCAGTGTTGGTCGTGTGGCTGATAGGGCAGAGAAGGAACTCCTAACCTCAGAGGTCGAATCATCGATGGCCGGATATGTCATCCGCCAAGAAAGGAGTGCGGAAGAAGAGTGATGATGATGGATATTCGCACTCTAAGGCGGCTTCCGTTAATTTGTTGCTCTGTCTTGAACAAGGCGGAGTGGATATAGTCCTTGTCCAGGAGCCATGGCTGAGTAGTAACGGTGGAAAGATTTCTGGATTAAATATGGGAAAATTCAACACCACATGCCATTCTGGGTGAAATCACCGCTGAAGCAAGGCAGAGAGGTGTTGGCGTGATTGTGGGTGCCGATGCTAACGCCCACCACATCACCTGGGGAAGCTCGGATACCAATACGAGAGGTGAGTCTTTATTTAATTTTATTGTAGGTGAGTCTTTATTTAATTTTATTGTAGGTGAGGGATATGTATATGCAACGGGGGGAATGACCCGACTTTTGTTACAGCGGTAGGGGAGGAGGTCCTGGATATTGGTTAAGGAAGATATCGGGTTGGAGGGTGCTCAACTTGCACTCCTTCTCTGGTCACCCATATTTTCAATACCCTATGAGCGAAGAACGACCTGGTAAAATATATTTTTGCAACCTTAAAAGTTCTAACTGGGAGTTGTGCTGCAGGAAGCTGAGAGAGCTATTCCCTGCAGCGCCTGCCGTAAGTTCGGATCTGAGATAGACGTTCTGGTGGAAAACTTCACCTCGGCCAGTAATAGCGCTTTTCAACTTCCCTGTCCGTTGAGCCCACAAGGCGGCTTTTCAATTGAATCAGGAGGAGTAAACTACCCTGGGCGCTCTATAGGGTGAGTCTGGGGATGTATAAATATGAAATAAGGATAGCCAAGCAAGATTCACGGAGAAACTTCTGCGAAAACGTCACGTCACAGGGGGTGTGCTATCTCCTCTGCTCTGGGTTGTGGTAGTCAACTAACAGGCTATCCTAGTGAGGGGCACCCTGCGCAATGTTCTGCAGGTTTACACGGATACTGTGGCTAGGTGGGCTGAATCATGAGGACTGGCGGCCCGGTAAAAATGGAACTGGTTCTGTTTGCCAGGAGATATAAGATGCCCGCTTTCATAACTTCCTCGATTGGATGGGTACCGTTCGTACTTTCTGATAGGGTTAAATATTTGGGGATTGTTTTGGACCAGAAACTATCTTGTAGACCCAATGTGTAAGAGAGGGCCAGGAAATACAGCTACAGAGGACCCTTTTCTTCTCCTTTCCTCTTCTTCGCACAAAAATGAAACTATTACAGCTTCAAACTCGATGCCGTCCATTTTGCACACAAAAATAAATGCAAACTTTTGCGCCGTAATGTGGCGCTCGATTACCAAAATATGTCGTACTGTGAAGCGCCGCTACCGCTACTTGTCGCGCAGCGTAATATGCGCGTACCTTAATTGTTTGGTTTTCGTTTAATAGCTGTAATTTTCTTTACATTCCTTTGGCCGCGGCACAAAGACATTTTTCATATAGATGCGTTTAACACAAGCTTATGCATTCCAATAACATCGCCACAATCAACCAAAATGTTGCGTTTGTAAATATGAAGGAACTTCAGACTTGGCAATTGAAGTTTATTTCGCTTTGCCCATTCACATACAAAATTTTGCGAAGCATTGTTATAAACATCTCTATACAACAAAAATACTTGCTAACATATTTTGTGTCGTATTCGATTGTTATATTGCAGTTTTTAATTGCGAAAAATGTTAGAAAGTTTCCCAACCAGTGGGGGTTTTTACTTCATTATTTTATGTCGAATATTTGATTGTAACATGATGTTGGGCGCGATTTATTTATTTTTATTTTTACTGATGGCCAAAAAGGCAAAACGTTTTTTATATAAAACTAGCAGACCCGGCAGACGTTGTTCTGCCCTAATGTATGTAAATAGGTATGTGGGTATTATTAATTCTTGTCTTTATTTCGGCTTCGCATGCATATTTACCAGTTTTGCCAGGTTGATGCGACTAAATCGAATATCACAATGAACTTTAGAGCTCTCAGCAACAGCTTTAATTTGATATCCATAATACACGCACATTATAGGGGTATCCGGGTCCATGTTTTGGCCTATATCTCGAGACCCAAGTCACTCAGCGGTGTAAAACTTACTCTGTATTATAGCACACATCAATAGCTTCAATTTGATACCCATAATATAAAAACACATTCTAGGTGTATCCGGGTCCATGTTTTGGCCTATATCTCGAGACCATAGTCACCCAGCGGTGTAAAACTTACTCTGTACTAAAGCATACATCAACAGCTTAATTTTGATACCCATAATGTAAAAAAAATTCTAGGTGTATCCGGGCCACGTTTTGGGCTATATCTCGAGACTCTAGCCTCCCAGTTGTATGAAAATTATCCTGTACTATAGCACTCATCAACAGCTTTCATTTGGTATGCATATTGTATAAACACATTCTACGGGTACCCGGGTCCACGTTTTGGGCTATATCTCGAGACCCTAGCCTCCCAGTTGTATGGAAATTATCCTGTACTATAGCACTCATCAACAGTTTTCATTTGATACCTATATTGTATAAATACATTCTAGGGGTACCCTGGGTCCACGTTTTGGGCTAAATCTCGAGACCCTAGCCTCCCAGTTGTATGAACATTATCCTGTACTATAGCACTCATCAACAGCTTTCATTTAATATCCATATTGTATAAACACATTCTAGGGGTACCCGGGTCCACGTTTTGGCCTATATCTCGAGACCCCAGTCACCAAGGGGTATGAAAATTATCCTGTACTATAGCACTCATCAACAGCTTTCATTTGATATCCATATTGTATAAACACATTCTAGGGGTACCCGGGTCCACGTTTTGATTCTCAGACCTACCCAATATGCTCACAAAATTTCATGAGAATCGGTTCAGCCGTTTCGGAGGAGTTAAGCCTCTAAAACCGTGACAGAAGAATTTTATATATTAGATTGGGCGTGGTCCTTAACCGATTTCGTTAATTTTTCTTCAAAGCATTCCTTATAGTAAAGGCAACCCCTCTGCCGAATTTTGTTACGATAGGTTTAACGAATTTTGATTTACGATTAATAATATTTGTAAAATTGATTTTCTCACAAGTGGGCGGTGCCACGCCCATTTAAAAAATTATTTGAAATTTTTATCAAGAGTCAGTATCAGTCCACACGTCAAATTTTAGGTTTTTTGTGTTTTCCAAAATGTTATATATATAAAAAGTGGGCGTGGTTATCATCCGATTTCGCTCATTTTCAATACCAATCTATTCTGGCTCCAGATAAGCTTGTGTACCAAATTTGGTGAAGATATCTCAATATTTACTCAAGTTATCGTGTTAACGGACAGACGGAAGGACGGACGGACATGGCTCAATCAAATTTTTTTTCGATACTGATGATTTTGATATATGGAAGTCTATATCTATCTCGATTCCTTTATACCTGTACAACCAACCTTTATCCAATCAAAGTTATAATACCCTGTGTACAGGTACAGCTGGGTATAAAAAGAAAGTCGAAGACACAAATTACAAGGCGTCTGCTCAACAAGATGGGCCAATGTCATGAAACGGTATCCACTTACATTGAACTTCAGCCAGCAATATTCGAAGCCTTTTAAGAGATAGCAGAAGTGAAAAACGACAAAACTTCAGCACAAGCTTCTCGGTTTCAAGCTGCTATTTCTAGTGTGCATCTCCAAACGTTGCTGTTGTTGTTGTAGCAATAAGGACACTCACGAAAGCCTTGCGGAGTGTAATCGATGTTGATGGTCCTTTGCCGGATGCAGATCCGGTACGTTCCGGTAACAAGCAGAATAAAGGTACCAGCCCGACCATCTCGGGAAACGATTTGTTACGACCACATGAAACCTTCTAGGCCATACCGCCCTCCCACCCCCTTGATCCATCAGGAGTTCGGGTTTGCCAGACCATCGGCTGTTAATGAAACGGGATTCACCACGGGTAGGTGAGGTTGACAATTGGGTTGGTTAAGCTACATAATGCGCTGGCAACCCCTTGAGAGAGTTTTTCAGATTGCGAATCCAAATGCTTTCGAACATGTCAAATAAGATATTGCGCATATTAGCCGTTCTACGAGTTTCGACAGCAACACCAGAACGCACATTTTCTGCCTTCAAAGGTTAAAATCATACTTGCGGAGTACAATCAGTCAAGAACGTTTGAATGGACTCGCTTCATTGAATATCCATATTGATATACCACTTTCTGTAAACGAAGTACTAGAAGAGGTTTTCAAAAAAAACCTAGGCGATTGTTGGGAAATAGTTATGGGAAAAATTTGTTTCTTTATTCTGTATGTGTTTAAAGCTTGAATATACAGCCATATTTTACTGACCGATTTTGGCTATGAACCAATCTTCATGTCATAAAAAAGGTACGAAAAATACTTGGCTTTTACACCATCTTTTTCAATTTTGTAATTATCAAGCTTGAGATGCCCAATTTACAAGGTGAGCCCGAAAACTCTCCCCGTAAATCCGCCACTGGTCGGAGCTTTTACGTTTCCTTTTCTTTCGTAGCCACAGCGATAACCATAAGCAGAAAAAATTTACGATACAGGTCAGAGACGTAAATTTATAGAGAATAACCAACGACGGACAGCAAAAGAAATTGTCAAACTGGTGGTAGGTGCTAGAGGTTTACGCCGATCACTTTATCGGCGGCGGCGGCGTAGGCTCTATTATATACCGGCGGCGGTGGCGTAGGCGGCGCGCCGGCGTATGCCGGTGTTCTTACTTTAAAAGCTTGATTTTTCTATTTAAAAAAATAATATTTAGCAAAGTTTTTGTTTATATGTATTTAAGGAAATCAACGTGTTGGCCATTTCGGAAAGATCCGGGGTTTTTGCATCAAAATCTCGCAGACCGTTCAAAAATTTTCAGGAGTAGCTCATTGCGAAAGGATTGTCCCTCGTTCGCATGCTCCAGAGAGACTTCGAACCTAACCCCGGTGTTTTGAATTGGTACTGCTGCGTCTGCTGAAAAGAAATAGAGATACATAAAATAGTCACACTTTTGCCTGTATATCTCGTGCAAAGCGTAGTTTCACCTAGGGTTAACTCCTAATAATCGTCGCGAACACAATTTCTTTAAATCATTTGTCGCTCCTTGGCGGTCACTCATAAAGGCGACTTAGGGTTGCTATGAATGGTCTATTAATACTCATGACTATCGTGGCACAGGGCGCCTCCAGTTTTTTCGGCTGTTTTTAAGAGCTAAAATTTCCGATGTGTGAACAGTAGGAATCCCTACCACCAGTAGCTACCACGCCTCCTGAGCCTCACACAGTCATAAGCAGTCTAAGTGGATGTCATTGCGTCATGGGTGAAAATCCGTATAATCTTCGGCGCATCTACTTAATTAAAATTTTACAAGGACCCTGGATAAAATTTTTAAAATGTAGACCAAAGATTGCAGACGTTTGTGTTCACAACATTGATTTCAAGTCTTCGTTAAATCAAATTTAGAATGAAAGTCGACGGATTTTAAGTTGAAAGTTGTTAACTACTGTTTTCCGGTCTTACGATATAGGAGCTCTTTATGGATGACCGCGTAGCTTCAGTTTTCAGACAAGTTCGACTGTCCACTACGTTAGGGTAGTATCACACACGGTCATTAGTTCCACTGTCTTGGGAAAGCTTTTGCTTCACCACTTTGACTGTTCTTGCGAAGGACAAAGCCTCACCTGGTAGATATATGTGCCTACGTGTTCACAATTGTAAAAGGAGCCGTAACGTGTAGGTGATATTTAAACTTGGTTGCTAGGCTATAATCCATGTGATTCACTCCAAGGGACTAGTTTTGGATAGGGCCGCCAACTTTAGGAAATGTCAAACCGGAAGACTTGGGTGTTGAAGGATGAACTGTGAAAATCAAAATTAGTTTCGCAAATAAACAACAGATGTTTGAATGTAAGCCCAAGCGATTTTTCAAACCCTTCTCATATGTACATATATCCTCAACTTAAGTATGAGGTAAGAATAATTTCAAAGGAGTGTTTATGCCCCTAGAACCTTATGAGGTGGGTTTTGTCTAAGGCTGGGGTAACGCTCAGTCAATCCAGAGTCGAGTAAAGGTCCCACAAACCCCTACTGAATAAATACACGATATTTATGTGTTACGAACACACGCACACACGGCTGGAGATATTAGGCGGACAGCAGCTTTCCGTCGCAAGATGGCGAGGGGGCGGAGCGTCGACTAACGGAGGTTCGGTAGGGCGGCTGAACGGGCGGGTAACGGACGGACTGGTACGGCGGTACGGAGGCAGCGGCGGGATAGAAGCAACGGCTTAACTGCGGTAGGATGGCAAGCGGCCAACGGTCGTCGTCGCAGTGGCGGGACGGATGCAGCGGCTTAACGGCGGTAGGATGGCGGACGGCCAACGGTCGTCGTCGCAGTGGCGGGACGGATGCAGCGGCTTAACGGCGGTAGGATGGCGGACGGCCAACGGTCGTCGTCGCAGTGGCGGGACGGATGCAGCGGCTTAACGGCGGTAGGATGGCGGACGGCCAACGGTCGTCGTCGCAGTGGCGGGACGGATGCAGCGGCTTAACGGCGGTAGGATGGCGGACGGCCAACGGACGTCGTAGCAGCGGCGTGACGGATGCAGCAGCCTAACGGCGGTATGATGGCGGACGGCCAACGGACGTCGTAGCAGCGGCGTGACGGATGCAGCGGCTTAACGGCGGTAGGATGGCGAACGGCCAACGGTCGTCGTAGCAGCGGCGGCACCAGAGGGGCGACGATGCGGCGGTGGGCTACGGAGCGCGTACCAGGGCCGTGGTGAGAGGGGAGATGGGCTGGCGACGGGGTTTACCTGGACAGCGGCAGCGTGTTCCGGGCGGGATAGGATGGACGTACCAGCGGACTTGTATTGGTCGGTCGGCTTCGGCAGGATCGGGCTGATCGAACGTCTTCGGCAGGCTTGGTAATCGGCGGGGTCAGTCACCTGCGGGAGAAACTGCGAGGTCCCTCCTCCGCAGATGACCGTGGAAAATCAACTGCAACCACCACCAACACTGCCGGGGCGGGTTCAACGAACACATCGCTAGAAACAACACACACACAGGCTCCGGAAGGCACGTTGCTGAACACCGACTCGCTCAATTGGATCTACCTACTTAGGAAGGAGAAGCTGATCGAGGAGTGTAAGGAACACCGAATCGACGTGGAAGGCCAAACCGTAGCCGAGCTGCGTCGCGCACTGAGTACTTACGTGCGAGCGAAACGCGCCAGGAAATCCAGTGAAGACCTGTTGAAAGAGCTGGAACGAGAAGTGAACGAGGAAGAGGGGAAGTTCGCTACGCTACCCCAGCCAACAACAAATCCGATCCCTTCAATCCAGATCCACAGCCCACAGCCGCACGGAGGAAAGGGAGAGAACGCATTACCGAAACGAGACGAAATGAGCGACGGTGAACTTATGAATACCGTTCGCCGCTGGGACTTGCACTTTTCAGGGGAGGAGTCACTGCACGAATTTCTTGAGAGGATAGAGGAGCTTGCCGAATGCTACCGCATCCCCGTCGACCGACTCCTCCCAACACTGCCGGAGCTTCTACGTGGGAAGGCACTGCAATGGTACCGCGTCCGTAAGCAACACATACACCGCTGGAGCGATCTGCGGAGGGAGGTGCAAAATTTTTTTCTACCTAAGCGACACATACGACAATTGGAAGAGGCCATCCGACAACGCAAACAGCAAGGCCGAGAGAAGGCCAAGGACTACATCCTCGCACTGGAAACGCTGATCCGCCAACACCCGACGATGTGCGAAGAGAATCACCTCGAACGGATCTATGATGGTCTACGCGTGGAATACCGCCTTTTCGTCAAACGCAGCGAGTTTAGGACGATCGAGGAGCTCCTGGAGCTAACGGAAGAGTATGAGCTGTTAAGAGGCGAGGAAGCGAAACAGGGAAAAATGGTGGCCCACAGCCTATACCACCTACCCATGGAATACGACAGCAAAGAGTGCTGTTGGCGCTGCAAGGAACGCGGACACCACCGCTTCCAATGTAAGGGCCCCTGGAGGAAGTTCTGCTCCCGGTGTGGCCAAGACAACATCCTCTCCAGGGACTGCCCATGCCCTCCGACTAGCCCAATTACCGAGAACGCATCCCGAACGCCGTCCAACGCTATTAAAGGAAGCCGCCAAGCACCGTACGTCCGACCAGAGAAGCCGAGGGAACCACCCGCCAGCAAATCAACCGCAAAACCACAAGTAGATGGCCGATTCTATATACCAGTGGTCATCGAGGACATGAGCGTGCGCGCACTAGTGGACACCGGCGCCACCCTATCCTATGTAGATGACACCGTACGGAAACACCTAGAAAAGAACAACATCAAGGCACGCCCCAACAAGCGAAGTATCCAGCTGGCAGACCAAACGTGCGTCTTTACCTCAAATTCCTACCCGGCAAGGATTGTGTATCAAGGACGAGCCACAGACGCGATGCTGTCCGTTATCCCAAACTTGGCCGAACAGGTAATCCTCGGAATGGACTTCCTAAGAAAGAGGGGAATCATCCTCACGCTGGATGGCCAGCCACTAGAGGCCACCGTGACCAAGAGAGCACCCGAACTGGATACGCTATGTGCATTGACGAGCCGAGAACACCTGAGCGATGAACAAAACACGGAACTGGGAAACTTCCTGGCGCATCACCAAAAGCGGTTTGGCGAAATCATCGGACCGAGCACTGCAGCCGAGCATACGATTCGTCTCAAACACAATCGACCGCTGAAGCAACGATACTACCCCCGCAACCCGGCCATGCAACAAGTAATCAACGAAGAGGTAGACGAGTTATTAGCCGGAGGAAGAATAGAACCATCACGAAGCGCGTACAGCTCGCCAATCGTGCTAGTCCGCAAAAAACAGGGCACGTGGAGGATGTGCATAGATTACCGTCAGCTCAACGCCGCCAGCGAACCAGACGCTTACCCGTTGCCGCAAATTGGAGCCATTCTCGACCAGCTGAAAGAGGCGAAATTCATCTCGACCATTGACTTGAAGAACGGCTACTGGCAAATCCCGCTCGCCAGAGCATCCCGACCATACACCGCATTTACAGTTCCTGGCAGAGGGTTGTTCCAGTGGAAAGTCATGCCATTTGGCCTACACTCTGCTCCGGCTACCTTTCAACGCGCTCTGGATTCGATACTTGGGCCCGAACTCCAACCAAAAGTTTTCGCCTACCTGGACGATATCATCGTATTGGGAGATACCTTCGAAGAACACTTGGCGATCTTGAGGGAAGTGTTCGAGCGCCTACAAAGACACAGGATGCAAGTAAACTTCGAAAAGTGCAGCTTCGTCCAGCAACAACTTCATTACCTAGGACACATCATCAGTTCGAAAGGAATTCACACCGATCCAGCAAAAGTATCCGCTGTACAGGAGATGCCCGCACCGAAAACGCTCAAAGAGCTCCGCCGTTTTCTTGGACTCGCGTCTTGGTACCGCCGCTTCGTGGCAGACTTCTCTACGCTCGCCGCGCCGCTTAACCAACTGCTGAAAAAGGGACAAGTCTGGAAATGGGAGGCGCAGCAAAATCACGCTTTCAAAGCACTCAAGGATAAGCTTTCCAGCGCGCCAATACTTTGTTGTCCGGACTTCTCTCGACCGTTTTTTCTCCAGACCGACGCGAGCGGAGAGGGCCTGGGCGTCGTGCTCTATCAACGCCATTCCGACCACGAGAACGTAGTAGCTTACGCCAGCCGAAGCCTAACCCAGCTGGAAAAGCGATACTCGGCCACCGAACAGGAATGCCTAGCCGTGCTATGGGGTATCCGTAAGATGAGACCGTACCTGGAGGGGTATCACTTCACCGTCATCACCGACCACCACTCACTAAAATGGCTGCACTCGCTCCAGAACCCCTCTGGACGCCTGGCAAGATGGGCACTGGAATTGCAACAATATAATTTCGAGATAGAATACCGAAAAGGAGCACAGAACGTGGTAGCCGACGCACTCTCCCGCTGCCCGCTACAACACGCCGATGATGACATTTTGTACACCATAACCAACGGAACAAACGACTGGCACGAGAGGAAAGCAAGACAGGTGCGGGAAAAACCTCAAGCACATCCAGATTACCAAATCGTCGATAACCGACTCTTCCGCCACATTTCCCCGAGAAATCAACTCTCGCGGTCACCGCAATGGAAGCTGTGCATCCCAGCCGACCGACGAAAGGACGTACTACAAGAAGTCCATGACGCCGCCGCCGCCGGACATCTCGGGGTGAAGAAGACGCTTAAGAGAGCACAACAGAACTATTACTGGCCCGGGATGTTCCGCGATGTTCTCAAACACGTACGGAAGTGTATCAGATGCGCAGAATACAAAGTCGAGCAAAGACGCCCAGCAGGATTGATGGCAACCATGCAATCATCACGGCCGTGGGAAATAGTAACCGCTGACTTCGTGGGACCACTGCCCCGTTCCAAGCAAGGAAATACTTGTCTCCTCGTCATGGTGGATAAATTCTCCAAGTGGGTGGAGTTGATCCCAGTGCGCCAAGCGACAACGACAAGCGTAATCAAAGCACTCCAAGAAAGAGTCATATACCGATTTGGCTGCCCGAAAACCTTCCTCACCGACAATGGTAAACAATTCGTCGGGAAGGCATTAGCAGCGTTTTTGAACGACCACCGCATCGATCACAAGTTTACGGCAGCTTACGCCCCGCACGAAAACCCCACCGAGCGAACCAACCGAGTCGTGAAAACCATGATAGCTCAGCGATGCAAGGACGACCACCGCACCTGGGACCAGGAGATTCCGCAAATAGCATTCGCGATAAACACGGCTAGCCACGAGTCGACAACAGCATCAGCAGCAGAAATCAACTTCGGTAGAGACCTTACAGCACCGCAGCAAGTGCGCACGGAGGGAGCAGTACCAGCAGAGCCACCAACCGTACCACCGTCCATCACCAAGTTATGGGACGAGATAAAAGGGCACCTAGCCAAAGCTTCAAAGCAACAGAAAAAACACTACGACTTACGCAGACGGCAATGGAAGCCACGCATAGGCGAGCAGGTGATGAAAAGGGACCACCCACTCTCATCCGCGGCCGACAAATTCGCCCAGAAGTTAGCACCAAAATTTTCCGGCCCGTACTTGGTGATGGAATATGTTTCCACGAACACGGTGAAAGTAGGCCACCCGGGGCAAACAAAGCAACAACACGCGCACTTGCAAGATTTAAAGCCGTACAAATTCTAAACAACCCTCGTTTTGCTTACTCATTGCAGGAACCAACTGTCCAACAATGAGTCGAAAACAGCGGCAACACACACCACCGGACTCACCGAAACCGATACGCCCGTGGCGCCCGCCGTTTGAGGCAACAGTGTGGCCGGCAAACAAACCAAAGATTCAGAGAATCCAAATTTTTCATGGGCCACCAATAGAGCAACTAATGGCCATAAAAGAAGACCCGCAACCAGAGCCACAGGGACGGGGCGACACCGAACACAACGAAATGAAGAAAACGACATACGAAGAGGGGCACCCCGATCCCGAACAATTTTTCGGGGAACTTAAACTAAAACGCCCGACAAAACGGAGCAAAAAGTGCTGGAAATTTTATTGGAAGAACCAGCGCGTCAAGGTGAAGATGATGGGCGAGAACCGGGCGAAAGTCTCGCTGATGGGAATCAACCGAATGGTACAAATCGAATGAGACAGCAAGAGAAGAGGCCGCCGCATTTCTTTTTTATATTTTTATATTTTCATACCTTTTACAAAAACTTGTTAGATTTAAGTCAGAAATGAATTGTAAATTATTTTCACAAAAAAAAAAAAAAAAAAAAAAAAAATACATACATACATATCTACATAACATTAAAAGGGGAACAAGAGAAGTACGACAACGGACACAGTTTAGTACGACTCCACCCCCGACAAAAAAAAAAAAAAAAAAAAAAAAAAAAAAAAAAAACAAACAACAACAACAAAACAGTGGAACATTTTTTTTTGAACAATTACAATAACATTAACTCTGTTAGATATAAGTGGAATGACTCTGTATATTTTTGGGAAAAAAATTTTTTTTTTAATAAAGTGCTTCGCCCACATGCACACCGGCACAAGACCTAGGCCATGCCTGGAGATCCATCTTTCCCCACCGCAGCTTTCCGTCAACCGAAGTGGGAGGGGGACTGTAACGTAGCGTTACAATAAACCACTTGTACTTATGCTTGTATAGCATAGTCAACAACCACTAATAGCAAACCAATGAAAAAGCACAATAATGGTGCGTTGACTTCTCAACCAGTTTCTATAGCATAGCCAAAAACCACTTGTATAGCATAGTCAACAACCACTGATAGCAAACGAATGAAAAAGCACAATAATGGTGCGTTGACTTCTCAACCAGTTTGCGGCACCACCCATATAAACATTGAATTTGCATTTTTGCAATTCAGTCCTCGCAGGTGAGCCAGCGGGAGTGGTTGTCTTTTTAAAGACAAAATTGCCGCTCCGGCTAGCTAGCCGAGTGGAGGGGGGCGCTGTCATGGCGCGGGTCACCCTCCACCAGAGTTGGACGACGCGAGTGGTGTCTTCGGACTATCCTTCCCTCCGTCGCCCACCCTGGTGTTGAGCGGCCCGCTGCCTTAATGACCAAATGACCCCCCTCCCCGCGGCTCGGACTGAGCGGAAGGGGCGCTGTCATGGCGCGAGTCACCCTTCACCTGGGCTGGACGACGCGAGTGGTGTCTTCGGACTATCCTTCCCTCCGTCGCCCACCCTGGTGTTGAGCGGCCCGCTGCCTTAATGACCAAATAACCCCCTCCCCCCTCAGCTCTGATTTTAGTAGGCTGGCCGGAGCGGAGGAACCACTCCCTCTAGTTAGCTGGGGAGAGGAGGGTGCGGCCGTGGCGCGAGTCACCCCCTGCTGCACCAGGATGACGCGAGTGGTGTCTTCGGACTACCCTTCCCTCCGTCGTCCTGGTCTGGTAAGGAATGACTCGCCGCCCGAACGACCGCACGACCCCCTCTCCGCAGCTCTGGTTTCGGCCGTGAGCCGATGCGTGCGCACAAGGGGCTACCGCTGTGCCGTTAAGGTGCACTTCCCCTCCGCCACGGGTCGACCCACGGCGCCTCGGCTGGTACAACCCCACCCCCCTTACGCACCTTCTACTAGTGTGCAAGTAGGGAGGCGGGGGTGTCCAGCGGTGAAACCAGCACTAACCCGAGTCCTCGCAGTTTCTCCCGCAGGTGACTGACCCCGCCGATTACCAAGCCTGCCGAAGACGTTCGATCAGCCCGATCCTACCGAAGCCGACCGACCAATACAAGTCCGCTGGTACGTCCATCCTATCCCGCCCGGAACACGCTGCCGCTGTCCAGGTAAACCCCGTCGCCAGCCCATCTCCCCTCTCACCACGGCCCTGGTACGCGCTCCGTAGCCCACCGCCGCATCGTCGCCCCTCTGGTGCCGCCGCTGCTACGACGACCGTTGGCCGTTCGCCATCCTACCGCCGTTAAGCCGCTGCATCCGTCACGCCGCTGCTACGACGCCCGTTGGCCGTCCGCCATCATACCGCCGTTAGGCTGCTGCATCCGTCACGCCGCTGCTACGACGTCCGTTGGCCGTCCGCCATCCTACCGCCGTTAAGCCGCTGCATCCGTCCCGCCACTGCGACGACGACCGTTGGCCGTCCGCCATCCTACCGCCGTTAAGCCGCTGCATCCGTCCCGCCACTGCGACGACGACCGTTGGCCGTCCGCCATCCTACCGCCGTTAAGCCGCTGCATCCGTCCCGCCACTGCGACGACGACCGTTGGCCGTCCGCCATCCTACCGCCGTTAAGCCGCTGCATCCGTCCCGCCACTGCGACGACGACCGTTGGCCGCTTGCCATCCTACCGCAGTTAAGCCGTTGCTTCTATCCCGCCGCTGCCTCCGTACCGCCGTACCAGTCCGTCCGTTACCCGCCCGTTCAGCCGCCCTACCGAACCTCCGTTAGTCGACGCTCCGCCCCCTCGCCATCTTGCGACGGAAAGCTGCTGTCCGCCTAATATCTCCAGCCGTGTGTGCGTGTGTTCGTAACACATAAATATCGTGTATTTATTCAGTAGGGGTTTGTGGGACCTTTACTCGACTCTGGATTGACTGAGCGTTACCCCAGCCTTAGACAAATGCATTTATGAGGTGGGTTTTGTCTAAGGCTGGGGTAACGCTCAGTCAATCCAGAGTCGAGTAAAGGTCCCACAAACCCCTACTGAATAAATACACGATATTTATGTGTTACGAACACACGCACACACGGCTGGAGATATTAGGCGGACAGCGGCTTTCCGTCGCAAGATGGCGAGGGGGCGGAGCGTCGACTAACGGAGGTTCGGTAGGGCGGCTGAACGGGCGGGTAACGGACGGACTGGTACGGCGGTACGGAGGCAGCGGCGGGATAGAAGCAACGGCTTAACTGCGGTAGGATGGCAAGCGGCCAACGGTCGTCGTCGCAGTGGCGGGACGGATGCAGCGGCTTAACGGCGGTAGGATGGCGGACGGCCAACGGTCGTCGTCGCAGTGGCGGGACGTATGCAGCGGCTTAACGGCGGTAGGATGGCGGACGGCCAACGGACGTCGTAGCAGCGGCGTGACGGACGCAGCGGCTTAACGGCGGTAGGGTGGCGAACGGCCAACGGTCGTCGTAGCAGCGGCGTGACGGATGCAGCGGCTTAACGGCGGTAGGATGGCGAGCGGCCACCGGTCGTCGTCGCAGTGGCGGGACGGATGCGGCGGCTTAACGGCGGTAGGATGGCGGACGGCCAACGGACGTCGTAGCAGCGGCGTGACGGATGCAGCGGCTTAACGGCGGTAGGGTGGCGAACGGCCCAACGGTCGTCGTAGCAGCGGCGTGACGGATGCAGCGGCTTAACGGCGGTAGGATGGCGAACGGCCAACGGTCGTCGTCGCAGCGGCGGGACGGATGCAGCGGCTTAACGGCGGTAGGATGGCGGACGGCCAACGGTCGTCGTCGCAGTGGCGGGACGGATGCAGCGATTTATGAGGTGGGTTTTGTCTAAGGCTGGGGTAACGCTCAGTCAATCCAGAGTCGAGTAAAGGTCCCACAAACCCCTACTGAATAAATACACGATATTTATGTGTTACGAACACACGCACACACGGCTGGAGATATTAGGCGGACAGCGGCTTTCCGTCGCAAGATGGCGAGGGGGCGGAGCGTCGACTAACGGAGGTTCGGTAGGGCGGCTGAACGGGCGGGTAACGGACGGACTGGTACGGCGGTACGGAGGCAGCGGCGGGATAGAAGCAACGGCTTAACTGCGGTAGGATGGCAAGCGGCCAACGGTCGTCGTCGCAGTGGCGGGACGGATGCAGCGGCTTAACGGCGGTAGGATGGCGGACGGCCAACGGTCGTCGTCGCAGTGGCGGGACGGATGCAGCGGCTTAACGGCGGTAGGATGGCGGACGGCCAACGGACGTCGTAGCAGCGGCGTGACGGACGCAGCGGCTTAACGGCGGTAGGGTGGCGAACGGCCAACGGTCGTCGTAGCAGCGGCGTGACGGATGCAGCGGCTTAACGGCGGTAGGATGGCGAGCGGCCACCGGTCGTCGTCGCAGTGGCGGGACGGATGCGGCGGCTTAACGGCGGTAGGATGGCGGACGGCCAACGGACGTCGTAGCAGCGGCGTGACGGATGCAGCGGCTTAACGGCGGTAGGGTGGCGAACGGCCCAACGGTCGTCGTAGCAGCGGCGTGACGGATGCAGCGGCTTAACGGCGGTAGGATGGCGAACGGCCAACGGTCGTCGTCGCAGCGGCGGGACGGATGCAGCGGCTTAACGGCGGTAGGATGGCGGACGGCCAACGGTCGTCGTCGCAGTGGCGGGACGGATGCAGCGGCTTAACGGCGGTAGGATGGCGAACGGCCAACGGTCGTCGTAGCAGCGGCGGCACCAGAGGGGCGACGATGCGGCGGTGGGCTACGGAGCGCGTACCAGGGCCGTGGTGAGAGGGGAGATGGGCTGGCGACGGGGTTTACCTGGACAGCGGCAGCGTGTTCCGGGCGGGATAGGATGGACGTACCAGCGGACTTGTATTGGTCGGTCGGCTTCGGCAGGATCGGGCTGATCGAACGTCTTCGGCAGGCTTGGTAATCGGCGGGGTCAGTCACCTGCGGGAGAAACTGCGAGGACTCGGGTTAGTGCTGGTTTCACCGCTGGACACCCCCGCCTCCCTACTTGCACACTAGTAGAAGGTGCGTAAGGGGGGTGGGGTCGTACCAGCCGAGGCGCCGTGGGTCGACCCGTGGCGGAGGGGAAGTGCACCTTAACGGCACAGCGGTAGCCCCTTGTGCGCACGCATCGGCTCACGGCCGAAACCAGAGCTGCGGAGAGGGGGTCGTGCGGTCGTTCGGGCGGCGAGTCATTCCCTACCAGACCAGGACGACGGAGGGAAGGGTAGTCCGAAGACACCACTCGCGTCATCCTGGTGCAGCAGGGGGTGACTCGCGCCACGGCCGCACCCTCTTCTCCCCAGCTAACTAGAGGGAGTGGTTCCTCCGCTCCGGCCAGCCTACTAAAATCAGAGCTGAGGGGGGAGGGGGTTATTTGGTCATTAAGGCAGCGGGCCGCTCAACACCAGGGTGGGCGACGGAGGGAAGGATAGTCCGAAGACACCACTCGCGTCGTCCAGCCCAGGTGAAGGGTGACTCGCGCCATGACAGCGCCCCTTCCGCTCAGTCCGAGCCGCGGGGAGGGGGGTTATTTGGTCATTAAGGCAGCGGGCCGCTCAACACCAGGGTGGGCGACGGAGGGAAGGATAGTCCGAAGACACCACTCGCGTCGTCCAACTCTGGTGGAGGGTGACCCGCGCCATGACAGCGCCCCCCTCCACTCGGCTAGCTAGCCGGAGTGGCAATTTTGTCTTTAAAAAGACAACCACTCCCGCTGGCTCACCTGCGAGGACTGAATTGCAAAAATGCAAATTCAATGTTTATATGGGTGGTGCCGCAAACTGGTTGAGAAGTCAACGCACCATTATTGTGCTTTTTCATTCGTTTGCTATCAGTGGTTGTTGACTATGCTATACAAGTGGTTTTTGGCTATGCTATAGAAACTGGTTAAGAAGTCAACGCACCATTATTGTGCTTTTTCATTGGTTTGCTATTAGTGGTTGTTGACTATGCTATACAAGCCTAAGTACAAGTGGTTTATTGTAACGCTACGTTACAGTCCCCCTCCCACTTCGGTTGACGGAAAGCTGTGGTGGGGAAAGATGGATCTCCAGGCATGGCCTAGGTCTTGTGCCGGTGTGCATGTGGGCGAAGCACTTTATTTAAAAAAAAAATTTTTTTTCCAAAAATATACAGAGTCATTCCACTTATATCTAACAGAGTTAATGTTATTGTAATTGTTCAAAAAAAATGTTCCACTGTTTTGTTGTTGTTTTTTTTTTTTTTTTTTTTTTTTTTTTTGTCGGGGGTGGAGTCGTACTAAACTGTGTCCGTTGTCGTACTTCTCTTGTTCCCCTTTTAATGTTATGTAGATATGTATGTATGTATTTTTTTTTTTTTTTTTTTTTTTTTTTTGTGAAAATAATTTACAATTCATTTCTGACTTAAATCTAACAAGTTTTTGTAAAAGGTATGAAAATATAAAAATATAAAAAAGAAATGCGGCGGCCTCTTCTCTTGCTGTCTCATTCGATTTGTACCATTCGGTTGATTCCCATCAGCGAGACTTTCGCCCGGTTCTCGCCCATCATCTTCACCTTGACGCGCTGGTTCTTCCAATAAAATTTCCAGCACTTTTTGCTCCGTTTTGTCGGGCGTTTTAGTTTTAGTTCCCCGAAAAATTGTTCGGGATCGGGGTGCCCCTCTTCGTATGTCGTTTTCTTCATTTCGTTGTGTTCGGTGTCGCCCCGTCCCTGTGGCTCTGGTTGCGGGTCTTCTTTTATGGCCATTAGTTGCTCTATTGGTGGCCCATGAAAAATTTGGATTCTCTGAATCTTTGGTTTGTTTGCCGGCCACACTGTTGCCTCAAACGGCGGGCGCCACGGGCGTATCGGTTTCGGTGAGTCCGGTGGTGTGTGTTGCCGCTGTTTTCGACTCATTGTTGGACAGTTGGTTCCTGCAATGAGTAAGCAAAACGAGGGTTGTTTAGAATTTGTACGGCTTTAAATCTTGCAAGTGCGCGTGTTGTTGCTTTGTTTGCCCCGGGTGGCCTACTTTCACCGTGTTCGTGGAAACATATTCCATCACCAAGTACGGGCCGGAAAATTTTGGTGCTAACTTCTGGGCGAATTTGTCGGCCGCGGATGAGAGTGGGTGGTCCCTTTTCATCACCTGCTCGCCTATGCGTGGCTTCCATTGCCGTCTGCGTAAGTCGTAGTGTTTTTTCTGTTGCTTTGAAGCTTTGGCTAGGTGCCCTTTTATCTCGTCCCATAACTTGGTGATGGACGGTGGTACGGTTGGTGGCTCTGCTGGTACTGCTCCCTCCGTGCGCACTTGCTGCGGTGCTGTAAGGTCTCTACCGAAGTTGATTTCTGCTGCTGATGCTGTTGTCGACTCGTGGCTAGCCGTGTTTATCGCGAATGCTATTTGCGGAATCTCCTGGTCCCAGGTGCGGTGGTCGTCCTTGCATCGCTGAGCTATCATGGTTTTCACGACTCGGTTGGTTCGCTCGGTGGGGTTTTCGTGCGGGGCGTAAGCTGCCGTAAACTTGTGATCGATGCGGTGGTCGTTCAAAAACGCTGCTAATGCCTTCCCGACGAATTGTTTACCATTGTCGGTGAGGAAGGTTTTCGGGCAGCCAAATCGGTATATGACTCTTTCTTGGAGTGCTTTGATTACGCTTGTCGTTGTCGCTTGGCGCACTGGGATCAACTCCACCCACTTGGAGAATTTATCCACCATGACGAGGAGACAAGTATTTCCTTGCTTGGAACGGGGCAGTGGTCCCACGAAGTCAGCGGTTACTATTTCCCACGGCCGTGATGATTGCATGGTTGCCATCAATCCTGCTGGGCGTCTTTGCTCGACTTTGTATTCTGCGCATCTGATACACTTCCGTACGTGTTTGAGAACATCGCGGAACATCCCGGGCCAGTAATAGTTCTGTTGTGCTCTCTTAAGCGTCTTCTTCACCCCGAGATGTCCGGCGGCGGCGGCGTCATGGACTTCTTGTAGTACGTCCTTTCGTCGGTCGGCTGGGATGCACAGCTTCCATTGCGGTGACCGCGAGAGTTGATTTCTCGGGGAAATGTGGCGGAAGAGTCGGTTATCGACGATTTGGTAATCTGGATGTGCTTGAGGTTTTTCCCGCACCTGTCTTGCTTTCCTCTCGTGCCAGTCGTTTGTTCCGTTGGTTATGGTGTACAAAATGTCATCATCGGCGTGTTGTAGCGGGCAGCGGGAGAGTGCGTCGGCTACCACGTTCTGTGCTCCTTTTCGGTATTCTATCTCGAAATTATATTGTTGCAATTCCAGTGCCCATCTTGCCAGGCGTCCAGAGGGGTTCTGGAGCGAGTGCAGCCATTTTAGTGAGTGGTGGTCGGTGATGACGGTGAAGTGATACCCCTCCAGGTACGGTCTCATCTTACGGATACCCCATAGCACGGCTAGGCATTCCTGTTCGGTGGCCGAGTATCGCTTTTCCAGCTGGGTTAGGCTTCGGCTGGCGTAAGCTACTACGTTCTCGTGGTCGGAATGGCGTTGATAGAGCACGACGCCCAGGCCCTCTCCGCTCGCGTCGGTCTGGAGAAAAAACGGTCGAGAGAAGTCCGGACAACAAAGTATTGGCGCGCTGGAAAGCTTATCCTTGAGTGCTTTGAAAGCGTGATTTTGCTGCGCCTCCCATTTCCAGACTTGTCCCTTTTTCAGCAGTTGGTTAAGCGGCGCGGCGAGCGTAGAGAAATCTGCCACGAAGCGGCGGTACCAAGACGCGAGTCCAAGAAAACGGCGGAGCTCTTTGAGCGTTTTCGGTGCGGGCATCTCCTGTACAGCGGATACTTTTGCTGGATCGGTGTGAATTCCTTTCGAACTGATGATGTGTCCTAGGTAATGAAGTTGTTGCTGGACGAAGCTGCACTTTTCGAAGTTTACTTGCATCCTGTGTCTTTGTAGGCGCTCGAACACTTCCCTCAAGATCGCCAAGTGTTCTTCGAAGGTATCTCCCAATACGATGATATCGTCCAGGTAGGCGAAAACTTTTGGTTGGAGTTCGGGCCCAAGTATCGAATCCAGAGCGCGTTGAAAGGTAGCCGGAGCAGAGTGTAGGCCAAATGGCATGACTTTCCACTGGAACAACCCTCTGCAAGGAACTGTAAATGCGGTGTATGGTCGGGATGCTCTGGCGAGCGGGATTTGCCAGTAGCCGTTCTTCAAGTCAATGGTCGAGATGAATTTCGCCTCTTTCAGCTGGTCGAGAATGGCTCCAATTTGCGGCAACGGGTAAGCGTCTGGTTCGCTGGCGGCGTTGAGCTGACGGTAATCTATGCACATCCTCCACGTGCCCTGTTTTTTGCGGACTAGCACGATTGGCGAGCTGTACGCGCTTCGTGATGGTTCTATTCTTCCTCCGGCTAATAACTCGTCTACCTCTTCGTTGATTACTTGTTGCATGGCCGGGTTGCGGGGGTAGTATCGTTGCTTCAGCGGTCGATTGTGTTTGAGACGAATCGTATGCTCGGCTGCAGTGCTCGGTCCGATGATTTCGCCAAACCGCTTTTGGTGATGCGCCAGGAAGTTTCCCAGTTCCGTGTTTTGTTCATCGCTCAGGTGTTCTCGGCTCGTCAATGCACATAGCGTATCCAGTTCGGGTGCTCTCTTGGTCACGGTGGCCTCTAGTGGCTGGCCATCCAGCGTGAGGATGATTCCCCTCTTTCTTAGGAAGTCCATTCCGAGGATTACCTGTTCGGCCAAGTTTGGGATAACGGACAGCATCGCGTCTGTGGCTCGTCCTTGATACACAATCCTTGCCGGGTAGGAATTTGAGGTAAAGACGCACGTTTGGTCTGCCAGCTGGATACTTCGCTTGTTGGGGCGTGCCTTGATGTTGTTCTTTTCTAGGTGTTTCCGTACGGTGTCATCTACATAGGATAGGGTGGCGCCGGTGTCCACTAGTGCGCGCACGCTCATGTCCTCGATGACCACTGGTATATAGAATCGGCCATCTACTTGTGGTTTTGCGGTTGATTTGCTGGCGGGTGGTTCCCTCGGCTTCTCTGGTCGGACGTACGGTGCTTGGCGGCTTCCTTTAATAGCGTTGGACGGCGTTCGGGATGCGTTCTCGGTAATTGGGCTAGTCGGAGGGCATGGGCAGTCCCTGGAGAGGATGTTGTCTTGGCCACACCGGGAGCAGAACTTCCTCCAGGTGGGTTTTGTCTAAGGCTGGGGTAACGCTCAGTCAATCCAGAGTCGAGTAAAGGTCCCACAAACCCCTACTGAATAAATACACGATATTTATGTGTTACGAACACACGCACACACGGCTGGAGATATTAGGCGGACAGCAGCTTTCCGTCGCAAGATGGCGAGGGGGCGGAGCGTCGACTAACGGAGGTTCGGTAGGGCGGCTGAACGGGCGGGTAACGGACGGACTGGTACGGCGGTACGGAGGCAGCGGCGGGATAGAAGCAACGGCTTAACTGCGGTAGGATGGCAAGCGGCCAACGGTCGTCGTCGCAGTGGCGGGACGGATGCAGCGGCTTAACGGCGGTAGGATGGCGGACGGCCAACGGTCGTCGTCGCAGTGGCGGGACGGATGCAGCGGCTTAACGGCGGTAGGATGGCGGACGGCCAACGGACGTCGTAGCAGCGGCGTGACGGACGCAGCGGCTTAACGGCGGTAGGGTGGCGAACGGCCAACGGTCGTCGTAGCAGCGGCGTGACGGATGCAGCGGCTTAACGGCGGTAGGATGGCGAGCGGCCACCGGTCGTCGTCGCAGTGGCGGGACGGATGCGGCGGCTTAACGGCGGTAGGATGGCGGACGGCCAACGGACGTCGTAGCAGCGGCGTGACGGATGCAGCGGCTTAACGGCGGTAGGATGGCGAACGGCCAACGGTCGTCGTAGCAGCGGCGGCACCAGAGGGGCGACGATGCGGCGGTGGGCTACGGAGCGCGTACCAGGGCCGTGGTGAGAGGGGAGATGGGCTGGCGACGGGGTTTACCTGGACAGCGGCAGCGTGTTCCGGGCGGGATAGGATGGACGTACCAGCGGACTTGTATTGGTCGGTCGGCTTCGGTAGGATCGGGCTGATCGAACGTCTTCGGCAGGCTTGGTAATCGGCGGGGTCAGTCACCTGCGGGAGAAACTGCGAGGACTCGGGTTAGTGCTGGTTTCACCGCTGGACACCCCCGCCTCCCTACTTGCACACTAGTAGAAGGTGCGTAAGGGGGGTGGGGTTGTACCAGCCGAGGCGCCGTGGGTCGACCCGTGGCGGAGGGGAAGTGCACCTTAACGGCACAGCGGTAGCCCCTTGTGCGCACGCATCGGCTCACGGCCGAAACCAGAGCTGCGGAGAGGGGGTCGTGCGGTCGTTCGGGCGGCGAGTCATTCCTTACCAGACCAGGACGACGGAGGGAAGGGTAGTCCGAAGACACCACTCGCGTCATCCTGGTGCAGCAGGGGGTGACTCGCGCCACGGCCGCACCCTCTTCTCCCCAGCTAACTAGAGGGAGTGGTTCCTCCGCTCCGGCCAGCCTACTAAAATCAGAGCTGAGGGGGGAGGGGGTTATTTGGTCATTAAGGCAGCGGGCCGCTCAACACCAGGGTGGGCGACGGAGGGAAGGATAGTCCGAAGACACCACTCGCGTCGTCCAGCCCAGGTGAAGGGTGACTCGCGCCATGACAGCGCCCCTTCCGCTCAGTCCGAGCCGCGGGGAGGGGGGTTATTTGGTCATTAAGGCAGCGGGCCGCTCAACACCAGGGTGGGCGACGGAGGGAAGGATAGTCCGAAGACACCACTCGCGTCGTCCAACTCTGGTGGAGGGTGACCCGCGCCATGACAGTGCCCCCCTCCACTCGGCTAGCTAGCCGGAGTGGCAATTTTGTCTTTAAAAAGACAACCACTCCCGCTGGCTCACCTGCGAGGACTGAATTGCAAAAATGCAAATTCAATGTTTATATGGGTGGTGCCGCAAACTGGTTGAGAAGTCAACGCACCATTATTGTGCTTTTTCATTCGTTTGCTATCAGTGGTTGTTGACTATGCTATGCAAGTGGTTTTTGGCTATGCTATAGAAACTGGTTGAGAAGTCAACGCACCATTATTGTGCTTTTTCATTGGTTTGCTATTAGTGGTTGTTGACTATGCTATACAAGCATAAGTACAAGTGGTTTATTGTAACGCTACGTTACAGTCCCCCTCCCACTTCGGTTGACGGAAAGCTGCGGTGGGGAAAGATGGATCTCCAGGCATGGCCTAGGTCTTGTGCCGGTGTGCATGTGGGCGAAGCACTTTATTAAAAAAAAATTTTTTTTCCCAAAAATATACAGAGTCATTCCACTTATATCTAACAGAGTTAATGTTATTGTAATTGTTCAAAAAAAAATGTTCCACTGTTTTGTTGTTGTTGTTTTTTTTTTTTTTTTTTTTTTTTTTTTTTTTTTTTTTTTTTTTGTCGGGGGTGGAGTCGTACTAAACTGTGTCCGTTGTCGTACTTCTCTTGTTCCCCTTTTAATGTTATGTAGATATGTATGTATGTATTTTTTTTTTTTTTTTTTTTTTTTTTTTTTTTTTTTTGTGAAAATAATTTACAATTCATTTCTGACTTAAATCTAACAAGTTTTTGTAAAAGGTATGAAAATATAAAAATATAAAAAAGAAATGCGGCGGCCTCTTCTCTTGCTGTCTCATTCGATTTGTACCATTCGGTTGATTCCCATCAGCGAGACTTTCGCCCGGTTCTCGCCCATCATCTTCACCTTGACGCGCTGGTTCTTCCAATAAAATTTCCAGCACTTTTTGCTCCGTTTTGTCGGGCGTTTTAGTTTAAGTTCCCCGAAAAATTGTTCGGGATCGGGGTGCCCCTCTTCGTATGTCGTTTTCTTCATTTCGTTGTGTTCGGTGTCGCCCCGTCCCTGTGGCTCTGGTTGCGGGTCTTCTTTTATGGCCATTAGTTGCTCTATTGGTGGCCCATGAAAAATTTGGATTCTCTGAATCTTTGGTTTGTTTGCCGGCCACACTGTTGCCTCAAACGGCGGGCGCCACGGGCGTATCGGTTTCGGTGAGTCCGGTGGTGTGTGTTGCCGCTGTTTTCGACTCATTGTTGGACAGTTGGTTCCTGCAATGAGTAAGCAAAACGAGGGTTGTTTAGAATTTGTACGGCTTTAAATCTTGCAAGTGCGCGTGTTGTTGCTTTGTTTGCCCCGGGTGGCCTACTTTCACCGTGTTCGTGGAAACATATTCCATCACCAAGTACGGGCCGGAAAATTTTGGTGCTAACTTCTGGGCGAATTTGTCGGCCGCGGATGAGAGTGGGTGGTCCCTTTTCATCACCTGCTCGCCTATGCGTGGCTTCCATTGCCGTCTGCGTAAGTCGTAGTGTTTTTTCTGTTGCTTTGAAGCTTTGGCTAGGTGCCCTTTTATCTCGTCCCATAACTTGGTGATGGACGGTGGTACGGTTGGTGGCTCTGCTGGTACTGCTCCCTCCGTGCGCACTTGCTGCGGTGCTGTAAGGTCTCTACCGAAGTTGATTTCTGCTGCTGATGCTGTTGTCGACTCGTGGCTAGCCGTGTTTATCGCGAATGCTATTTGCGGAATCTCCTGGTCCCAGGTGCGGTGGTCGTCCTTGCATCGCTGAGCTATCATGGTTTTCACGACTCGGTTGGTTCGCTCGGTGGGGTTTTCGTGCGGGGCGTAAGCTGCCGTAAACTTGTGATCGATGCGGTGGTCGTTCAAAAACGCTGCTAATGCCTTCCCGACGAATTGTTTACCATTGTCGGTGAGGAAGGTTTTCGGGCAGCCAAATCGGTATATGACTCTTTCTTGGAGTGCTTTGATTACGCTTGTCGTTGTCGCTTGGCGCACTGGGATCAACTCCACCCACTTGGAGAATTTATCCACCATGACGAGGAGACAAGTATTTCCTTGCTTGGAACGGGGCAGTGGTCCCACGAAGTCAGCGGTTACTATTTCCCACGGCCGTGATGATTGCATGGTTGCCATCAATCCTGCTGGGCGTCTTTGCTCGACTTTGTATTCTGCGCATCTGATACACTTCCGTACGTGTTTGAGAACATCGCGGAACATCCCGGGCCAGTAATAGTTCTGTTGTGCTCTCTTAAGCGTCTTCTTCACCCCGAGATGTCCGGCGGCGGCGGCGTCATGGACTTCTTGTAGTACGTCCTTTCGTCGGTCGGCTGGGATGCACAGCTTCCATTGCGGTGACCGCGAGAGTTGATTTCTCGGGGAAATGTGGCGGAAGAGTCGGTTATCGACGATTTGGTAATCTGGATGTGCTTGAGGTTTTTCCCGCACCTGTCTTGCTTTCCTCTCGTGCCAGTCGTTTGTTCCGTTGGTTATGGTGTACAAAATGTCATCATCGGCGTGTTGTAGCGGGCAGCGGGAGAGTGCGTCGGCTACCACGTTCTGTGCTCCTTTTCGGTATTCTATCTCGAAATTATATTGTTGCAATTCCAGTGCCCATCTTGCCAGGCGTCCAGAGGGGTTCTGGAGCGAGTGCAGCCATTTTAGTGAGTGGTGGTCGGTGATGACGGTGAAGTGATACCCCTCCAGGTACGGTCTCATCTTACGGATACCCCATAGCACGGCTAGGCATTCCTGTTCGGTGGCCGAGTATCGCTTTTCCAGCTGGGTTAGGCTTCGGCTGGCGTAAGCTACTACGTTCTCGTGGTCGGAATGGCGTTGATAGAGCACGACGCCCAGGCCCTCTCCGCTCGCGTCGGTCTGGAGAAAAAACGGTCGAGAGAAGTCCGGACAACAAAGTATTGGCGCGCTGGAAAGCTTATCCTTGAGTGCTTTGAAAGCGTGATTTTGCTGCGCCTCCCATTTCCAGACTTGTCCCTTTTTCAGCAGTTGGTTAAGCGGCGCGGCGAGCGTAGAGAAGTCTGCCACGAAGCGGCGGTACCAAGACGCGAGTCCAAGAAAACGGCGGAGCTCTTTGAGCGTTTTCGGTGCGGGCATCTCCTGTACAGCGGATACTTTTGCTGGATCGGTGTGAATTCCTTTCGAACTGATGATGTGTCCTAGGTAATGGAGTTGTTGCTGGACGAAGCTGCACTTTTCGAAGTTTACTTGCATCTTGTGTCTTTGTAGGCGCTCGAACACTTCCTTCAAGATCGCCAAGTGTTCTGCGAAGGTATCTCCCAATACGATGATATCGTCCAGGTAGGCGAAAACTTTTGGTTGGAGTTCGGGTCCAAGTATCGCATCCAGAGCGCGTTGAAAGGTAGCCGGAGCAGAGTGTAGGCCAAATGGCATGACCTTCCACTGGAACAACCCTCTGCCAGGAACTGTAAATGCGGTGTATGGTCGGGATGCTCTGGCGAGCGGGATTTGCCAGTAGCCGTTCTTCAAGTCAATGGTCGAGATGAATTTCGCCTCTTTCAGCTGGTCGAGAATGGCTCCAATTTGCGGCAACGGGTAAGCGTCTGGTTCGCTGGCGGCGTTGAGCTGACGGTAATCTATGCACATCCTCCACGTGCCCTGTTTTTTGCGGACTAGCACGATTGGCGAGCTGTACGCGCTTCGTGATGGTTCTATTCTTCCTCCGGCTAATAACTCGTCTACCTCTTCGTTGATTACTTGTTGCATGGCCGGGTTGCGGGGGTAGTATCGTTGCTTCAGCGGTCGGTTGTGTTTGAGACGAATCGTATGCTCGGCTGCAGTGCTTGGTCCGATGATTTCGCCAAACCGCTTTTGGTGATGCGCCAGGAAGTTTCCCAGTTCCGTGTTTTGTTCGTCGCTCAGGTGTTCTCGGCTCGTCAATGTACATAGCGTATCCAGTTCGGGTGCTCTCTTGGTCACGGTGGCCTCTAGTGGCTGGCCATCCAGCGTGAGGATGATTCCCCTCTTTCTTAGGAAGTCCATTCCGAGGATTACCTGTTCGGCCAAGTTTGGGATAACGGACAGCATCGCGTCTGTGGCTCGTCCTTGATACACAATCCTTGCCGGGTAGGAATTTGAGGTAAAGACGCACGTTTGGTCTGCCAGCTGGATACTTCGCTTGTTGGGGCGTGCCTTGATGTTGTTCTTTTCTAGGTGTTTCCGTACGGTGTCATCTACATAGGATAGGGTGGCGCCGGTGTCCACTAGTGCGCGCACGCTCATGTCCTCGATGACCACTGGTATATAGAATCGGCCATCTACTTGTGGTTTTGCGGTTGATTTGCTGGCGGGTGGTTCCCTCGGCTTCTCTGGTCGGACGTACGGTGCTTGGCGGCTTCCTTTAATAGCGTTGGACGGCGTTCGGGATGCGTTCTCGGTAATTGGGCTAGTCGGAGGGCATGGGCAGTCCCTGGAGAGGATGTTGTCTTGGCCACACCGGGAGCAGAACTTCCTCCAGGGGCCCTTACATTGGAAGCGGTGGTGTCCGCGTTCCTTGCAGCGCCAACAGCACTCTTTGCTGTCGTATTCCATGGGTAGGTGGTATAGGCTGTGGGCCACCATTTTTCCCTGTTTCGCTTCCTCGCCTCTTAACAGCTCATACTCTTCCGTTAGCTCCAGGAGCTCCTCGATCGTCCTAAACTCGCTGCGTTTGACGAAAAGGCGGTATTCCACGCGTAGACCATCATAGATCCGTTCGAGGTGATTCTCTTCGCACATCGTCGGGTGTTGGCGGATCAGCGTTTCCAGTGCGAGGATGTAGTCCTTGGCCTTCTCTCGGCCTTGCTGTTTGCGTTGTCGGATGGCCTCTTCCAATTGTCGTATGTGTCGCTTAGGTAGAAAAAAATTTTGCACCTCCCTCCGCAGATCGCTCCAGCGGTGTATGTGTTGCTTACGGACGCGGTACCATTGCAGTGCCTTCCCACGTAGAAGCTCCGGCAGTGTTGGGAGGAGTCGGTCGACGGGGATGCGGTAGCATTCGGCAAGCTCCTCTATCCTCTCAAGAAATTCGTGCAGTGACTCCTCCCCTGAAAAGTGCAAGTCCCAGCGGCGAACGGTATTCATAAGTTCACCGTCGCTCATTTCGTCTCGTTTCGGTAATGCGTTCTCTCCCTTTCCTCCGTGCGGCTGTGGGCTGTGGATCTGGATTGAAGGGATCGGATTTGTTGTTGGCTGGGGTAGCGTAGCGAACTTCCCCTCTTCCTCGTTCACTTCTCGTTCCAGCTCTTTCAACAGGTCTTCACTGGATTTCCTGGCGCGTTTCGCTCGCACGTAAGTACTCAGTGCGCGACGCAGCTCGGCTACGGTTTGGCCTTCCACGTCGATTCGGTGTTCCTTACACTCCTCGATCAGCTTCTCCTTCCTAAGTAGGTAGATCCAATTGAGCGAGTCGGTGTTCAGCAACGTGCCTTCCGGAGCCTGTGTGTGTGTTGTTTCTAGCGATGTGTTCGTTGAACCCGCCCCGGCAGTGTTGGTGGTGGTTGCAGTTGTTTTTCCACGGTCATCTGCGGAGGAGGGTCCCTGCTCGGGCGCCATTTATGAGGTGGGTTTTGTCTAAGGCTGGGGTAACGCTCAGTCAATCCAGAGTCGAGTAAAGGTCCCACAAACCCCTACTGAATAAATACACGATATTTATGTGTTACGAACACACGCACACACGGCTGGAGATATTAGGCGGACAGCAGCTTTCCGTCGCAAGATGGCGAGGGGGCGGAGCGTCGACTAACGGAGGTTCGGTAGGGCGGCTGAACGGGCGGGTAACGGACGGACTGGTACGGCGGTACGGAGGCAGCGGCGGGATAGAAGCAACGGCTTAACTGCGGTAGGATGGCAAGCGGCCAACGGTCGTCGTCGCAGTGGCGGGACGGATGCAGCGGCTTAACGGCGGTAGGATGGCGGACGGCCAACGGTCGTCGTCGCAGTGGCGGGACGGATGCAGCGGCTTAACGGCGGTAGGATGGCGGACGGCCAACGGTCGTCGTCGCAGTGGCGGGACGGATGCAGCGGCTTAACGGCGGTAGGATGGCGGACGGCCAACGGTCGTCGTCGCAGTGGCGGGACGGATGCAGCGGCTTAACGGCGGTAGGATGGCGGACGGCCAACGGACGTCGTAGCAGCGGCGTGACGGATGCAGCAGCCTAACGGCGGTATGATGGCGGACGGCCAACGGACGTCGTAGCAGCGGCGTGACGGATGCAGCGGCTTAACGGCGGTAGGATGGCGAACGGCCAACGGTCGTCGTAGCAGCGGCGGCACCAGAGGGGCGACGATGCGGCGGTGGGCTACGGAGCGCGTACCAGGGCCGTGGTGAGAGGGGAGATGGGCTGGCGACGGGGTTTACCTGGACAGCGGCAGCGTGTTCCGGGCGGGATAGGATGGACGTACCAGCGGACTTGTATTGGTCGGTCGGCTTCGGTAGGATCGGGCTGATCGAACGTCTTCGGCAGGCTTGGTAATCGGCGGGGTCAGTCACCTGCGGGAGAAACTGCGAGGACTCGGGTTAGTGCTGGTTTCACCGCTGGACACCCCCGCCTCCCTACTTGCACACTAGTAGAAGGTGCGTAAGGGGGGTGGGGTTGTACCAGCCGAGGCGCCGTGGGTCGACCCGTGGCGGAGGGGAAGTGCACCTTAACGGCACAGCGGTAGCCCCTTGTGCGCACGCATCGGCTCACGGCCGAAACCAGAGCTGCGGAGAGGGGGTCGTGCGGTCGTTCGGGCGGCGAGTCATTCCTTACCAGACCAGGACGACGGAGGGAAGGGTAGTCCGAAGACACCACTCGCGTCATCCTGGTGCAGCAGGGGGTGACTCGCGCCACGGCCGCACCCTCTTCTCCCCAGCTAACTAGAGGGAGTGGTTCCTCCGCTCCGGCCAGCCTACTAAAATCAGAGCTGAGGGGGGAGGGGGTTATTTGGTCATTAAGGCAGCGGGCCGCTCAACACCAGGGTGGGCGACGGAGGGAAGGATAGTCCGAAGACACCACTCGCGTCGTCCAGCCCAGGTGAAGGGTGACTCGCGCCATGACAGCGCCCCTTCCGCTCAGTCCGAGCCGCGGGGAGGGGGGTTATTTGGTCATTAAGGCAGCGGGCCGCTCAACACCAGGGTGGGCGACGGAGGGAAGGATAGTCCGAAGACACCACTCGCGTCGTCCAACTCTGGTGGAGGGTGACCCGCGCCATGACAGCGCCCCCCTCCACTCGGCTAGCTAGCCGGAGTGGCAATTTTGTCTTTAAAAAGACAACCACTCCCGCTGGCTCACCTGCGAGGACTGAATTGCAAAAATGCAAATTCAATGTTTATATGGGTGGTGCCGCAAACTGGTTGAGAAGTCAACGCACCATTATTGTGCTTTTTCATTCGTTTGCTATCAGTGGTTGTTGACTATGCTATACAAGTGGTTTTTGGCTATGCTATAGAAACTGGTTGAGAAGTCAACGCACCATTATTGTGCTTTTTCATTGGTTTGCTATTAGTGGTTGTTGACTATGCTATACAAGCATAAGTACAAGTGGTTTATTGTAACGCTACGTTACAACCTACTAAAGGATTTTGCATCACTGATTTCGCTTATTCTTGAGGACAGTTTAAAAACATGTTCGCCTTGGGTCATTTTATTTGAATTAACTGTTCATTATTAATTTTTCCAAAAATGCAAAGTGAGCATATAAATTTATTATATAACTTTTATTTTAGTATTTTGTTTTAATAACTTGCTGAATTGGGTGATAGAAATTCCTTGTTAAGCTGACATCAAAAGCGCCTGTTATTTTAAATAACTTTTGAATAGTTATAAAGAGTTAAATTTCGCAATTAGTTTCTTATAACTGGCAGTGATGCGCATCCGTTGATACCAATTTCGACCATATCCGACCAATTTTCGACATGAACAATAAATGGCCTAAACAGTCTTAAACGAGTACAAAATATAGTAACGCGCTTGACCCCGCGCCGCCACTCCGATATTTTTGACATTCGGCGGCGGCGTGCGAAAAACGACCAAAATCGGCGGCGTATATCTCTAGTAGGTACTTCACCACATTACCTACTTGAGGATTAGCAAAAAAAAACCCGGTGTTTTCGTTGACATTTCACAAAAAAAGTTATTGAAAACGTTAAAAAATAGTTAAATTGTGTTTATTGTATCAAAATTATATTTTTATAGCGTTGGAATTGACGAATCTCATGCCAAGGTGAATCACCCCAAAGGTGAATTACCTACCCGCGATGATGCTTTACTGTTTCCCACTATTCATTCTGTTGGCGGTGATCTTTAGTTACACTTTGGACAGGCAGTCTCATATAGGCTCCGGCGACTAACAACGAGATTGACTGGATTTTGTGTGTGTAAGTGCAGTCGGGTGGCTTCGTGACACACGTACGTATTTATTGTCGGCTACACGTTGATGAAAATAAAAAATTTTTGATTTTTTCAATTGACGCTTGCTTATTTGATCGTCGCGGGGTGTGATTGACAAAACAGCAGTGTTGTATTTAGTTTGTGTTGACATTCAAAATGAACAAGTGCGCGGAAGAACAGCAATTCATATTAAAATTTTTATATTCCTTTTTACATGACATTTTTAATTCGTTTAAAAGATGTACATGTGTTGTAGCGCACTACCCTAAGAATTTCCCACTGGGACATTCGAGTATCGAATGAGCACGGTAATCCGATACTAGCCTCTAAAGGCAAGATGTTAATAAGCATTTACAGACGTATGCATGCACATGTTCATAACGATACCGTTAAATCCAGCGAGCGAGTGAACTTTTTGCACATTTGCTTATGGCCTTTGTTTGTTTTTCAAATTGCATTCCGATGTCTAGCAACAACTTGCTTGTGGACCGCTACCTGGCACAGAATAAATCGATGCTAGACAATTAATGAAGCCTAATTTGAAGCTGACTAGAAAAACAAGAGTCAGTTCCTGATAAGCAATGAAAGTTAAAAGTCGCTCGGGTTATGAATAACGCGGTAGAAAACCCGAGTCATAAGGTGAAGTGTGCTTTTGCTGTTTTTTTTTTGCCGTGAGATGCACTGTTTAGTAGGATGATTGCTTGTGATTTGTCAAATTAATTGATTGACTTTTAAGTAAAAAAAAAAAATTTAAATGCGCTATCAAAAGGAACGTGCATATAAAAACATAAAAGCAGTTACTGCAGTGTAAATACAATAAAATTATAAACTTGCACATTCACACAAACTTAGATAATGTGAAGTGTAGGCAGTTGCCCTTTACCGCGGAACCAAAAGCAATCCTTAATATTTAATTTATTGACCGGCCATAAATATAATTAAAACTTGAATCGAACTTTAACAAAAAGTGCAGTGCAACAACAGCTAACGCAACTTCTTTTTTAAAAAGCGAAGCAATAGCTGAGAAATTGCAAAATATATATACGTTCATGTGCAGCATATGCACCAAATTATGGAAACACAAATGTCCAATAAATAGAATAGAGATCGTGCATTTAAGCAGCCAAAAGGGCTGAAATCCAACCGTCTTTAAACAGCTAATCAAAACGTCGAAATGCGATAAGAATCTCCTTGAGTTTAAAATGAAACTTATTGGTATTTCATCAACACGTCTGAGAGGGTAAAGGATAACCAGCTTTTCTATGGATACAGGCAGACTTGCGATATGACCAAAACATCGGACTTTAAGCACGTATAATATCCCCGGAAGGATATCATTGATGTTGATTTGATAGATTATCTTAGGACCGTAGGCGTATTTTTCTTGCTAGTACATACATAAATATGATTAATGCTCAGTTTTTAACGAACCTCTGACCGATACGGACGTATTTGCATCGAAGCAGCTAGTCAAGCAAACTATCGTGTTATCAAGTGTAATTTTAATTACTGCGTTCTCTTTAGTGCACAAGCGAGAAATATTTTTTTCTCTTCTCTTTTCTGTGTAATAAAATTTGTACAAAACAATTTCTAAACATTATAACTTAAACATACATCATGGGCAAACCGCCCGACAAAGCAGGGCACCCATCGTGTTCGAGTTTTGAATATGACGATACGAAAAAACTTAATTTCAACAGTGAAGGTCCAAAATATTTAATAGTATCAAGAGTTGAAAGTGAAGAAACATTAAAAAATGTATCGCCATTTTTAATTAAAAAAGTGATTGATGCCACGTGCTCTGGTGAAGTGGATATGTGCAAAAAAATAAGCAACGGTTCCATGATAATAAAAACAAAAAACATTAGCCAAGCACAAAAACTTGTTACCTTGATTTCCTTCTCACCCTCAATAAAAATTGAGATAACAGAGCATAAGACTCTCAATTTCTCAAAAGGCGTAGTATATTCCAATGATCTTAGAAGAATAGAAGAAGACTTAATTGTTGAAGAACTAAAATCACAAAATGTGATAAGTGCAAAAAAAATCTTAAAAAAAGTGAATGGCTCTTTACAAGAAACGGGACTTATTATTATAACATTTGCCACGCCATACCTTCCAGGAGAACTCTCCATTGGATACGAAAAAGTTAAAGTTCGGCCGTATATCCCATTACCACTTCGTTGCTTCAATTGCTTCCGATATGGGCATATAACGAAAACCTGCAAAAGTGAGAAAATTTGCCCCATTTGCTCTACCAATTCACATTCGATCTCCGAAACAGACACACCATGTTCACTTCCTAAGGTATGCATAAACTGCACTCAGGAAAAAACTTGCCCAATATTCATGAGAGAAAAAGACATTCAAGCCATAATTACGTTAGAAAAAGCAGACCGTAAAAGAGCCATCGCAATATACAAAAATAGAAATCCCAACGGTGACGCTTCGTATTCATCAATTGTGAAAGCAAACCAAACTTCATACGCAATCTCCAGTAAAACAGCCAACAACTACAACCAAAGAGAAGTCGTCAGCTATTGCGATTTACCTACCAAGACTCTTTCACCTTCGCCTTGTACAAGTAGTAAACCATGCGATATTACTACAACTACAACTCCCAATAAACTGCAAAAAAAGAAAAATATCACTGTTCTGCCAAAGAACGCCTCTAATAGATTAAGGCAGCAAATGCGACAGAAATTATCATTGTCAAAAAACACATCTCTCTCAAAAGCTAACGTAGCTAAAAAGAAAAGCTGCAAATTAAACGTTTCAGACCCCCTAGATATGATTGTAGAAGAAATTCTATAATCAAAACACACCCAACCCTATTAATAAAAGCATTTAAATGTATAAATCTGTTTATGTACATTTACATAAATATGTTTACACATTTATATGCGTACTCATAATTAAATACATAATTAAAAAAAATAATAATAAGCCCAGTAAGTAATTAAGTATTAAAAATTTAAGTATTCTCTTATTAACAAAAAAGAAGAGAAAGACAAAGACAAGTTCGTGCCATTTGAATATAATAATAACAACTTTAACCTGCATTGTACACAAACAATGTACATACATATTCGTTTTTAGCACCCAGCCACGAATCACACATAGCAAACTTCCAGCCTGCTCTAATCAGTAGGCCGTTGAATACACAGTTTTTTTTTTGCACGACTCTCTTAAACATTCCTTCTCTTATTATGATGTTTGTATTTGTTCGCTTTCCAGTAAGCTGTTTAACGTACAGCGTGAAATAAATTCAAAAGCAAGCATATCAAAATCTCCCTCTGCTCTTGTCTACGGCAGGGTCGTTTAATAAACAAACTTGCAGTAGAAACACTTTTTCAAATACCAACTTCTCGTTTTCTAACGTTTATGCTTTCTATTTTCTCTATTCTTTTTGACATACAAATATTCTTCTTTTTATACGCAAGAGCGTATAAAAATTGAGCAAATAGTCATATCAATGGACTTCAGAATTCTCCAGTGGAACATGAAAGGTTATCTTAATAACCTCCCTGATCTTCAACTTATTATAAAAGAGGAAAACCCCAGCTTTATTTCTCTTCAGGAGACTCATTGTCAGTCGAATTTTACTCCAATCCCACCACATAATTATGTAAGTTATTTTCAAAATTGCCCTTCAAATGAATATGCAAAACAAAGAGTAGGAGTACTTATTAAAAAAAATATACCGCACAAACTTTGTCAAATAAATACGGCTTTGCAAGTCATTGCAATCGAAGTAAATTTAAACATTTCTTTCACAATTATTTCCATATATATACCTCCCTCACAATCTTTCTCTCAACTTGACCTAACAAATATTTTTTCCAATTTCAACACCCCATTAGTCGTACTTGGGGACCTCAATAGCTGGAAAACCATATGGGGTTCAGCTAAAAATAACAGTCGTGGAAATATTGTCGAAGGAGCTCTAATGTACTCTAACTTGTGCGTTTTAAATGACGGCAGACCAACGCATTTCTCCACACATTGCACATTTACTCATATTGACATTTCCTGTTGTTCTCTAACACTTGTACCAATCACTTCGTGGTTAGTACTCGAAGATTTGCATCACAGTGATCAATTCCCCATAAAAATATCAATCAACTTACAACAACGTCAGCCACAGCCAAGACCAACTCTCAAAAAATTTTTGCTGGATCAAGCAGATTGGCCAAAATTTTCAGCACAAGCTGATATCGAGCTCTCGAATAGGCCTTTGAATAATCATAGCAACAAAGACGCCGCTTTATTTACTAAAGCCATCAAAATTTCAGCAAATTTACATATACCCCAATCAAAAAATAGAAACTTCTTCAGCGTACCATGGTGGAATGCTGATTTAGCTAAATTGAGAAGAGTAAAAATGGATGCCTGGCACCTATTTAAAGCTAACTCTGTACCTAGTCATTTGTTAAATTTCAAGAAACTCAACGCAAAGTTCAGGTTCGAAGCAAAAAAGGCAAAAAGAAAAAGCTTTGAAGATTTCACTAAATCAATAAATAAAGACTATCCTATAGCAGACATATGGAACAAAATTAACAGATTGTCAGGAAAATCGAGCAGCAATACAATCACTGCAATTAAAACTCAGAGCGAAACACTTGTCGATGCTGAAAAGATTGCGAATTACATTGGTACTGAATGGTCCCATTATGTCATCAGATAGTAACTTTTCCCCTGCATACAATCAGTTAAAAAACCAAAAAAATAATTTTACTGTCTTGGTCACACATAATAAAAAAGCGAAAAATATTGAAGAACCTATTTCTCTTATTGAGCTAGATAGCTGTCTTCGTAAAGTTAAAGGCAAAACTCCGGGTATGGATCGTATTTCATATCAAATGTTGAAAAATGTATCGCCTTTTGCGAAAAAACGCCTAGTTAATTTGTTTAATACAATTTTCAACTCTGGAGTAATTCCACATGCATGGAAGCTTGCAACGATAATTCCTATTCCAAAACCCCAAAAAGACATGTCGAGCATTAACGGGCTTAGGCCAATTTCACTGCTCTCATGTATTTCGAAAATTCTTGAAAGAATTATAGCAAACAGATTGTCATGGTTTATGGAAGAACAAAAATGTGTTGCTAATAACCAAGTAGCTTTTCAACCCGGAAAAGGATGCGATGACGCCCTACTGCATTTTGATTTTTATGTTTCAAACGCGTTGTCAGCAAAAAACCACGTTACCGTATTATCATTAGACTTCGAAAAAGCATTCAATAGAATAGGCTCTCACGTGATACTAGATGTTCTTCATTCTCTAAAACTTGGGCAAAACATTTTTAACTTTGTAAAATCGTTCCTATCAAATCTTCGTTTTCAAATAAGAATTAACAATATATATTCGAACATCTATCCTTTGGAAAATGGTATACCGCAGGGTTCACTTCTATCGGTAACTCTTTTCCAAATAGCCTTCAATAAAATAAGTAGTATTATACTTAAAATACTACATGTTGATCACTTTCTTTATGCTGATGATCTTTACATATTGTGCAAACGAAATGACAATAACGAAGCCTGTAACATTTTAACGTCCGTTTTACAGGATATAGCAGTCTGGTGTGATACGTCAGGTGCTAAAATATCATTTCAAAAGTCAAAAAAATTCCATATTTGTAGAAAAAGTAATTGTGGCTCCACAAATATAAACATAAATGTTAACAATTTTGCTATAGAAAATGTAAATAAACTTAAAATTCTTGGAGTGACATTTTCACAAAGATACTACTGGAAAGAACAATGCCTTGAATTAAAAAAGTCACTAGCTAATAGAGTAAATCTTATATGTTACTTATCAAAGAAAACTTTCACTCATATTAACACATTAACGTATTAATAAAAACCTTAGTTTTAAGCAAAATCGACTACGCACTTTACTTGTATGGCCGAACTACACCACCTAACCTTAATCTTATCAAACTACTTTATCATCAAGCTGTAAGAGCTAGTATTTATGCTTACCGTACTACTACTACTACAAATGCACTCACGGAAGCCGGACTTCCTTCAATTGAAAGACGAGTTACAGAGATGGTTGGCAGACTATTGTCAAAAATTCTCTTTCCTAATAATTCAATTATCGACGAAGATATAAAACGTATACAGTCATGGAAAAGGGAGCGTAGAATAACTTCAGCTTTGTCCTCGTCTCTGCACTATGCCGCCGAACTTGATATACCAACAAATACAACAAAGCTTCATCCCATTACTCGGATATGGTCCATGTCGTCAGAAACTTTCAACACTACATTGTCAACACTACACAAAGACGTAACCCCAAAAGAAATGTATCTAAGTTCCTTCAATGAGATAAAAAAACTCACTTAAAGAGGAAGGCTGGAACTTTCTCTACACAGACGGACCTAAAGAGAAAGTAAGTTCTACAGGCTATGCCATCATAAACGATGAGGAGGAAGTGGTAGCGTTAAGTCGTCTCCACGAATCTGCATCCATATTCACTGCAGAAGCAAGTGCTATATACACAGCACTAAAAATAGCAATAAACAATTGCCAAAAAACTGTAATTTTCACAGACAGTCTTTCGGTAATAAAATCTATATTTTAATATAATTGTGTAAACTGGAACATCATACAAAAAATAAGAAATATTCTTAAAAATAACACAATAGAGCTTTTGTTGTTCTGGATACCAAGTCACGTTGGAATAAAAGGCAATGAACAAGCAGACATTGCAGCGAAATACGCATGCTCTGCACCAATCACAACTGATTCAGTTATTGAAAAAATAGACATTAAAAGATTTGTGAAAGTATTTTTCAAAGAAAAAAATAAAAGCAATTTCTGCAACTATATCCACCATCACTACACCGCTATCAATAGAAGTGGCGAACCACCTCAATACCCAACTGATGCAAGTAAATATAAAATACGAATATTTTCAAGACTGCGTCTGGGACACACAAACGCAACACATCAATATCTTTTCGACAGCAGTAAAACTGAATATTGTGTTTCTTGTGGAGGGCGTTTAACTATCTCCCATATTTTGTATGACTGCTCGCACCGATATCAGAAATGAGGTTTTTGGTAATAACAGAGCAATGGAAATATTAAAAAATCCATCATATAAAAACATCAACGACATGTATCAATATGTAAAAAAAACCAAGCTAAAATTGTAACCACAACATATGAATACATATTTTAACTCTTATTATAAGAATACATAATTATTAAAAAATAGAAATTATTTAGTTTTAAGTTGTAAATAGTGGTATTAGTATTAATACATTTTTCTAAGCTCAAAGTTGTAAATATTAAGTGCCTATATAATAGTCTTTAATTTTAAGTAGAGCTGATAGCCATAGCAGCTAGTGCTCTCTTTTGTTAGTCTTAAAATTCATTTTAAGCCTAAATACATAATAATAATAATAATATGAATAATGCTTCAGTGCAATTCTGTTAAGATGTACATAGCTATTAGTAATTACATATGTACTAACAATTGAAAGTTTGATTAGTTTCATTGAGCAGACGTTTATTTGCTATAGCAATCTGTTATGGTGATTTCGATGATTTTAGGTTTCTTGCACCAAAATTGATATACATAAAAGGTCAATTAATTGAGTTAAGCAATAGTGCATAAATGACAATGTGAGAAAAAGTTTCAAATTTTATATGTAAATTCATGTGTAAAAATTATATCCATTTCTTGGATATTCGCGAGATATAGTTTCAGGCGCATTAAAGCGCATCCTCATACATTTCTAGTTATCAGGGTGTGTGCAAAACATTTGCTGTGCATGCACATGTATGTATGTGACGTACACAGGCATAATTCGGGTCTACCTATTTAGCTATAGAACCTCTGGTTCTAATTGATTATGATTCTTCAACTACACGCATGTTTGATTACAGCATAAACCTATCGCGTTTGCATCCTCGTCGTCGCTGGTACCAACGTCGCATCGATGGTGTAGCCGAGTAAGCATGTAAGTAAATCCGTTCACATTCTATTTTACATATGTATGCACATGTTTTATGTCATTTTTTTTTTTTAAGAGGGCATTATTTTCAATAGCCTCTCAAACTAAAATTTTCAACCCTTGGGTTTTAACCACGATCTCCAAGATATTACCTTTACATTGATATGCGCAGTTGATCGCATGTGTATGTCGATTTAAAAATCGCGTGGTTGAAACAATTTGCACACCCAAGTTAGCTAAATGGGTATTGAGGAAAATACTACAAGGATAATTATGGTAGTAACCTTAACAAACTTCGTCCTCATATTTAGCCTACGTTCTAAATACATTCTATTAAGCCAAATACAATTGTATTGAATTTCTGTTTGTTAATACGTATACCTTCAGGGATATTTAGACTAATAGGCTATCTGTTTTGAACATGATGATAAAGTTGATTGAATCCAAAGTATTTCGTTTGAATAGATAACTATTAAATGCTAGTAATAAGGAAGCAGGGAAATTTTGTTAAAGATTTTCTTATGAATAAAATGAGAAATTGTGAATTGCTAAAGATGGAATTCTAGGGTTTTATTGGCCGTTGACGAAATGTAGGGATATTGGTGGCTGAGATGAAGTAAGTATTAAGAGGGTTAACCGACGAACATAAATTTTTTTTGGTTAACAGGTCGGGTGGGTAGATACATGGGGAGTTCTTCCAGCTTTTCTTCCCCATAAACGACGATTGGTGTAACATTCCTCGTTCTTCTTTCTTGCCTTGTTCATTTTCCTAGTCACTTAGTTTTTTTCTTTGTTTGTTTTGCACTGTCAATTTGCTGGCGCAATTCCGCGTAGAATACCCCTTTGTTACCGTAGGCATATATTTAAATATTTTTTGTACGACTTCTTTGCGTGAGGCTGAAGCACCCCCACCCCCAATTTCCCTGAGCTAAGCTGAAGCATAGCTAGATATGCCACCTCGCCTCAGTCCAATCGCACCTTTGTAAATTTTCCTTATTTGAACAACGTCGTGAGAAGAGGTTCGCTACAGTGTAAACCTATTACGTTTTGCGTACAAGCTTTACATTCACAATTCCTTTTTATCACTCTTTTTCCTTTTCTTTTTATTTAATAACACTGCTGTAGTTGCAATTAAAAAAAAACATTACCCGATTTCGAACGAAACCATGTCTCAATGCAAATGTTGATTGATGGCTCTTTATTTGATAGTCGCGGGGCAAGCGTCAACCACCCGACACACACTCATACAAAAATTCAGTCAATATCGTTGTTAATCGCCGGAGCCTAATAGTTTTAATTTTCTAACTTCGTTTGTATCTGGCAATTTTACAGTTACTCGCTTGTGCATATATTTTTTTGAACTCTAGCTTATACTCCTGTGCAACACTAAGATCCTTGCGATAATATGGTGCAAATATTTGGTTTTCTTGTTGGAAATTAATTTAATTGATCAATTATTCAAAAGATCAGTGAACTAAAAAAGATCTTGTAACATTAACCCTAGGACTTATACCAAAGTACAGGTGTAGCTAATTTGGAGTGATGTAGCTCCTAAATCGCTAAAGATATTGACTTGAAATTTTTGATCTAGGAAAACGAAGTAAATCTACGTCGATTGGTGTCTTATTTGTTATGCTAGGTCAATGCATTGATGAGATATAAGCCTTCAAAGTTGACACCTACGACTTCTTATACCCGGGTACGGGTGTGGCCAGTAGCTTTTTTTCTCGTTTTTTCTCATTTCTTGAAGGAAACAAATTTTTATTTATTATTTTTTTTTATAAAATATTATTTTATTGATTATTTCTTATAACTAAATATGCAAACAAATTTAAATTATTCAATTGTCTTCATTATTTTCACAAATATTACATGTAAATGTATTTGAAGAATGCTGTATGCATATTCGGCGCTGACATTTCTGCACATGTTACGCGTTCGTCTTCTGTGTTGGTCATGGATGTAGCAGAGAAAACAGCTTCCAACATGCTTTTTCTTTTTTTTTGCACCAGCAGCTGCAGACGTTGATGTCCTATTGTCAGCATTTCCTTGCAAGGCCGTACTTATGAAACTCGCGACTGCAATTTTTGTGTTGAAGTTCCGCATCACTTGCTGATTCACCGAACGCTCTTCAATTATGGGCATAGACAGTTCCTTGGCGAGCTGGCGAAGAAATCTCTTACGCTTCGCATTGGTGCATCTGATGTTGGGATTATTCTCATAATATATGATGTACGCTGCCAATGCCGTCAAATCAATCATATTGAAGAATAGGGACAACGGCCAACGCTTTGTCATCCTTTGGAAAGTATATTCTCCAAGCAATTGGTCCATCACGTCCACCCCTCCTTTTGTCTTGTTATAAAACTCGATCAATTCTGGTTTGCCGCTTTCGCCAATGTGATCATCGTCATGCGTTGATGATAGTAATAAAACTGCCTTGTTTTTTTTCGGCACATAGGAGCAAATGGATATGATGGGCCTAAAACCGAATGTACTTGACCTCTCTGCACGATCTTGTGTGCCAACATCTCCTTTGGTATGTAGGGCTTATTTTTCCGCAGAGTGCCAACTGCCGTCAAATTCATGGATGACAAGCTTTCCAGTAGATTTAGGGATGTAAAAAAATTGTCCATCGTTATATTTCGGCCCGTTCCATGAAAGCGGCTTACTAAATCCTTGACCACGCGTTCACCCTGGTTAGTTTCCCGTCCCGTAGGTGCTTGCCCAGTATATATTTGTCCATGCAGTGGATATGCGTTTTTGGCATCACATAACCACCACACTTTGATGCCATATTTTGCCGGCTTCGATGGGATGTATTGCGTGAAACGGGTGCGGCAACGATATGGAAAGAGCTGCTCGTTTTATATTCACTTGGCTTATATGACTGCTCAAAGTTGTAGTTCATCATGGTCCACAGCTCAGATATTAGTGCAGCTTTGTCAGTTACCAAACGTTGTGCCCGTGTGTTGCCATCGTCAAACCTTATAAACCGCAGTATGGCCTGGAAGCAGTTAATGCCCATTGACGCACGATATAATGGACAATTTTCCACCGACCACAAGTCCGGCGCACATTCGGCATTGCTGCGGTTAGCGCCAGTCATAATAAGCACTCCAATGAACGCATACATTTCGCTCAAAGTAACCTTCTTCCATGTTTTTGGTTCCGCCTTGCGTTTAATTCCGCATATGTAGTTTCTGCTTTTTTGTTGGTGTAGCGTACTATAATATCCACCATTTCCAGAGTCATAAAACATTTATATGTATTGACTATTTAAATCGTAGTAGTTGATCTTGCGGGCCCACTTCGCTGTCGCAAAATATTTTGTTGCCTAGTTTGGCGTGCAATTCGTGGCTGTGAGCTCCATATGGTACTACCACGTGCTACGAATTCAGCTGCACGCAAATTAATCTCCTCAGAATCTTCTGCAGTATCGGATTCATTGTCAGATTCTTCGTAATCAGCCTCATCTACCTGGGCATTGTCAATTGTGTAATCAGGGTGATCTACACCCGATTCAACCACGCCATCTGCTACTGCTACTTGTTCGCTTTCATCCACTTCAGGGTCGGAAAATAATTCATCATCTGAGATTTCGTCAAACAGGTTTTGTATGTACTGCTCTTTTTCAGCGTCAGATAATCTATATAAAAATAATTAATTTTTATTCCATTTATGAAATTATGTTTGAGTTATTTGTATTTACCTCATATATTGATTCGAAGACAAATATTCCATGTTCTTTCTGCTATCCATGTTGTAATATTTTAAATTTTTTCTGACTTGTTATTTTCACAAATATAAAGCAACTTCACACTTCAAAAGAACGCTTTACAATGAATATAAACTCGCAAAACTGTCGTTTATATAGCTGTAACCCTTAAGTTTCTGGAAGCATTTCTTACCTGTCAGGTAGTTGGATTATATCAAATGTTGTTTGTCAGCAAATTCTAGCAAGGGTACAATATAATGTCTTCTTCTAAATAATTAAGAGTGCGCGAAAAAGTTGTATTCTAAAAACTCTAACAACAATAGAAATTATTGACTTCTTAGAAATAACTTAGAATGCGCGCAATTCTTAGAAGCAGGCTACAAATATATGTTTATAACTACTTAAAATGTTCGTAAAACAGTCAGCTACAACATTGTATTAAAAAAAAAATAACTCGTTTCTCAGAAAAAATGAGAAAAAACGGGTAAAACAGGCTACTGGCCACACCTGTACCCGGGTATAAGAAGTCGTAGTAAAAGTTGGGTATAAGTCCTAGGGTTAAAATTAGCACGATTAAAACATGATCTAGCGTTTGTTTGCTAGTGGCCACTAGGTGTACCATTGACGAACGATACGGTTTCTCAATGCAAATGTTGATTGATGACTCTTTATTTGATAGTCGCGGGCAAGCGTCAACACATTGTTTACTATATAGTTTGGCAGCTTAAATAGAGCTTATGTTACGAATAGAGTGGAAGGCAGTGGACTAGGCAGTCGAATGTCATATAATGAAGTAATTGATGTTCGGAGTTTTTTCAAAATTTGCCCGAAAGCCTGAATCACAAAAGGGAGTGTAGTTAAGTACGAAAATGAAAAAATGTAGTTAGGTTTTGCTCTTTTTTTAGCCGGAGATTTTCATTTTAAAAATGTAATATATAAACCAATGTTCCTTCTGTTACTCATTTTATCTATGGAGCTTTACATCCACTTTATAAAAACGTGCTTTTTATTTTTACGAACTTATCCCTCAATGAAAATAAATGAAACACGTATTAATGAAAGCATTAGTCATGTTTCTTACTTCTTAAATGTTCTTCTTAAATATTATAAATGTGTTAAAAGTAGCAGGACTAAAATAGTATTGATAAATCTCATATCTCCAACTAATTTTATATAATAAAATTGATTTTATAAATTGCATGCATTTTATACATATGACCGAATTTCTGGGAAAGTAAACCAAGTAGTTTTTTTTTTTTTGTCAAATATTGCAAGCACTGGGGTCTTACGGGATTCATGACATATTATAGTAGCTGCTGAAAATAGTGTCATTCAATTTTAGTCGTTTTAAATTAAACTTTTCGCTCTTTTTATAAAACGTTGTGAATAAAAAAAATATGGTCGGAAGTAGTTCAGCAAACAAAAAGGTAAATATAACGTGTTTGTTGCAAATAAAATTTAGTCGTTCAAGTTTTATCTATTAGAAAATTAGCTATAATATCATAACACGTAAAGTTTTTAAAAAAGTTATGTTCCAACTAGCAGTTGTGTGAAAAATAAATGTGCCGCAAAAATCGTATGTAACGTTAGCAGTGCAAAACCAAAAAAGTTTTTTTAAAACATGTTAAAATACGTTTTCATTTAATTTGTTTATATATTTTCTTAATACTATACGTATATCTTGCGTTCCAATTAAAAAAAGTTTAATTTCCAAAGATTTGAAGACATTGTTAGCTTAAATAATATGTAACGTTAGCAGTGATTTTTTATTTAAAATAAAATTGTCCCTTTCCGTTCCCTTACACAGGAGAGGGAAGCTAAGCTAAATAAAAAATATAAAGAAAACCTGAAGAACTCGCCTCAATATAGGGACTACAAAAAAAAAAACAAGCGGCATTAATGAAGAAATATAGGGAAAAAAAGAGAGCAGATGTGAAAAAATTACCACTGAAAGCCATGAATGAAATTCAAAAAGCAAATCGAGAAGCTGTTCGTGAGAGGGTAAGAAAGTGTCGGGCAAGAATGAGATTGGCTAAAGATAATCATGAAAATGCAGCTGTTAACGACGATGATAAGAGTGAACGCCACACGGCCTACAAATCTGTCCAGTCGCTAGGAAAGGCTGTCTCTAAAGCAGTTCAAGCCCTTCAACGAAAAAAACAGAAGTTCTTTCGAGAATAATTTTAAGTTTGGAAAATTGGGAAAAAAATAAATTGTCGGGTGAACTGATTCCCCCAAAAAAGACCTATTCTCCAAACGTGGAAATCAATTCTGACATCACCAAATTTTATGAAAAGGATGCTATTTCACTCACTTCGCCAAAGATTCGGGACGTTAAAAATACCAGTGCGCCAAAACTGGGGATAAGGTTCTACTGCCAACAAGGCATATGCTTCTATCAATCAGAGAAGCATTTGCATTATTTGATGAAGACCAAATAAGTAAAGGAAGAGGTGTTGTGGTCATACTAATACACATTTTGAAATTTCTTATTTGTTGTTAATCTTATTGCAGATACTTGTTCCTTATCCCATTTTACTCGGACACGGCCACAGTATGTGAAGCTAGCAAATAACATGCCACACAACATGTGTTTGTGTACATATCATTCCAACTTCATAGAAGCCGTTACAACTTTATGTAAAAAAGTTCAAAACATACCTAATTATGACAATAGTTTTGTTAACCACTTTCTGTGCAAAGAGTCGTCGATAGCGTGCTGGTATGGTAATTGTAAAAAATGCTCTGGAAAATTCGTATCTAAGATGGAGGAATTTGTACTAAACACTCCGTCTACTTCAACGCTTAAATGGTCGGCATGGGAAAAAGATGTTTCAACGAAACGGGTAGAGAAGAAGGAGAAGAGTGGAAATATGGATGAGTTAACTAATTATGTAAATAAGTTATGGCCACAGATTTTAAAACATAGCTTTAACAAACGTGAGCAGGCGTTAACATTCAATGAATTTGATCGGCCGAGAGCTTTAAGCACGGCGTTAGTTGGCGAAGGTCTTTTTCAAATAGATTTCGCCGAAAATTATGTTTGCGAAGCACAGGACGAAGTACAAAACGCTCATTGGAATCAGCGTCAACTTACTTTGTTTACAAGTGGTTTTTACTATAACAACGCCTTTCAGGCAAAAGTTTACGTTTCTGATAACCTAAGTCATACCAAAGATACTATAGTTACTTATCTATGGAAATTACTTTACCATCATCGCTTAAAATTTTAAAAATTTGGAGTGATGGCCCGTCTTCTCAGTTCAAAAACAAGTTCATTGCTGCTTTAATTCCGTACTTGGAAATAAAATTTGGAATAAAAATATTTTGGAATTATTTTGCTACCTCGCATGGTAAAGGCTGTGCGGATGGAATAGGGGCTACAGTAAAAACCGTTGTAAGAAAACATGTCATAGCCCGAAATATAATCGTTAACTGCGCAGTAGATTTTAAAAACGCTTTTTATTTGACGACATCCAAAATCGTGGTTGAAGCAGTAAAGAGCGACGAATTTGTTAACATAAATAATGATATCGAAGAAGCTCAGTTGTTTTCAAAAGCCAAAAATGTACAAAATATTTCAAACGCCCACCAAATTCAAGCAATAAATGGCAAAGTTAGTACTTTTCCTACATCCAAACAAGGGTATATATAAAAAGAATTATAACTATTTCATAAACTTTTATTTGTAACCAAATAAGACATATAATCAGCAATAAAAGTAAATTTCCAAAAGCTATACAATTATTTATCTTTATTTTGTTTACTCAATTTTCGTAACTGTAACGTTCCATGCTTTGTGTAATGCAATCACAACCAGCCTTGACACACCCTTGCGATATAACACAAAGTAAAATTAGGATGAAGGTCTCAATGAATCTTCCAAACCTTATCAATTTCCCTCTAATATATAAGGAGATATCTCCGAAACCATTCGAGATATTGAATTTAATAGAATTACTCATTGCAGCACTCATCAGCACCTTTTATTTGATACCCATATTGTACTAACACATTTTGATCACCCTTGGTCCACATATTGGTCGATAACTCCAAAACTGGTTGAGCTATCGAAATAAGGGATATCTTAAGTATTAAAGTAGACATCTAGTAATGCAATGGTGAAAGTTTCATTCAATTCCATCATTCCAATTTTTAGTGACAGACAGACAGTCAGACCGACAGAAATTTTAAAAACTGTTCATTTGGATTTCACTGGCTTCTTTTTTTTTATTTTCTGTACATCTGCAATGTACAGAGATCAACGGTTACAATTTTATTATATGTAGAGATACTCAATTTTCGCACGTGTAACGGTAGCAGTGCTTTTTGTGACGTAGGCAGTGCCTTATTTTATGTAAAATTACGTTAAAAAATCCTAAAGATTTTGGTAAAGCGGTATGCCATGACCTTGTGGCATCCTTGCTATATAACATGAAGTAAAATTGGCACGATTATCTCAGCAAGTTCGCAGAAATTAAACTAAACATGATCTGTATCTTGATCTCACTTCCAAATGATGTAACGCTAGCAGTACGCTTCACGCGCTTATAACTTTTACGGTATGGTAGCCATCAAACTAATGTTACTCATAAAATGAAGGTATAGGTCTACCTGATAGCATAAGTAGCAGAACCTTGGACGTTTCTAACATTTTTGTTATTATTTCGTATAAACTAAATAAAAACTCCATGCGAATGTAACGTTAGCAGTCGGAAAATTGGCCATATGCATTATATTTTAAATTTTCTCTATTTATTCGTTTTGTGCTGACTAAATTTTGCTTATGCATAACTTTCTTTGGCTATATAAGATAACAATTCCAGGGGCCGTTCTTCGGTGAACGCTAACGAACACTTCATTTGAAAGAAATCGTTCAGTGATTCGTCAAATAAAATAACGGACGTTAAAAGTTCCCCTGTCACATGAGGAAAAATGAAATACAACTATTTTTATAACATGAAGATAGATAGAAAATTTATTCGGGATTGCACTTCGACCGTTGATCTATTGTGCCCTCATCAGATTGCGTCGCGTTCCAGGAGGATATGTTCCACCGTCTCTCCTGATCGATCACGAAATCGACATGAATACAAAATTATGTTTTTTATTTAGTTGAATGGCGATAGAAATTCTTATATTTTTCAAGAAGAACCCTAAGTTTTTATATATTTGTGTTTTGCTTTGACGTTGGCGGTGCGTTGCTTATCGATTGAAACAATTAAAGCGCGTGTGTTCAAAGTCAGAAGTAGACGCAACGCAAGTGCCAACTTAAGCTTAGTTGCTTCACGTGTTATTTATCATTATTAATTAAAAATGTTGGATCTCGTAAGAAGCTAAACTTAGGCAAGATACACACGAGACATATCTTCGTAGACGCATACAAAATATGGAATGCAGCTACGATTTTCTACGCCTCAAGATTTCTTATGCTGTACCTAATACGCGCCTATGAAGATACGCCTCGTGTGCATCTTCCTTTAGATTATTTTCAAAGAAAAAATGCTTTGTTTTTTAAACTTTGCTAATATTCACATACAAGTCTACTACTATGGCTGTCGCTTCCATACTACTATTTCATTATTAAAAAAAAAATTTATTCTGTAAAATGCAACCTTGCCACATGCGTTCTCAAACACGGTTGCCAATCCATGATTTAGGACCAAAATGCATCGAAAAAAAGACCAGATCTAAAAAAAAAAGACGAGGTTTTTTATTGGTATACAAACAGTTGGGATGTTTCAAAGGTTTAATATATAAATTTTTAATAAAGTAGAAACTTGGTTTTAATTCAAACTGCACAATCAAAAATAAAGTGCACCTTTAGGTATTATATGTTCACATTTCTAGGATTAATCTATGTCTTTCACCAACCAAACGTTGTGAACCTAGTTTTGCTTCATTGCAATGGAATAAATTGCATAGCGCAGTTAGGTTTTATTAAAGAACGGTTAAAAAATTTGCGTTGTGGCAAACTCAGTAAATCGTAAATAAAACTAACAGTTTAAACTTCATACCAGAGCCTAGATTCAGTAAGTGTGAATTGGAACTCAGAATAAAAATCAAGCGTCTTAAAAGTTTCAACTGTGTAATAACTGAATACCGATCGAAATAGCTAACCACTAAAACAAGTATTTTTTCTGATAAGTCCGGTTTTTCATCAAAAATTAATGACAATGTGTTTGCCCGAACATTCAACACTTCCCTTTTTAATGCCTTTTTAATCTACCGGGTGAAATGCCATTGTTCTGCTTCATTTTATAGATAGAGCAATTTTCGTGGCAAGAATTCCATTGAAGTGTAAATTGATTAGGTATTTCAATTATTTTAGACGATGTTTAATGATTAAGTTGAAACACGACGTTTTTAGTCTTTAGATTTACCGGAAGTGACGGCCACCATATTTATTTTCAAGGTTGCCCTCTATTTTCATATCGATAGTTTTACATTATTTACAATAGGGTTGCTTAACTTCTAACAACTTAAGCTACAATAATGGGTTTACAGAAGTAAATTGAAAACTATGTGTGGGTAATAGATTTGCCGAAAATTTTATTAGCAGTATTTTGAATTTTTGTTTCAGTGAAAAAGAAATAAAAGTACCAAATCCGTGCCAACAAGAACCAAAATTGAGAAAAAGGGACCAGCGGACCATATAGGGCTGAAAAGGGCCATTTTTTGTCCAAATGGACTGAGGTGGCAACCGTGTTCTCAAATAAACCTTTTCGACCACCACAATATCACAGATAAAGTGTAAAATTTCACAAAAATAATACATTTTTTCGAAAAATCACACCGAATAACTGCAGTCCTTGTTTACGAATTTAGAAACAATGAGAATGGCAATATAAATAAAAAGCTTCTTTTAATAACAAACAAATACGCCTTATATATTCTATTTTTACATCAATTGGTAAGGTTTATCTCACTTTAAAATTTAAGCTAAATAATCTAAAGTTTTTTTTTTGAAATTGAGTCGAGAACTGTGCGTGTGAATGTGCGAATTTCACCGATCATCTGTTAGTTGCGCTACTTGGTAAAATTTACAATGCGTCAACCACCCGACACGCACTCATACAAAAATTCAGTCAATCTCATTGTTAATCGCCGGAGCCTAATATGTAGTTTTAATTTTCTAACTTTGTATCTGGCAATTTTACAGTTACCCGCTTGTGCATATATTTTTTTGAACTCTAGCTTATACTCCTATGCAACACTAAGATCCTTGCGATAATATGGTGCAAATATTTGGTTTTCTTGTTGGAAATTAACTTAATTGATCAATTATTCAAAAGATTAGTGAACTAAAAAAGATCTTGTAACATTAAAATTAACACGATTAAAACATGATCTAGCGTTTGTTTGCTAGTGGCCACTACGTGCACCATTCAGTTGCACTTACCTAGTTTACAACCGAACTGTCGCTTTATCCATGCCTTAATATAAAAAACTTAGTTTAATTATTATTTTTTTTCGTTTTTTACATGTCGACACGTTGATGGAGAAGAAAGGCGCTGGTGGAGTGTGAAAATATTTGCTTGCTGCAGCCGACCATGTTGTGAGGCAACATCGATTAAATCTGCGGCAAAAATTAAGGTTAATCTGTTTGGAGTAGCAACACACTTTGATGGACGGAGTTGCAGCCGCTGGGGAAGAGTGACTATAAAATTCAAATTTATAGATTTCAGTAATTGCATGTTAGCTTAGTTTTCTTTTTACGAATGTTATCTGAGTACTGAAAAAATATTTTGTTAGTTATAATATATGTACCTACATATTAATTTAATGCATAGATTCCCTGGATGGGCAGAAGCATCCGCTTTCTCACTCACACTCTACAATTTTCTGAGAATAAAGAGACTGATCGCTCACTCAGACTTTGCTGAATATCTACAGGCTTTACAAGGCCAGAAACCAGTTCTAGTATTTTCCGTTTTTCAAAGATGTAAGGGGGGATCAACAATACATATATCTCCAAGTCGGAACTAGGAACAACCGAATAGAAGAAAGTGTGATACGTAACCTAATTACGCTATCAATACCATCTGCAACCAACTTAGATAGTTGCTGGCAGATCATGGCATAAACCCATGACATTGTTCAGGACAGACGGAAACCCAATCTGCCTTGATGTTATGGCATGGATGGAGTCAGGTAGAAGGCTTTTGAGAAATATATGATTAGGTTAGGTTAGGTTGAACTGGCCAGTCCATGAGGACGTCACATAGACTGTTAAGCTAATGGGTCTATAGTCTTTGGGATACACGTGACCGATCTTCCCCACCTTTGGTAGGAAAATTACACGAGCAATTCTCCAAGAGGGCGGTACATGATTCAGTCTTATGCACCCATCGAATATTATTTTAAGCCATTCCACCACCGTCCTACTTGAAACTTGTAGCACGGCTGGGAATATACCGTCTGGGCCCGGCGATTTAAACTTACAAAACGTTTTCACTGCCCATTTGATCTTGGTATCGGTCACCAAGTCCGGCGCTTTCCGCGGTCTTTGTGAGCTTAAACATTTATTTTACTTGTCTTCTTAGAAGACTCAGCTCATTGCTCCACCATGGCGGCTTTGCTTTTCGTCTGAATCTTCTTAGAGGGCAAGCTTTGTTATACGCAGTCATAAGCATCCTTGTTAGGAATTCATTCGACTCCTCCAGTTCCTCCACAATGGCAACCTCTTTGGGTTGGCCCAGTTTTGTTTCTACCTGTTTCTGGAATTTAGTCCAGTACGTTGACCTATGGTTTCTAAAGGTTCCTCCCTTCTCTACCCTCTTTAGAGGGATGCTGAAGCTGATATACGCATAGTCCGAGAAGGATGGTCTATCAAGAACCATCCAATCAAACCTTGATATATCACGCTCGGAGATCAATGTAATATCCAGAACATTGCTGGATGTTGGAGCAATGTATGTAGGGACATTTCCCCTGTTGGCTATCTGCAAATTGGTTTGCAGGTTGTAACAAAATAGAGATTCGCCTCTCTCGTTCGTATCTGCTCCTTCCCATGCATTGTGGTGCGCATTTGCATCTGCGCTTATGACCAACCGCCCTTTGCGCCCTTCCTCCTTTACTAGCTTTTTGCACTCCATCGGTGGAACCTCCGCAGCATGGGCCATGTAGCAGGACGCCAGGATAAATGCCTGCTTATTATTTTGCTCAACGGCCACCACTACGAGGTCCTCAGTAGTGTAATTAGGCAGCATATATGAATGCAGCCGTTTCCTTACCATTACTACAGTTCGCACCCGTCCTTCCGTTTGCGTGTAGTAAACGCCAAACCCGCGCGCGCTAAGACCAGAAACCTTTCCTCCCCAAGAGAGCCACGGCTCCTGGATCAGCGTCACGTCAAATGAACCCTCCTCCAGGGTTAGGAGGAGTTCGCTCGACGCCACTTTACTGTATTGGAGGTTTATCTGCAGGACTCGCAGCACCCTCGGGCTGTTTGTCCCCCTCCAGCACCTACGTCGTGACGTCATCGTCCTCGCCTTTCCCTTTTGGTTTAGAGTATTCGAGGCCCCCTTCATCCTCTCGTAACTGTTGTGCCGGGTGTTCCTCCTAGAGGCTTAGATTCTAGGACGATGACTGTTTTCTGTGAAAAAGGGCCAAATCGGTTGAAGCCACGCCCAGTTTTTATGCACAGTCGGCCGTCTGTCCTTCTGCTCGGCCGTTAACACGATAACTTGAGCAAAAATCGATATATCTTTAATAAACTTAGTTCACGTTCTTATCTGAACTCACTTTATCTTGGTGTTAAAAATGGGCGAAATCCGATTATTACTACGCCCACTTTTTCGATATCGAAAATTACGAAAAATGAAAAAAATGCCATAATTCTATACCAAATACGAAAAAAGGGATGAGACATGGTAATTGGATTAGTTTATTGAAGTAAAATATAACTTTAGAAAAAAACTTTGTAATATGAGTATGACACATACCATATTAAGTAGAGAAAAATGAAAAAGTTCTTCAGGGCGAAATCAAAAGCCCATGGAATCTTGGCAAGAATACTGTTCGTGGTATAACATATATAAATAAATTAGCGGTACCCGACAGATGATGTTCTGGGTCACCCTGGTCCACATTTTGGTCTATATCTCGAAAACGCCTTCACATATACAACTACCACCACTCCCTTTTAAAACCCTCATTAATACCTTTCATTTTATACCCAAATCGTATAAACAAATTCTAGAGTCACCCCTAGTCCACCTTTATGGCGATATCTCGAAAAGGGGTCCACCTATAGAACTAAGGCCCACTCCCTTTTAAAATACGCATTAACACCTTTCATTTGATACCCATATCGTATAAACAAATTCTAGAGTCACTCCTGGTTCACGTTTATGGCGATATATCGAAAAGGCGTCCACCTATAGAACTAAGGCCCACTCCCTTTTAAAATGCTCATTAAAACCTTTCATTTGATACCCATATCGTACAAACAAATTCTAGAGTCACCCCTGGTCCACCTTAATGGCGGTATCTCGAAAATGGGGCCACCTATAGAACTAAGGCCCACTTCGTTTTAAAATACTCATTAACACCTTTCATTTGATACCCATATCGTACAAACAAATTCTAGAGTCACCTGGTTCAGCTTTATGGCGATATCTCGAAAAGGCGTCCACCTATAGAACTAAGGCCCATGTCCTTTTAAAATACTCATTATCACCTTTCTTTTGATACCCATATTGTACAAACGCATTCTAGAGTCACCACTGGTCCATGTTTATGGCGATATCCTGAAAAGGCGTACACCCATAGAACTAAGGCCCACTCCCTTTTAAAATACTCATTAACACCTTTCGTTTGATAACCATATTGTACAAACGCATTCTAGAGACAACCTAGGTCCACCTTTATAACCATATCCCGAAAAGGTGTCCACCTATAGAACTAAGGCCCACTCCCTTTTAAAATACTCATTAACATCTTTCATTTGATACCCATATCGTACAAACAAATTCTAGAGTCACCCGTGGTCCTCCTTTATGGCGATATCTCGAAAAGGTGTCCAGCTATAGAACTAAGGCCCACTCCCTTTTAAAATGTACATTAACACCTTTCATTTGATACCCATATCGTACAAACAAATTCCAGAGTCACCCCTCGTCTATCTTTATGGCGATATCGCGAAAAGGCGTCCACCCATAGAACTAAGGCCCACTCCCTTTTAAAATACTCATTAACACCTTTCGTTTGATACCCGTATTGTACAAACGCATTCTAGAGTCACCCCTGGTCCACGTTTATGGCGATATCTCGAAAAGGCGTCCACCTATAAAACTAAGGCCCACGCCCTTTTAAAATACTCATTAACACCTTTCATTTGATACCCATATCGTACAAACAAATTCTAGAGTCACCCCTGGTCCACCTTTATGGCGATATCTCGAAAAGGCGTCCACCTATAGAACTAAGGCCCATGCCCTTTTAAAATACTCATTATCACCTTTCTTTTGATACCCATTCTAAAGTCACCCCTGGTCCACGTTTATGGCGATATCTCGAAAAGGCGTCCACCTATAAAACTAAGGCCCACGCCCTTTTAAAATACTCATTAACACCTTTCATTTGATACCCATATCGTACAAACAAATTCTAGAGTCACCCCTGGTCCACCTTTATGGCGATATCTCGAAAAGGCGTCCACCTATAGAACTAAGGCCCATGCCCTTTTAAAATACTCATTATCACCTTTCTTTTGATACCCATATTGTACAAACGCATTCTAGAGTCACCCCTGGTCCATGTTTATGGCGATATCCTGAAAAGGCGTCCACCTATAGAACTAAGGCCCACTCCCTTTTAAAATACTCATTAACACCTTTCCTTTGATAACCATATTGTACAAACGCATTCTAGAGACAACCCAGGTCCACCTTTATAACCATATCCCGAAAAGGCGTCCACCTATAGAACTAAAGCCCACTCCCTTTTAAAATACTCATTAACATCTTTCATTTGATACCCATATCGTACAAACAAATTCTAGAGTCACCCGTGGTCCTCCTTTATGGCGATATCTCGAAAAGGCGTCCAGCTATAGAACTAAGGCCCACTCCCTTTTAAAATGTACATTAACACCTTTCATTTGATACCCATATCATACAAACAAATTCCAGAATCACCCCTTGTCTACCTTTATGGCGATATCGCGAAAAGGCGTCCACCCATAGAACTAACGCCCACTCCCTTTTAAAATACTAATTAACACCTTTCGTTTGATACCCAGATTGTACAAACGCATTCTAGAGTCACCCCTGGTCCACGTTTATGGTGATATCTCGAAAAGACGTCCACCTATAAAACTAAGGCCCACGCCCTTTTAAAATACTCATTAACACCTTTCATTTGATACCCATATCGTACAAACAAATTCTAGAGTCACCCCTGGTCCACCTTTATGGCGATATCTCGAAAAGGCGCCCACCTATAGAACTAAGGCCCACGCCCTTTTAAAATGCTCATTAGCACCTTTCATTTGATACCCATATCGTACAAACAAATTCTAGAGTCCCCTGGTCGACCTTTATGGCGGTATCTCGAAAAGGCGTCCTCCTATAGAACTCGGGCCCACTCCCTTTTAAAATGCTCATTAATACCTTTCATTTGATACCCATATCGTACAAACAAATTCTAGAGTCACCCGTGGTCCCCCTTTATGGCGATATCTCGAAATGGCGTCCACCTATAGAACTAAGGCCCACTCCCATTTAAAATGCTCATTAACACCTTTCATTTGATACCCATATCGTACAAACAAATTCTAGAGTCACCCGTGGTCCTCCTATATGGCGATATCTCGAAAAGGCGGCCAGCTATATAACTAAGGCCCACTTCCTTTTAAAATGCTCATTAACACCTTTCTTTTGATACCCATATTGTACAAACGCATTCTAGAGTCACCCCTTGTCCACGTTTATGGCGATATCTCGAAAAGGCGTCCACCTATAGAACTAAGGCCCACGCCCTTTTAAAATACTCATTAACACCTTTCATTTGATACCCATATCGTACAAACAAATTCTAGAGTCACCCCTGGTCCACCTTTATGGCGAGATCTCGAAAAGGCGTCCACCTATAGAACTAAGGCCCACGCGCTTTTAAAATAATGATTAACACCATTCATTTGATACCCATATCGTACAAACAAATTCTAGAGTCAGCCCTGGTTCACCTTTATGGCGGTATCCCTAAATGGCGCCAACCTATAGAACTATGGCCCACTCCCTCTTAAAATACACATTCCAGGGTTACCCTAGGTTCATTTTCCTACATGGTGGTTGTCCCTTATTTTGTCTCCATAGCTCTCAACTGAGTATGTAATGTTCGGTTACACCCGAACTTAGCCTTCCTTACTTGTTTTATATTGGTGTGTATGTCGCCGTGCTGCCACTTTGTATGCTTTCATGTCTACTTAACTATTAAAACTTTTCTCATTTCATTATTTAACTAGCTCGATTTGCTCAAAGCTGAGCAACGCTACTTATAATAAATTTGCTAATTGGGCGGAAACCACTGTTCTTTTCCTGCAGAAAAATAACCCGCTAGTGAATAGGACTCTTCTTTATAAAGTAGCGAGTCGAGTTAAATATTACATAGCTAATTAAAGGTCAAATTAAATAATGACGTTCAATTAAAGAAATGGAAAACATTTTTTATTACCGCATTCACATAAAATTAAAGCAACAACAATAAAATTGGTGAATAAAGTTGAAGGAATTTAAAACGAAAGTGACCATCCAATACAATACAATTACACATGTACAAAGCCTCATCGCACGCAAATCGAAGTGGATAATGTTATAAATAGGAGTTAATTTAATGAAATCATTAGATATGCAAGAACGTCCAGAGATTTAATACATAGCTTTAGATAAATGTAACGGAGGCAAGTGAGAAAAAATGATGCGGGTTATATACAGGCTGGTTTTAACAACTTTCATATGTCTACGATGCAGGGGTGCAATGTGAGTTACGCTGCGACTGGACAATTTCAACTGGTTAATCTGGCGTCTAAGCAAATGAACTGATAATCGCACAATAGACGGCGAGATGCATCGGTGCACGTGCCACTTCAGCTGGTGCATTTTAAATGTGCACATACATATATTCATACATAGGTATGTATTAGAGATTTTCGCCGCTACCGCTTTTCGACTGCCGCCGCCGAATGTCAAAAATATTGGGGAGGCGTCGGCGGCGGTCGGCGGATTACTATATTTTCTACTCATTTAAGTCTGTCTAGGCCGTTTATTGTTCATGTCGAAAATTGGTCCGATATCGTCAAAAGGGTATTAACGAATTCAAATAGAGTGACCCAAGTTGAACATGTATGAATTGTCCTCAAGTTATTAAAAAAGCAAATTATCCTAATGTGCCGATTTTTTTCAAAAATTCTATACTCCGATCGGCTTAAAGAATAAGTGAAATCGGTGATGCAAACTCCTTTAGAAAGTTGCAGGGGAATGCCCGTTTAAATGATTCTCACCCCATACTCAAGTTGAAGATATCTGACGTATGAGAAGGGTTTGAAAAGTCACTTGGCCTTATATTCAAACCTCTGTTGTTTATTAGTGAAACTATAAAAAGTGTCTGAAATGTGTTTTGATTTTCATCATTCAACACCCGAGTCTCCCGGTTTGATATTTTTTTAAAAGTTGGCGGCCCTATCCCCAACTAATCCCTTGGAGTGAATCACATCAACCATGTTTAAAAATCTCCTACACGTTACGGCTCCTGTTACAAATGTGAATATCTAGGCGCATATGTATATACGTATATTTACCTGGTGATGTTATGTCCTTCTCAAGAAGACTCAAAGTGGTGAAGCAAACGAATTCCCATGACAGTTGAATAAATGACCGGGTGTGCTACTACCCTAACATAGTTGACAGTCGAACTAGTCGGAAAACTGAAGCTACGCGATCATCCATAATGAACTCTTATATCATAAGGTCGGAAAACAACAGTTTGGACTGAGCATATAACCTAAACGTCTTTCAACTTAAAATCGGCCGACTTTCATTCTAAAATATCGTGTTCTACGCCGTATACAATTGATTTTACGCCGCCGCTAAATTTATCGGCGTATATCTCTAGTATGTATAAACGTATGTGGACATTTGTGCCGTAAATATAGTGGAAAACTGTAATTTCCTGATTATCACTATAGGGATAATTTAGCTACTGGCGACAGCCACAAATTATAAATAATGCTTGACTTTGGTTGCCGTCGTTCATTTCGGTGTTGTTGCATATTTGCCGGTGACTGAACATCGTATATGTTGTTGGCACTATGTACAGTGTAACGAGAGTGACCAAAAAATTTTAAAACTGGCATTAGAACAGAAATTTTTTATACCTTTCAAAATAAAATAATATAGGTATTAAGCTTGGTTCGATTTTCGAAAATTGTAAGTCCTTAAAAGAGTTTATATAGTATACCCACCAGTAAATATTTCGAAATAACGATTTAGCCATGTACTGTCATGTAGGAATTGCGAGCTCTAGGAAGAAACGGTTGAGCACGTTCTATATTCGCGTCCAGCACTCGCGAGGTCAAGGCTCCAGCCATTAGGGCGGCAGAGTTGCCAGATCTCGAGGTCGCAATTAAGCTAGGTCCTAGAAAACTTCAAGTATTTCAAGGTTATACGCTATGGCCAAAAGAGGTTTGTGTCTCCGCTTTTCGGTACAACATGTTCTGTAGCTAATTATTTAACCACTGCCGCTAGATTGGTCTCCTAAACATTATCTAAGCGAGGATACGCGTTTTTTTTATTACCCGCAAACGTATACGTGTATATCTGTAAAAAAACACGGATATTCTATAAAATAAGTCCTGGAATCTAACTGGGGTGTTCCGTTTGGTCGTCAAGCAAATTCTGGTAACACTATCGACATATACAGTCTATGTGAAGTCTTTATTAACCGGCCAGTTCAACCTAACCAAACCTTCTGTCTGTATATTTGAACAAACTAGTGGTTAAATTTTTGAGATATTAGAGGCGTAGGTTTCACATTATAATTGAAAAGATGGTCCCGTACTTACTTGTTTTTTGCTGTCGTTGGTCTATTTTTAATCTTATAAAAAGTAAATATTACATAATATGTATAGATAATCGTGACTGACGTGGAATAGCCTCCGCTATCCCAGATCCTAATAACAAATAATGAAATCGCACAAAAAGTCCCGTAACATAAGCAGTTTTTCATATAGATGCGTGTAATGCAATTATGAGTAGGTTGCAAGTATTTTTATGGAGAACGGCAGATTGAGCGAGGCACCATCTAACATGGAAGCAAGTGTCGCTCGATCTACCGTTCTCCATAAAAATACGTGCAATCTATTCATAATGCATAAGATTGCGTCTATATGAAAAACTGCTTATGTGAAGGGGCTTTAAACAGCGAATAACGCAAGGGAAGTTTACCATCTAGAGGCTGCTCACTCGTTCCGCTTTTATAAGAATTGTCTAGACCGAGCGTTCATCGTTAATTTTGGTTGCCGCTACTGGTACACATGGCATGTGATACCTACCGTGGATTGCAGAGGGTGTAGGAATGGCTATTTACAAAAAATAAAACTAAGGCCCAAAAGACGTTGGTGGAGAAAATTTAATATGTTGGCTTTTAGGGTTAATGGTGCTGCTCAATCAAAATTGATAACACTCTACAAAACCTTTATTTATGAATTTAGCTCACTGCACTAAATTATAATGTCAAAAACTATGTTGAGGACCTCCTACTGCTCTGCCCTGATTTTTAAAGAGGTTTCCGAGTTGAGTAAGCGAGGTTTCATATATCTTCAAAATAAAAGATACTGCAAAGTACTAGCCGCACCAAAACTGGCATACACAGAATTATGCGCGATAAGCTTTACAAATTCTGATCCTAAAATGTTCAAGGCTAACAAGGAGACAAATTTGAAACTGAGGGTAAACCAGGGATGCACCTTAACGTTAAGCTAATCGTTTATCAAAAAATTTCCACCGTTTCCGTTCAAACACTTATATTATCGATAAAGAAATGATCAAGATAAATTGTATCTCGTTTTTAACCCAAACGAAAAGCTTTCGTTAACGTTAAAAACAATGTGATACTTTATGTTTGAATTGTGCTGGCAATGCTATAGCCATGGTGAAGCCGTAAGGTGCTAACAGCGAGCGAACATACACACACAAACTCCATGTAATTTGTTTGTGTAATTCGTTGGTGGTAATGTCAAAAATACTCCGAGAAATGTTCGTACTGTCAAAATTCATGAGAAAAGCTGCAATCAGCTTGGCTAATGCTTTCACCTTTAATGACTCCGCCATCAATCAGTTTTGCCAGCATAGTTTGAAATTAATAATCAACATAAACGATTTGATTTCGTTTTGATATGGCAGAAAGCGAAACAAAATCATTTCGTTAATTTGACGTTCTTAACGTTAATAAACGAAACGAAATGACTTTGTTTCGTTTATTAAAGCACCAAATACACGACACGAACATTTCCGCGAACATTCCGCAATCTTGTTCGCAGCTTTGGCCATACACCATACGAACTTTTGGCCGAACATTAGTTCTCTTTCAGACAGCGATGAATACGGACAACAATTGTGCTGCAGCACAATTCGATTAAAGTCTCATAATCATTAATCTTTTTAATTCTATTACAATAATCTTTGCTTTTTACTTGCCACAATGATGGCAAAGATTTATACATTTCAATAAATTCACTCAGAAATTTTTTATTGTCCATTTTACTTTTCCGCGCACGTCTGTTCCGTTCAGAAATTACTACGATTATGAGCTATTTCGCCATACACGCACGAACAGTTCGCGCAAATGTTCGCCAAAAATTAAAATATTTTGATTTTTGGCGAACATTTGCGCGAACTGGCAAACACCACCATACACGACATAAAAGGTCGCAGAAACATGACATAACGGGAATGTTCGTGTCGTGTATTTGGCGCTTAACGTTAATTATCGTAACGAAATGATATCGGTTCGTTAGTTAAGCCTGGGGTAAACGATATGGAAGACACATGCATATATGTACATATATAAATATGCCTTTGCGGCTAAAAAGAAACGCTCATCAACAATTACACATAGGAGTTGTGTATGGAGCAATAGTAGAGACACAAACCTTATTGATCGTTGCGTACAACGCATACCAAAACAGAAAGTCGAGAATATTGGTGGCACCGACTTTTTATACTCAGTTGAGCAGAGCTCACAGAGTATATTAACTTTGATTGGATAACGGTTGGTAGTACAGGTATAATGGAATCGAGATAGATATAGACTTCAATATATCAAAATCATCAGCATCGTTCACGTACATCAGTTCACGTACTTATCTGAACCCACTTTGTATTGGTATAAAAAATGGCCGAAGTACGACCATGACCACGCCCACTTTTTCGATATCGAAAATTACGAAAAATGAAAAAAATGCCATAATTCTAAAAATGATAAGGGGGATGAAAAAAGGGATGAAACATGGTAATTGGATTGGTTTATTGACGCAAAATATAACTTTAGAAAAAAAACTTTGTAAAATGGGTGTGACACCTACCATATTAAGTGAAAGAAAATGAAAAAGTTTTGGAGGGCGAAACAAAGAGCCCTTCGAAGGAATACTGTTCCTGGTATTACATATATAAATAAATTAGCGGTACCCGATAGATGATGTTCTGGGTCACCCTGGTCCACATTTTGGTCGATATCCCGAAAACGCCTTCACATATACAACTACCACCACTCCCTTTGAAAACCCTGTTGTTGTTGTTGTTGTAGCAGTGCTTCGCCCCACCTAACAGCCGCGACCGATCACAAATTATCAATATCCTTTAACGGGAGTCCAAGGAAACTTGCTGTTTCAACAGGGGTGGACCATAATGAAAGGGGTGTTAGAGGCGTTGGTTCCACATTACAATTAAACAGATGGTTGGTGTCATGTGGGGACATATTGCAAGCGGGGCATACGTTTTGTATGTCGGGGTTGATTCTGGATAGGTAGTAGTTTAACCTGTTACAGTATCCAGAACGAAGTTGAGCAAGAGTGACACGCGTTTCCCTGGGGAGTATGCGTTCCTCTTCCACGAGTTTTGGGTACCTCTCTTTGAGTACTGGATTCACCGGGCAATTCCTGACATAAAGGTCCGACGCCTGTTTGTGGAGTTCACCAAGGACCTGCTTGTGTTTTTTTGCTCCATACGGCTGGGTTCTCAGGTGCCGTATTTCCTCAAAATGCTTACGGAGATGACTCCTTAAGCCCCTAGGCGGCGTTGGCTTATCAATCAAATGTCTATTTGGATATCCAGGTTTCTGGGTATTCAACAGGAACTGTTTGGTTAGCATCTCATTTCTCTCCCTGATGGGGAGTATTCTCGCCTCATTATGTAGATGGTGTTCTGGGGGCATAAGAAGACAGCCCGTGGCGATTCTGAGAGCAGCATTTTGGCAGGCCTGTAGCTTCTTCCGGTTGGTAATTTTTAGGCTTGGCGGCGATATGCTTTATATGTAGTAATAAGCGTTTCTTTATCTTTTCCCCAGGTACTGCCAGCAAGGGATTTGAGGATTTTATTACGGCTCTGGAATTTCGGAACAATTGCGGCTGCGTGCTCACCAAAATGTAGATCCTGATCAAACGTCACACCCAAGATTTTGGGGTGTAGGACAGTCGGTAGCGTAGTGCCATCGACGTGGATGTTCAAAATGGTCGACATTTGGGACGTCCATGCTGTAAATAAGGTCTCGGAAGATTTAGTCGGTGATAATGCCAGTTTTCGCGAGGCGAAAAAACTGGAGAGATCAGGGAGGTTGCCGTTTATTCTGTTGCAGAGCTCATCCATCTGTGGGCCTGGGCCTGTGGCCATTATTGTGCAGTCATCGGCGTATGAAACTATAGTGACTCCTTCTGGTGGTGAAGGTAGCTTAGATATGTAGAAATTAAACAAAAGTGGGGATAGGACACCACCCTGTGGCACCCCTTGTTTAATTCTTCTTGGTTTTGATGTTTCGTTTCTAAATTGCACCGATGCCTGCCGGCCACCCAGATAATTTGCGGTCCACCTTTTAAGACATGGGGGAAGGGTAGACCCTTCCAGGTCTTGCAGTAACGTGCCATAGTTGACCGTATAAAAAGCTTTTGATAGGTCTAGTGCTACGAGTACTGTTCTATGGTGGAGGTTTTGGTTTAAACCGCAATTTATCTGGGTGCTGATGGCATTTAGCGCGGTGGTGGTGCTATGGAGTTTTCTGAAGCCATGCTGATGACAGGCTAGCTGCAAATTTGTTTGGAAGTGGGGGAGCAAAATGGCTTCAAGCGTCTTTGCTACTGGCGATAGGAGATATATCGGATGATGCGACTCTCCTATGTTAGCTGGTTTCCCAGGTTTTAGTAGCGGGACCACTTTGGCCATTTTCCATTTTTCGGGTATGACAAAGGTGGAAAGAGACAGGTTGAAGACATGTGCTAAGTATTTGAAATCCTCTTTCCCTAGGCTTTTAAGCATCGGCATGGCTATTCTGTCTGGGCCCACTGCTTTGGATGATTTAGCGTGACCAATGGCATCTTCAACCTGTCTGGCGGTGATGGTAATTGGTGGCGCGCTGAATTTATGTTTATGTGCGTGTCTGTTGACCCTTCGTCTATTTTTGTCGACCGTAGAATACATTACATATTGACGGCAGAAAGCGCTCGCGCATTCTCTCGAATCCGACAGCACTTTATCGCCGAAGGCGATGGAAACTTTGTCATTGTGTTTAGACGGATTCGATAGGGACTTTACGGTGGACCAAAGTTTACCCACATCGGCAGAGAGGTTACAACCTCTTAGGTGCTCCTCCCATTTCGCCCGCTTGTGTTCATCCACAAGAAGTCTGATGCGTTGGTTTATATCCCTTATTTGGGGGTCGCCTGGGTCGAGCTGTCTTATAAGGTCACGTTCTCTCGCTAAATTTGCGGCCTCCGCCGGGAAGTGGGGCCGAATTTCGGGAATTCTCCCGGCGGGAATGAACCGTGCCGAGGCGGATTCTATATCTCGAAAAGGCGTCCACCTTTAGAACTAAGGCCCACTACCTTATAATATACTCATTAACCCCTTTCATTTGATACCAATATCATACAAACACATTATAGAGTCACCCCTGGTCCACCTTTATGGCGATATCCCGTAAAGGCGTTCACCTATAGAACTAATACCCAATCCCTTTTAAAATACTCATTAACACCTTTCATTTGATACCCATATCGTACAAACACATTCTAGAGTCACCCCTGGTCCACCTTTATGGTGATATCTCGAAAAGGCGTCCACCTGTAGAACTAAAGCCCACTCCTTTTTAAAATACTCATTAACACCTTTCGTTTGATACCCATATCGTACAAACACATTCAAGAGTCACCCCTGGTCCACCTTTATGGCATTATCTCGAAAAGGCGTCCACCTATAGAACTAAGGCCCACTCCTTTTTAAAATACTCATTAACACCTTCCATTTGATACCCATATCGTACAAACAAATTGTAGAGTCAGCCCTGGTCCACCTTTATGGCGATATCACTAAATGGCGTCCACCTATAGAACTATGGACCACTCCCTCTTAAAATACTTTTTAATACCTTCCATCTGATACACATGTCATACAAACACATTCCAGGGTTACCCTAGGTTCATTTTCCTACATGGTGATTTTCCCTTATTTTGTTTCTATAGCTCTCTGCTGAGTATGTAATGTTCGGTTACACCCGAACTTAGCCTTCCTTACTTGTTATTACTAAATTTAGGCGCAACAATTTCATTGGTGTAGATAAAGTTATGCCCTTAGCAATTCATTTATATAAAGTTTAAGTGCATATGCAAATACATGTTAAAGAAAAAACAGCCATTATGTAGCCAGATATTAACCCTCCGTTGTGTGATGTGGCCTACGCAGGCCATTTCGATTTTTAAAGGAGTATATCTTTTTGTTCCGTTAATTTTTCAAAAAACAACGCCAATATACCATGTAGCTGAAGCTTCTGAAAACTTTATAACCATTTCTAGCGAAGTGATTATGAAAAAAATATATTTTACACAAAAACTTCATATGCTAGAGTAAATGGCCTGCACAGGCCACCACTGCAATTTTGGTGTAGTCATATACAGTACTTTGCGACAGTTTTACTAGATATAGTAAAAAAAGCACGAGAACAGGCGCCAGATATCTGCAGCTACATATGTTAGAATTGAATTTGGTTGCAAATTTTCGTTGTGTATGATTGATTTCGCTTTTTGCAATCATTTTTGTTTGAGTGGAGACAAGTTAGTATTTATTTACACTTGAAATAGTGATCTGTATTATTCATGTTTTGCCGGAACAGTAATATCACTTTTAGACGAAGTAGATAGGGCTCTATCTAGTAGAAATAGTAATCATCTATAAAGTGAGCAATTGCGCCATCACGCGAAAGTGCTGAGCAAATTTACTGTAGCGGAGGATGAGAAAGATAATCCGTATGTCACCGACGACGATTATGATGAGGATTATGTTCCTGTTGATGACGGAGAGGTGTCTGATATTGATAGTCAAAGGAGAATATCCTAAAAACGAAGACATTTATGACATGGATGGGATGAAATTATCGAAAAAGAGCCTAGTGTCTCAAATCTTGCCAGTGGAGTGAATCGATTACTAAGTGAAAAAGAGCAATATAACGAGCGCAAGACTGGCAATATTTTTTGGTTTACCAGTACCCGCACCATACCAGTGGGACCTGCTCATAGATTTCTGCCGATTGCAGTGTCTATTTCTCGTGACATAATGTCACCTGAAAAAGTGGATATAATTGTCCGTCAGACGAATCGGAAAGCAGTACAAGTGATGAAGGCCTGGAATAAGGCTAATCAAACATGTAAGCCTAAGAAGTGGAAGCCCACTGACGAAATGGAAATGTATGTTTGGTTTGGATTGCTATTATTTTCTGGTGTGCTCCACTGTAATAATATGCAAGCAATGAGTCTGTGGCATTCTCGGCATTTTGATATTTATAGAGCAACGTTATATCGATTCAAAATGTTGCTTCGATTTGTTCGTTTTGATGGAGCTAACACTCCTACTGAACGTATGCTGTTGAGTGAATCTGCACCAATTGCCGACATTTTGACTATGATAATGACAATCTTCAAGAAGCATATACCCCTAACGCAGCAATAACAGTAGATGAGCAGCTATTTCCTTACCGTGGGCGAACTAGGTTTAGGCATACTGTCTAAGCCGGCAAAATACGGAATAAAAATTTAGTGGGTCTGCGATTATCCAACAAACACAACTCACTGTAGTGGATTTGTGCATTGCATACACAGTTTAGCCGTTCAGGAAAACACTAAAAAGATGCTAAGCCTTATCAGTATGCAAAAATCTGGCACCAACTTTCCGTTGCTAAACTGCGGCTATTAAGAAAATATTAGCCTTTTACTTTCCTACCCCTGGACTATAAGTCTAACCCGATTTCATATATAAATCAGATGTTTTCAGTTTCTGGTTTAATTGGTGGTGAAAAAAGTTTACGATACCTTTTTCACCCTTTCTTCAGTCCCAACATAGGAGCGATACACTGTATGGCTCGTGCTGGCTATGGATTTCTTGCCACACCATTTGCCTATACAACCGCTTGTTAAGGAAGTAAATTTTATAAATTACTAGCAAGTACCCGGCTTACTTCGTTACGCCGCAAAAAGTAAATCTATTGAGATTTTGCTATTTGGGTATAGTTTAAAAGAAGAGATACAAATACATATGAATGTCATGTATTTTTTCTGCTACGAAGGTAATAGTGTAATACCTTCTGTTGTATGAAATGCAAACAGTTTTAAATTCGTTAGCGTTATAAACCATTTATTAATGAACAACTTTGAAAGAAAACTCAAAAAGATAACAATTCAAATAACATTATACTATTTTCACACACACGGCTTATTGAATAATAAAGGCAGTTTTTTACATTAAGACGCTTATTGAGCTTAATCTTCCATACAAGATTCGAATCTATAATTATTTCATTAGTGACTAATCGAATGCCTAATGAAATCAAAAGCCCAATGCAACTCTGCTGGGAAAGTTCAGTTTGTTAGTTTTTGGTGTGTTCAGTGCTGCAAAATGTCATTTGTCAAAGTAAATATCATTGTCTGTCATATAGCATTGTCATTTTATTCGCTTGACATTTCATCCTTCATATTAATCGAGCAGTTACTTCTGTGTGAAAGCAGAAAATTTACGATTTCCTTAGAAGTTGAAATGAGATCATTAGGTTTATTGTCATTTTATTCGCCATCTCAGAATTTATCTCAGCTCAAAATGTATTGAATTTATACCGAGATGAAACAAATTTTGAAATAGGGTGTTCTTCAATAAAATTTTGCGGTAGGGCATTTTTGAGTCAAATTCTCAGGTAGGACGTTTTTGAAAAGAATTTTGAATAGGGTGCTATTCCACTCAGCAGTCGAAATTGGATTGTAGAACGTAAAAAATTCATACATAAAATAAGGACAATTTTTTTCATTAATTAAAAACTTCCAGGAATATAACATTCTTTGTTTTATTATCATTTCCAGAAATGAGAAAACTTTGGTTCTGTGGGGAACCAGTTCTTGAAATAGCAACATACAGTTGACCGTGAGAAAACACTTCACTACGAAGTTCTACGCCAACATAACTAAATGTTTGTCCTTGCGACTTATTAACTGTAAATGTATTAAACCAAGTGTAATAGGCGGGTACTTCGGAGTAAAGCAAAGTCTTTGCAAAATCGTCAACTGAACAAAGGGAAAAAATGCTGTCAAAGGGGTTTGTAGTGCAGTACCATAAACCCTTTGTCCATTTTCTAAGTGAAAAGATAGATGTACAACCGATGGGAATTGCTCATGAATCGAAAATCCCAGTAATTTTCAAATACCTTCTTATGTGCTTAAATATCTGCCATTCAAAAAATTTTGCACTTCGTCCTTATTATCTTGAACGGAAAATGTCGCTGCCTTTGTTGACATACTTAAAAATATATTTTATTGCTTGCACTGAATGAAAGTACTCTATATTTATGTTTGCGGAGAAACATCTGGAAAGAACGGGGCTATATGGAACGATCCATCGGTTGTCCCATTAGAAAGTACATGGGTATAGCCACCGTCCGCTGAAGACCTTCGTCTATATTTTGGAAATCCATCTTCCCCGGTCTGCGTATGCTGTAGGAGCTCGCGTGGGTATCGTTTTGAGCATCGCCCATTCAACATCAACTCCACATCGGCCGTGGATCATATTTTTAGTAATTATATCATACAACATAGGATATTCGTCTTTATTTGGAATTTCTGCTGATATATTGCGATCCATGTCATAGGGAAGAATTTTATCTATTAGCCAAATTAAAATATGCGCGTGAGGTAAACCCCGCTTTTGCCATTCAACATTAAACATATGGCATCTAACTTTTCCAAAACTATCTTGTTTTCTAACTACACTCATGAGTTGGTGTAGTTTGATATGGAATACTCTTGGCACAATGTCATGGTGCTCACTTGGTCGTTGATTAGGAAACAATTCGTTTTTGATTTCACTACACTCTGGATTGCATGTGAATGTTATAAATAAGTCAGGTCTTCCATAATGACGCACATATAAGAGGGCGTCTTGTGTACGCTCATGCAAATATCGGGGCGATCCAGTAAATGAAGACGTCAAAATTACTAACTGACCAATATTTTCAGGATTGCAATCCTCGTTAACAGTATCTCTTAAATGAATTTAACTATTTGCACGCAACGTCTTTTGGTGTGCTGTTATAAAACTCAACCTTTTGGTCATCAGTTTAGCAGCAATGTCCACACAGTATCGGTTAAAGAGATATCCATATCTATGAAGCGCATTAAAGCTATTTTCTCTAATCATAATTTTATATGCATAAAACTGTATACATGAAACTGTATTTTGTGGGTTAGGTGCCCACTGATTGGAGAAGTTTGCGGTATATTTATGCTGTAACCGTCCGCACCATTAAAAAATATGATAGAGTATTGCAAGGGGTCATATGAAGGATGAATTTCTGACACACGATGGAGAGTGTTATCGTGGGACTGTAGTACAATATGGCGGGGACCAGCATTTTCGTCAACTATCAATATTGCGACCTCGCCTGTAGTCGGCGCATTATATCGACCATGGTGTTCTTTAACAGAGCGTTTGTCGGCATGGATTACAACCCCATAGTTATTCGAATTAGATGGCATACGCTCCATAGAAATCATAACACTTCGAACATACACATTATTTTCATGCAGAATTTCTTGAATTAATTTCAAAATATCTCTTTGAAGAGTTGGTGCAGCATTTTGGTGCAACGAAGGCTGCTCCTCTTGGGAAGAAAAATATATTTGTAAAAATTTTGGAACCATGTTGGGCGGCGGAAATAAACTTCCAATAATATGGTACACTTGTCCATCTATTTTGAAAGTTGGAATGAAATTACCTTCTCTAATTTCATTACCACCAAACGAAGCCATAGCGAAACAACCATTGTATTTTTAAACGGATTTATTTAGGTTGAGTTGACTGGCACGAATTTTGTAATTGAAATTTAAGTAACTTCCCGATAAGCTACAGGCTTGAAACTTGGAGTATAGTTCAGAACCAGATGACAATGCAATAATAATAAAAAAATCGCCGCTAGGTGGCGCAAGGATCGAGATATTCACAAAAATCGTATTTGTGGTCCGATTTGGCTCATATTTGGAACACATAACACATACAAGAATAGAAAGCGACCCATGAAAAAAAAGATCGCCGCTAGGTGGAGCAAGGATCGAGATATTCACAAAAATCGTATTTGTGGTCCGATTTGGCTCATATTTGGAACACATAATACATACAAGAATAGAAAGCGACCTATGAAAAAGTCGCCGCTAGGTGGCGCAAGGATTGTATGTATTAACAAGGATAGAAAGCGACCTATGAAAAAAATCGCCGCTAGGTGGCGCAAGGCTCGAGATATTCACAAAAATCGTATTTGTGGTCCGATTTGGCTCATATTTGGAACACATAATACATACAAGAATAGAAAGCAACCTATGAAAAAGTCGCCGCTAGGTGGCGCAAGGATTGGGATATTCACAGAAATCGTATTTGTGGTCCGATTTGGCTCATATTTGGAACACATAATACATACAAGAATAGAAATTGACCTATGACAAAAAATCGTCGCTAGGTGGTGCAAAGATCGAGATATTCAAAAAAATCGTATTTGTGGTCCGATTTGGTCCACATTTGGAACACATAATACATACATGAATAGAAAGTGACCAATGATGCCCGATTTGGCTCATATTTGGAAAAAATATTACATACAGTCCGGCAGAAGTGACATCAAAATATTTTGGAGTTGGAGGAGGGACAAGCATACGTGGCGCAGAGTTGAATAAAGTCTTTGGAAGGATAATGTATTGAGGACTTAGATTGTAAAAAATTGTCAGAAAAGAGTCCTTGTAATAATGAGTCACTAAATGAACTATATATCATGAGAAATAATAGGCAATTAAATAAAGAGTAAAAACTTGAAAATAAAATAATTTAAAAAAATTTTTTAAGTTAAACGGTTTTATTGAAAACAATACTTACATGAAGTAATAATAATTCTAAAAGCTAGAAAATAATTAGGTAGGTCCTAGGTACTAGTCATCACACTCCTCATCTATATAGGGCGTTGATCAGACAATTAAATAAAAGCGTTGGACGCGTCAAATTTCTATTGATAGTCCTATATAAGGCCAACTGAACCTTAATAAGGTTATGCTACGCCTCACACTTTTAGAAATTTCACGTGCCCAACGCTTTTACTTAATTGTCTGATTAACGAGTGTGATGACTAGTACTTAAGAGCTCCCTAATTATTTTCTAGTTTTTAGTATTATTATTACTTCATGTAAGTATTGTTTTCAATAAAACCGTTTAACTTAAAATTTTTTTTTAAATTATTTTATCTTATATTTTGTATAACCCAAGTGAGATAACGTACGTATGTGAGACGTACGTCATTTTAATTTTGCTCTCAGTCTCCCACAGTCGTAAAGAGAGAACATTCTCATTCTCAGTTTTCTCAGCTACCATCTATCTTTTACGTGACTACGTGACATTTATAATTTTATATGTAATATTGCCGAAAATGGTAATTTTAGCTAATATTTTTTTAAGTATAGTTTAAAACAGTTAATTCATTCAATTGAAGTACATAAATATGTATTTTATTTTAATTTTTTTGCTATAAACTGAGGTCCTTCGAAAAAAAATGATTTTTGTAAGGTTGCGTCCAAGACAAATCAAACTTAATTTTTAATATATTAAAAAGACAATATTTTTCTTTAAAAAACATTTAAAACAAGTGAATATATAGCAAATAAATGATTAAAAAAAAAAGAAAAAAATGTAAGTATTTTTTTTAGGGTTCTTAAACTTGAACACGTCTCTCAGAAGTACGATATCTTTCTAGGGTAAAAAAATAACGTTATCTTTCTAGGGTTAAAATGACTGGAAGACGTATGCTCTCCTGTAAGCAGCGCATTGTTTTCTGGCGGAGGCTCACCGCTATCACTTAATTTGACATGACTCTTACTACAGCACATACTGGTGTTTCACTTGGCCACTTCCTGGCCTTACAAAGAACGTAAATTTCACTTATATATGCGGCCAATGAAAAGTGGAGAATTTTCCATATACATAATTCAGATGTGGTCTGTAGTTAAATGCTGACTTCAGACCAATAGCCCTTTGCTTGTTGTTCAATGCTACAACCTTTCATTTTAACTCTCTTGTAACAAAACAATATCAAAGCCAGTACACGGACTTTACCACTTTATTGGTAGGTCTACCAACTTTTTGACCCATTTTCATTTTCTACCACTTTTACCACCAAAGCCCAAAAATCTACCAACGGGTTCAAATCCCACTCCCGGGAGAAAAGGCTTTGAAGAGATTTACAAGGTATAATCGAAACAGCTGTCGTTTTGTCCGTCCTGATGTCACGTTGTTTAAATTTTTCCCAAATTATTAAATAAATTATAAAATGAAAAATTGCTTCAAATAAATGCTTTCAAAAAGAAAAAAAATGGTTAATTCGTTGTAGTTCTATAAACAGAACAAAAACAGCAACGATACCAAGTTTCTTTGAAAACCGCCTTACCACCAAGCATAACTTTAACACATAATTACATACGAAGTATGTAGTGTGTAAAAGATTAAATATGCAGAGAAGGCAATTGGAAAAAACTTTACAACAACTAGGGATGACGTGGCTGAATGCGTTTGTAACACTTTCAACTATCGTAGGAGAGTGGGTTCAAATCCCACACCCGGGAGAAAAGGCTTTGAAGAGATTTACAAGGTATAATCGAAACAGCTGTCGCCTTGTCCGTCCTGATTTCACGTTGTTTAAATTTTTCCCAAATTATTAAATAAATTATAAAATTAAAAATAGCTTCAAATAAATGTTTGCATACATTTAAAGCAATACGAGCAATCCCCGATTAACTCATACAAACTACCAACATTTCAATATATTCGCATTGAAACCAAATACTGCGATCATTAGGTAAACAACGTATTTAATTGCCGAGCGCACCCAAATATCATTAAGAGGTGACACTAACCAAACTAACCAATTTGGAAAAATTTGTGCACAAATTGAAACAAGGAATAAATTTGTTTATGAAGGAAATGTAGTAAATGAGCACGCAAATATTTTCCTGCGCTATTTTCGTCAGTCTTTTCTGAATAATTTTGAACGAAAATAAAAAAAATTTTAAGTAAACGATAATATGCCGAAGTCGGTTACTTTGTGGCAGTATTTTTGGTACATTGGAAAATTGTTGTTGTAATTAGACGTTTCGGTAAATTTTCGTCAGTATTTCAACATGGTTCAACTATATGGTTGGCTCATCTGTACAGCAACAAAATATGTCTGATCAAATTGTCCAAAAAAAAAACAAAACAAAAAAAAAAATGTACAAAATTGCCACCAAAGACGTGGTAAGGCGGTAGATGGACGTTTAGTTTCATTTTTATTTATCTGATGGCGGCCAATGGAATGTGTAAGTTAATTTAAGAATCAAACTTGGTTTAAGGCTAAAGAAATGCTTTCCAGAGACTATAGTTTTGAGGGTAGCATGCTCATGAATGCCATATTAAAAAGCAAGCTTCGTGAATACTCTTAAGTGTTACGAGAAAAATCGCCCACCGAGGATGAGGTTTCACATAAGATTGAAGAAATGATGGGATGTATTTATAAGATAGTTGGCATCTGTTTGAGTATTCTATCTGACCGTTCTACCAGTGAGTATTATGATAAAAAAAGTTTATCAATCGATTGGGCCAATGACACCATTAGAGTTTAACAAAAACGAAGTTAAACCAGTATTCAATTTGGTAAATAGGGTTTGTCTAGTTAATGACCCACGCCCATTTAGTCTTTATGATCAAACGTATACAGTCGATTTTCTTGGCAAACGTTATGGGCGTCAAGTACTATACAATAATCAACGCGTCGAGAAATTATTGCAGCTTGTATCAGCAAGTTCAAAAGCTGGTGAAGCCGTTTGTTGTGGTTTTGAAGTTAGCAAACCCTTTGCATCAAAGCAGGGCTTTTGAAGATTTGAATGTTCACATAAGACGGCCCATACATGACACAAAAGCCATGCGCAAATATAAAACGACGGAATTTGTGCAAATAAAAATTTTGACATACACGGCTCAAAAACACTGCGCAATATTAATTTTTAATGTAGCGCAACAAATGAAACATGTGTTTTAATTGTATAAAAAAGGCACTAATTGTATAAAAAAACACTATTTATTTTCCACAGTGCTGGTAATTCACAGTATAAGTCGAAAAACTCGCACCAGAAGCGTTTATTTTCCATTGTATTTATAATATATATATTTTAGTTGCAAGACCAGCTCAACTCATTGCAGCACTGCGCAATATTAATTTTTCAACTAGCGCAACAAATGAAACATTGTTATAATTGTATAAAAAATTATTATGTATTATTGAATTTGTGTGAATTCCTGTTACAAGCTAGAGATGGTCCTTACCCCTTCGATATTAACATTTTTAAGCAACAATTACTGATGTTATATTATCAGAAACCACAGGTAAACTGTGTCACATTCACCACACACGAAGAAAAAAGCATGTGCAATATTTGCAGATATGCCTAAATATCAAAATCGTTTTGATTTTAGCACAGTTCTCTGCGCAAATAGCGCAACCAGTGCACACACCGGGCAAATCCTTGCGCAAATTGGTAATTGGCACAAGGATACTTGAGCCGTGTAATTGGCGTATAAGTATTCGATGTTGACAATCACACACCTTTAACGAAAGCGGATAGACTTATGTATATTTGGAGAACCAGCAATGACAAACGCTATATTATCCAATGCTGTATCGGTTGATGAAAATGGTGATGTGAAAAAAATGCGCGTAGGAAATTAATGGAGCGAAGATCGTGGTAACAAATATGCAAACATTATACATACATACATATATATTAAATTGTTTGTGTACGATTTTCAAGTCATGCGAAATAAATTACTGCAATTCTATTCTATTCTATAAATGTTTATTCACTTAGAGGGCATCTTTATTGGGTAATTCTATCGACATAATAAAAGATATGTAGATAATTTATTGAGGATTGCACTGCGACCGTTGGTCTATTATCCCCTAATCTCCTTCACAGCACCTCATCCAAGCCGACTTCCTCGATGAACCCTAGCAGTTCTCTTGGCTTGAGGGATTGAATGAGGGAATGCTCTGACCACGGTAAGCCTATAAACTTAGCCCTGCGTCTTGAGATTGCGTCACAATCCAGGACTTTATTTCGAACGCCGATATTACCTTGAATGCGGCCTGACTGTCACTGAGTATGGCGATTTTTTCACGACAGCATGGCGCTCTTAATACACGTATCAGACGTAAAATTTTGTGTGTACGTGTTTGTTTCTTCTTTTATATTATAATTTTTAATTTGTAAATATATTAAATTTGAAAATGGATTTATTTAATTTTCAAAACAGACTTCAAAAACAACAGCTTTTTTGTTGTTTTTGTAACCTTTGTTTACATTTTGCATTCTCTATTTCCTTTTAACAATCCCATCGACCATGCAATGACATAAATAAAATCAGCTGATCAGATGAGCCAACCATATAATTGAGCCATGGTATTTCAAGCTCCAAATACAGGAAAAAGCAAATATCATATAGGCATAAGTTATGTATATACAAATTTACATGTATGCATTTTTTGTTTTGTTTACATGTTTTTTCAAAGGTGTAATTTCCGTGAAATGTGCTTTATTTGTTTTACAATAAATTATGAATTGTTTTGTACAAATATAAATTGTAGCTCTTATTTTCTTGAAAAAAAAATCTACCAACTTCTACCACTATTTTCATTTTTCGCCTACCAACATTCTCTTTCTAAAGATCCGTGCACTGATCAAAGCAAATCACATTTTGGATTTGCATATACCCTGCAATAATCGTTGCATCATGTGGTCCACTGGAGTACTTACCATTATACTCCACTGTAATGCAGCAATGGACCAACTCATGTTTCTACACGAACATATTGTAAGTCGATCATTGCTCGTTTTTAACGATTGTAATCACTACACGATGTTTATTGGACTGTGGGCACTCCATGGATTACTCTGATGTAATGCGGAGCTGAAATATATGGTCCAGTCCTAGGACATCGCAATGTTCATTGGACCATATTTTTTGTATGAATTGCGGTTAATTTTTGAGCACTCGGTTGGTCCATAGCGAGTACTCCATACATGCATGCATGGAGTAGGTAATCGCGATTTTACAGAGTAATGTGTGTTTCTAATCAACTTTACTACATACATAAGTACATATGTGTTGCTTTGTACGGAATTGACTGTTTTGATTTTCAAGGGTTGTCGCAAAACTATCACAAAGTAAAAACTAGTGCATTTGCGAAGAGCGAAATGATGCACTCTTTGGCGGTGAGTATATGTATGTATCTCTTCCAGTGATGATAATCATGGTATATTTCAGGGACGCACCTTAACGTTAAGCTAATCGTTTATCAAAAAATTTCCACCGTTTCCGTTGAAACACTTCGAAATATTATCGATAAAGAAATTATCAAGATAAATTGTATCTCGTTTTTAACCGAAACGAAAAGCTTTCGTTAACGTTAAAAACGTTAACGAAAACGTGATACTTTATGTTTGAATTGTGCTGGCAATGCTATAGCCATGGTGAAGCCGTAAGGTGGCAACAACGAGCGCACATACACACACAAACTCTATGTAATTTGTTTGTGTAATTCGTTGGTGGTAATGTCAAAAATACTCTGAGAAATGTTCGTACTGTCAAAATTCATGAGAAAAGTTGCAATCAGCTTGGATAATGCTTTCACCTTTAATGACTCCGCCATCAATCAGCTTTGCCAGCATAGTTTGAAATTAATAATCAACATAAACGATTTGATTTCGTTTTGATATGGCAGAAAACGAAACGAAATCATTTCGTTAATTTGACGATCTTAACGTTAATAAACGAAACGAAATGACTTCGTTTCGTTTATTAACGTTGATTATCGTAACAAAATGATATCGTTTCGTTGGTTAAGCATGCCTGGTATATTTGTACTTTTTTTGGTACATTTCGCTTCCCGGAAGTACGTTGGTACTACATTGACATATTTGGTACATTTTTGAAAAATACAGAACTGCACTTCAAGTCTTTGCAAAGCAGATCTGAATGTACAAAAAAAATTAAAATTTTTCGAAGAAAAAGAATTTACCAATCCTTGTGAAATTTGGTAGAGGCTTAGCTTCTAGGACGATAACTGTTTTCTGTGAAAAAGGGCGAAATCGGTTGAAGCCACGCCCAGTTTTTATACACAGTCGACCGTCTGTCCTTCCGCTCGCCTGTTAACACGATAACTTGAGCAAAAATCGATATATCTTTACTAAACTCAGTTCACGTACTTATCTGAACTCACTTTGTATTGGTGTAAAAAATGGCCGAAATCCGACTATGACCACGCCCACTTTTTCGATATCGAAAAATACGAAAAATGAAAAAAATGCCATAATTATATAAATAAATAAATAAATATAAGGCGCGATAACCTCCGAAGAGATCTAAGGCCGAGCTTCTTTTCCAATTTGCGTCGTGCTCCTCTTGATTTTCCCTACAAATTGGCCGGACGGGACCTACATGATTTTATGCCGACTCCGAACGGCATCTGCAAGGCAGATGAGTTTTCACTGAGAGCTTTTCATGGCAGAAATACACCCGGAGCGCTTGCCAAACACTGCCGAGGGGCGACCCCGCTTAGAAAAATTTAATTGAAAAACCTGGGTTTGAACCCATGGCATCCGGTGTGGTAGGCGGAGCACGCTACCATCACACCACGGTGGCCGCCATAATTATATACCAAATACGAAAAAAGGGATGAAACGTGGTAATTGTATTGGTCTATTAACGCAAAATATAACTTTAGAAAAAAACTTGGTAAAATGTGTGTGATACCTACCATATTAAGTAGAAGAAAATGAAAAAGTTTTGCAGGGCGAAATCAAAAGCCCTTGGAATCTTGGAAGGAATACTGTTCGTGGTATTACATATATAAATAAATTAGCGGTACACGACAGATGATGTTCTGGATCACTCTGGTCCACATTTTGGTCAATATCTCGAAAACGCCTTTACATATATAACCAAGGGCCACTCCCTTTTAAAACCCTCATTAATACCTTTCATTTGATACCCATATCGTACAAACACATTCTAGAGTCACCCCTGGTCCACGTTTATGGCGATATCTCGAAAAGGCGTCCACATATAGAACTAAGGCCCACTTTTTTTTCAAATACTCATTAACACCTTTCATTTGATACCCATATCGTACAAAAAAATTCTAGAGTCACCCCTAGAACTAAGGCCCACTCCCTTTTAAAATACTCATTAACACCTTTCATTTTATACTAAGGCCAACGCCCTCTTAAAATACTCATTAACACCTTTCAATTGATACTCATATCGTACAAACAAATTCTAGAGTCACCCCTGGTCCATCTTTATAGCGATATCTCGAAAAGGCGTCCATCTATAGAACTTAGGCCCACGCCCTTTTAAAATACTCATTAATAACTTTCATTTGATACCCATATCGTACAAAATAAATTCTAGAGTCACCTCTGGTCCACCTTTATGGTGATATCTCGAAAAGGCGTCCACCTATAGAACTTAGGCCCACTCCCTTTTAAAATTATCATTAACACATTTCATTTGATACCCATATCGTACAAACAAATTCTAGAGTCAGGCCTGGTCCACCTTTATGGCGATATCCCTAAATGGCGTCCATCTATAGAACTATGGCCCACTTCCTCTTAAAATACTCTTAAATACCTTCCATTTGATACACATGTCATACAAACACATTCCAGGGTTACCCTAGGTTCTTTTTACAACATGGTGATTTTCCCTTACTTTGTTTCCACAGCTCTCAACTGAGTATGTAATGTTCGGTTACACCCGAACTTAGCCTTCCTTACTATTTTTATATACAATTTTGTAGTACTTTATTAAAGGAAGTAAATTTTAATGATAGAACTTTGTTGTGGGGTGCAAAGCTTTCATCAGAAAGTATTTTAAGCGGTGAAACAAATAGTATTGTGCCTTTAGTTATGAACTTGTTTCCGAAATCTGCATTTGATAAAATAGAGAAAATTAGTTTTGAATTTAAAGCTTTAGCAGAGCACGAGAGCCTTAAAAAATTCAAGAATTTAAATATATGCAGCTTTCGGGAAGAACTAAGATCAGTTAAAAATAAATTAAATGCGCAAATGTTTTCCAATATTTATAGAATAGTTCAAGGCATAATTTCGATTACACATTCATCCACAAACGTAGAAAGGATATTTTCCATACAAAATTTAATTAAAACTAAGTGTAGAAATAGACTTCAAACAAACAGTTTAAAATTTAATAAAAACTAAAGACTTGATGAAATCAACTAACAATAGTTGTCATAATATAGATACGAAAAAAGCTTTATGTCAACTGAGGTATTTAAAGAACTCAAAGAAGAAGAAGAACTGTTAATGTAGTGATTGAAACATGAGTTATTAGTTTAGATGTAGGCGACAATTTGTCAACTTTTATACCTGGATCTAAATCTTTTGTACCTGAAATATTTTTATGAAATGTTTTTGCATTGAATGCAGCTCTTATTTTTTTTAAGTATTAATTTATGTTCCTTAATGGTACTCAATAAAGAAATGTTTTTATAAATGTACATAATTGTTCGCTTCAATCGATAAAGTTCTTTTATTATTTTTACTGGAAAAGTATTTCTTCATAAATCATATTTCCCTGTTATACTACCTTTAATTTGTGTTAGAAAGTTTCCTGACTAAAAACAGTTTTTGGATAAAGAAGCAGAATATAGCTCTGATTTGGTTCAAATTCACATCCGAAGACTTTTGGGATGAGTTGGTACATTTTTTTCTTCGTTTGGTACAAAATGAAAAAATCCATTTATCATCCCTGTAGCTTGGGTTTGGTCATCGAAAAGTGTTATAATGTTTTCACACAGAAACTTAATGATCTCATTTCACCTTCTAATGAAATCGTAAATTTTTTGCTTTCACACATAAGTACCTGCTCGATTAGTATGAAGGATGAAATTTCAAGCGAATAAAATGACAATGCTATATGACAGACAATGACAATTACTTTGACAAATGACATTTTTAAGCACTGAACACACCAAAAACTAAGAAACTGAACGCTACCAACAGAGTTGCATTGAGCTTTTAATTTCATTAGGCATTCGATTAGTCACTAATGAAATAATTATAGATTCGAATCTTGTATGGAAGATTGAGCTCAATAATACTATGTACAAAAACACACCAAATTGGCAATTTATACCGTTTGGGCAATTTAGTACGCAATTTATCATATAGTAAATTGTAATAATAAATTGCTAATTTAAAAAAAAATTGCGTAATAAATTGTTTCAAACTGTAAATGATTTGATTATTTTCATTTCACTGGAGTAAGGATTGTCAAAAGAAGATGGCAAACTGAAAATGAAGCCAAAACATTGAACACATTTTCTTACAACACACAAATCTTTGAAAGTTTTATGTTTTCATTTCATTCGCCTAATACCAACAGGCACATTTTAACAATCTGAACAAAAGGTATGTTGTTTCTGTGGAGATGAGCCAACCAGCTATCAAATTTCTTTGTGTAAGCTAAATTGAGTTGTATGAACACCACTCAATTTAAATCGAAATTATCTCAATTTATTTTTCTGGTTGAACATAGTATAAGCGTCTTAATGTAGAAAAATGCCTTTATTATTCAATAAGCCGTGTGTGTGAAAATAGTATTATGCTTGCATTATTTGGGGATTCTCATCAAATTTATCCTAAAAATAAAGGGCTTCAGTTTGTGAAAATGGAAAAAATAAAAAGCGCATTGTGCTTATTTGCGCCAATACTTTCTTTTAAAAAAAATTCATAAAAATCGGTTTGGTACTTCTTGAGATTAGCCGTTCCAAATATTTCCCATATAAGCATTTTTATATTATTAGTATTGTAACGAATTTTCTGCAAATTCCTCTTATTTGCCCTTTTGCTAGGTTCGTATCGCTAAGCTGTTGAATAAATAACTCCAATATTGAATAATGGAAAAATGGCCTTTATTAAAATACTTCACAATAACACTCAAACTGTGCAACGAATAGCTTAATAACCAAACTGATAGCTCAAATGAAACTCCACTATTCAAAATAATACTGCTATTGCTCGCTAGATATCGTCTTAGTCGTAACTGCTTGACAACTCAAATCAAACTCAAACTCCTCGCCTTTACTGTCGCGCCTTTTATACTTTTTGATTCCTAATTGCATACTTCTAGGCTTTTCCATTCCAGAACTTACTAGTTAGTTTCGGCTACAAAATCGCCAGCCACAACCACGTGCACAAATTATTGCCCTCTCTTGTGACAACTCAGACAAGATATATGCATGTGTTTGTGCATTGCCGCTCCACTGCTCGTATACGTACATATGTGTAGACGCAATTATTTATTCGATTATGTAGATACATAATGATTGAATTATTGATGTGAATGTTTGTAGTTTAGAGTCTCTCGAGTACACATAGGCGTATAAGTAAATGCATCTGTGTGTGACATCTCTCTGGGCTGCCTTATATATGTGTATACTTGATTTGATTATTGATGTAAATACTGCTTAGCATGGCCTTAGTGATGGTATAGCTTAGTGATGCTAATATCCGTGACACTGCCCTCCACTTAAGTCTGATTGTCCCGATCAGACAAATCTCTCGATCTAAACGCTGCTAATCTTTCCAAATGAACCACTTTCATTTTGGTTCGTGGTTTGGTAGTGGTTTGTATGCGGTACACTACATCGTTGATCCGTTTTACAACTTTGTATGGGCCTTCCCAATTACACTGCAATTTCGGGGACAAACCTTTTTTTCGTTGTGGGTTGTATAGCAGCACCAAATCTCCTTCCGGAAACCCTTCCGAATTAATTGCTTTATCGTACCTCGCTTTCATCTTGTCACTCATAATCTTTGCTCGTTGCCTTACCAGATCGTGTATCTCTCTCAGCTCTTCTTCCAAGACATCAGTGGATTTCTTGACATTCCTCTCCGCATTGGCATCTATCCCATACTTCAAATCAGCTGGCAGTCGAAGGTCATTGCCAAAAATTACCTTTGCGGGAGTTTGACCCGTTGTGTCATGTACTGCCGATCGGTAGGCCATCAAGAATAATGATATGTGTGTATCCCAGTCCTTATGGTACTTGTCTAATACTTTCCTTAAATGCTCCTCCAATGTTCTATTGAAACGTTCCACCATACCATCGGACTGAGGATGCAATGCAGTTGTCCGTGTTTTTCGAATGCCCAACTTCTTGCATATTTCTTGGAACACAGCTGATTCAAAATTCCTGCCTTGGTCAGAATGTAACTCCATTGGTACACCATACCTTGCAACCCATTCGTTTTTAACCACTTCTGCTACTGTTTCTGCTTCTCGGTTTGGGATTGGGTATACCTCTGGCCATTTACTGAAATAATCCATAACCACCAGTACGTATTTGTTTCCGCGGTTGCTAGTAGGAAATGGACCTGCGACATCCATGGCGATCCTTTCAAAGGGTGCACCTGAAATATACTGCTTCATCTGGCCATGACTTCGGGTTTTGGGCCCTTTCGCTCTGTTGCATACCTCGCAATTGGCAATCCACTCGGTGCCCGACTGATGGCAGCCAACCCAATAGAATCTCTGCTTAATTTTCTCGAGTGTCTTCGTGATTCCATGATGACCTCCACTTGAACCATTGTGCAGCTCGCTGAGCTCGTCAGGAATCCTCTTTCTGGGAACAACTATCAGTTTCTTCTTGCATTGACCATCCACACTCTCCCATACTCGATGCAAGCAACCGGATATCAATTCTAAACTGTTCCACTGTGCCCAATATGACTTCGCAATGGGACTCTCTGCTGACATCTCCTCTCTGCTTGGTCTTTCGTTTCGTTCTAGCCCTTGCATAACATGTGACAGCTCTGTATCTTCTAGCTAACACTTCCTTAGTTGTTCCTTGTCCCATTCATCCGTACACGTTATAGTCATTAGTCGGACATCTATAATGTCTTCTTTGGCCTCGGCCTTTGAACAGTGCTTGCATTCCAAACTACATGGTCTTCGTGACATTGCATCAGCATTTCCATGGGTACTACCTTTTCGATGCTCAATGGAAAAGTCATAGCTTTGTAGTCGCTCGATCCACCGTGCCAATTGTCCTTCCGGATTACGGAACTGCAGAAGCCATTTCAACGCTGCGTGATCTGTCCTGACACGGAATCGCTGGCCGTAGAGGTATTTGTGAAAATGTTTAATGCACTCTACCAATGCCAGCAGCTCTCTCCGCGTAACGCAGTAGTTCCTCTCTGGTTTTCCAATCGAACGGCTGTAATATGCAACTACCTTTTCCTGTCCATCGACCAGTTGTGATAAAACGCCTCCTATAGCATGTCCACTCGCATCTGTATCTAGAATAAATGTTGCTCCTGGAATCGGATATGCTAACATTGGGGCAGTGCACAAACGCTCCTTCAATGTTTGGAAAGCCACTTCTTGCTCCTTCTTCCATTCAAAAGCTTTATTTTTTCTTGTAAGCTCATGGAGGCTATGGGCTACGCTGGAAAAATTTGGTACAAATCGGCGGTAATATGTGCACAGCCCAAGAAAACTTCTCAATTCATGTAGGTTCTGTGGTATTGGCCAATCCTTTACAGCCTCTA